>NC_081389.1:12364547-12671547 GCF_030684315.1 Stegostoma tigrinum | reverse complement strand
CTTTTTGCTATACATTGCCTATCACCTTTGGCAAAACTCTTGTTGTCATGGAACAGTATATCTGCCCAAAAAAGCCTCAGGAGTCCTATTGGTTTTATATGAAACATTTGTTTCTGTAAAAGAGACTATTCCCCTTGATTGTTTTTGTTTTCTTTTAATACTTGTCCTTGGATGTTGGGCATTGCTGGCAAAGCGATTTGTTGATCACCCCTAATTGCCCCTAAGAACCATGTGTGACACTCAGGTTAAACTACTACCTGTCATCTCATTCTAATGAGGGAGCAGCCTCATGGTCTGGTAGGGCCATGCAGATTTTACCTTTATCATAGCACTGTTATTGAATCTGTGCAGTCCATGTGGTTTAAGGTCATCAATAGTGCCACTTGGGTGGGAGTTTTGACTAAGCATCAGTGAATGGTGACATAATTCTGAATCAAGATGGTTTTGTGGCTTGTATGGGGTCATGCAAGTGGTGATATGTGGATTGGCTTCTGACTTTTATGCTTTTCTGTGATAGCTGTTGGGAACAGCTGCTATCTGAATGGTAAGGTAATAGGCTAGCAGCCTGTTATTCCCTGCTAAACTCTGGGGACCTGGGTTCAAATCCTGCCACAGCAGATAGGGTCATATGGCGTAGAAACAGACATTTCCATCTAACCAGTCCGTGTTGACCATAATCCCCAACTAAACTTAGCCCATAACCCTCCAAGTATTTCCTATTCACATATGTGTCTTACTGTCTTTAAAATGTAACTGTACCCAAATCCACCCCTTCCTATGGAAGTTCATTCCACACACAGATCACTCTCTGTATAAGAAAGTTGCCCCATGTCTTTTTTTAACTCTTTCTCCTCTCCTCTTAAAAATATGCTCCCAGTCTTGAAATCCCCTGCCTTAGGGAAGAGACACCTGCCTTATCTATATGCCTTATGATTTTATAAATTTCTACCAGGTCACCCCTCAACCTCCTATGCTCAAGTGAAAAATGCCCCAACCTGTCCAGCCTCTGTTTATAACTCAAACCCACCATTTCCAGTGAAATTTGAACTCAATTAACATCTGGGATTAGCCTGTTGCTGCCTTTCAGGAGATAGGAAGTGGGATTTCAGAGATCCAGAAACCCCAGTGGTCAAACATCTGGTCAAACAGTCCCAATCTCACTACAATCTCACTACAAAACTCCTGACAGCATACAAATTTCTGGTTGAAAAGAAATAAAGTTGGCCCGAAACGTCAGCCTTTCTGCTCCTCTGATGCTGCTTGGCCTGCTCATCCAGCTCTACACCTTGTTATCACAGATTCTCCAGCATCTGCAATTCCTACTTATCTCTCCCTCTCATGAACCTGACCACTTTGCTTCTGATCCTCATTGGTTTTTCAATGGAATGTGGCATCACAGAGCTCTATCTTCTCACTAACAACTCAGTCACCCACTGATTCTCTTTGCATTTTACTCGTTTTTTCTTCTCTTTCTCAAAACAACAGATGTCCTAGTGCTGAACCCTGAGAAATTCTATACTCCACCTTCTTCCAATCTGAACCAAGCACCATTCATCCAAACCCTTGGTTTCTGATTTGCCCTGGGCAACTTTGTCTCCATGACATTGCTGCCACATTGTCCAACCAAGTTCAGTTTTACAGATGAGCCTAATAAGGGGCTGTTGCTTGCAAATCTTTTGAAAGTCCATATTCACATCACTGCTGACTAAAGGAAGACCTATAAACAGGCCTAGCACAGAGTGATTCTGAGAAATACCTTCAGTATCTGCCTTCTGTTGCATCTTTATGAGGATCTACTGTAGACACAAACACGTGCACGCTCACACGCATACTGTATGTAGAAAATTAAAGCTCAGATTGAGAAAAATGCACTGAGATAACTTTGTTTTAAAAACTTCTATTCTTACATGATCCATTTTCAGGGGAATAATGTGGTGTCACCATTTTCGTGAATGGAAATGCTTCGAAAAACTATAACCAACGTGAAAAGTCAACATTTTGCACTTTTTTAAAAGTTAGGAATGGATAGATATGGAAGCATGGAATAGGGTGGCTTCGTGCTAGTGAATGAAGTGACAGTTGGTTATGTTGGATGGCTGGTTTACAGTACAGATTAACACCAAAACCATGGGTTCGTTTCTGGCAATGGCTGAAGTTACCATGAATTACTCACCTTCTCACCTTATCCCCTTGCCTGAGGTACGGTGACACTCGGGTTAAACTACTACCAGTCATCTCATTCTAATGAGGGAGCAGCCTCATGGTCTGATAGGGCCATGCAGATTTTACCTTTATCATAGCACTGTTGTGAAGAATTCAGTTACTACAATGGCTGTGATCAATTGTGGGCAAGTGATGGCAGTTCTGCAAATAATATGCAGCTCTTTCATATTTACTTAAATTTTAATGAATGTGATTGCAGGATTTGCCTATAACAGTGCTAGGTCAACACTGAAGATTAGTTCAAACCGTACACTCAACAGCATAACCATTTGCAAAATCATTGCTAGTTGTTCAAAATTTTAAATCCACTAATTTCAAAGGGCACTGATATACATTCCAAATGCAGTTGAAAACGGTAATACAATTGTCTCTTTTAATGGGCTGTCTCATCGAGAGAGGATGACAGCAGGAGATCCAGAAGACTTGCCCTATCCAGATGTGACCAAGTTTAAAGGTGAGAGGAGAAAGATTTGAAAAAAAAACATGAGTGGGATTTTTTTTTACATAGAGCGCAGTTCATGTGTGGAATGAACTTCCAGAGAGAGTGGTGAATGTGGGTGCAATGTTTAAACGTCATACAGTATATAAACACGAAATGCTTGGAGGGATGTGGGCTGAGCATAGGCAGGTAGTTTAGTTTGGATTATGGTTGACATGGCCCGTAGGGTCTGTTTCCATGCTGTATGACTGTGACTATGATTCTATGACATAGCACCACTATCGTACCCACTAGGAGAAGCATAAAGAAACATGTATTGGAATTTTATTGATTTTGCATGCTTTTATTAATTCATTAGTGTCATCTGGGCATTGCTGTCTGGGTTACACATTTCTTGTGCCTAGCTGCCCTGGTGAAGATGATGGTTAGCTACCTCCTTAAACTGCTGCCATCCATTTGCTAAAGTTATTCCTTAATGTTAGAAGGGCAACAGAGAGAATCCTGGAAATTACAGGCAGATGAACCTTACATTAGTGGTAAGGAAATTATTGGAAAAGATTCCAAGGAACCAGATTTACTTGCATTTGGAACGGAGTGGATTTATTCGGGATAGTCAGCGTGGCTTTGAGTGGTTTTGTCTTATAAATATGATGTTTTTGAGGAAGTGACAAATATGATTGATGATGGTAGGGCAGTAGATGTGGTCTACATGGACTTTACTGAAACTTTAATAGGATCCCTTATGGTAGACTGGTCTAGAAGATTAAATCGCATGGGAATCCACCAATTGCTAAGTTGGATGCAATATTGGGTCTTGGTCAGAGAAGATAGAAGTGACCAGCACTGTTCCATAAGGATTAATGTGGGACCTCTGTAATATATATAAAAGATTTGGATGAAAATATAGCTGGTCTGATTAGAAAGTTTGCAGACAAACAAAAATCGGTTGAGTTGTGGATATTTAGGAAGGTTGCCAAAGGATGCAGCAGGACATAGATCAGTTGGAAAGTTGGGCAGAGAAATGGAAGATGGAATTTAAACCAGACAAGTTTGAGGTAAAGCATTTTGGGAGGTAAATTCCAGTAAATTCTTGGATCATTACGAGCATTCATAAACAGAAGGATATTTGGGTCCAAGTCCATAGTTCCCTGAAAGTGGCAACACAATTGGATAACAGGTAAAGAAGGTGCATGGCATGTTTGCTCACATTGGTCAGGGAATTGAGGACAAAATTTGGCAAGTCATGTTGCAGTTGTATAAAACTTTAGTTGGGCTAAATTTGGAATATTGTGTACACTTCTGGTTGCTGCACTATAGGAAGGATTTGGAGAGGGTGCAAGAGAAGTTTATCAGTATGTTGTCTAGATTGAAGTGTACTAGCTGTGAGGAGGGGTTGGACAAACTCAGAATATTTTTACCGGAGCGTTAGAGAATGAGGGATTGACTTGCTAGAAGTTTGTGAAATTATGAGAGGCATAGATTGAATGGACAGTTGGAGCTTTTTTCCCAGGGTAGAAATGTCAAATACTAGGAGGCATAGGTTTTAGGTGAGAGCGGAAAAGATTAAAGGAGATGTGTGAAGCAGGCGTTTTTTACTGGGAGGGAGGTAGACGCCTGGAACATTCTTCCAAGAGAAGTGGTAGCAGCGGATATAATGGCAATATCTAAAAGGCATGAGACAGACACATGAACAGGCAGGGAATAGAGGGATACACCATATGCAGGCAGATTTTTAAATAGCATCTTGGTTGGTGCAGATATGGTGGGCCGAGGGGCTTGTTTCTGTCCCTGTGCTGCGCTGTTCTACATTCTAATGTTGCTAGGGAGGGAATTCCAGGATTTTGCCCCTGCAACACTGAAGGAACAGCAAGATATTTCCAAGTCAGGATGGTGAGTGAGTTGGAGGGGAACTTGTATTTGACACTGTTCTCATGTCTCTCTTGTTTCTCTGTTGCATTCACTTTGTGAGCGAACATAAAGTGCGTTCACACTGAGGGAATCACTTGCGTACTTCCCATTATGCTGATCAACTCCAACCTCAGAGGATATTCCCTTTGTGCAAATGAATATAAGCAATCGCTGGCCTCTTGCATATTGCCGATTTTAACCATTTCATCATTGACCATCACGTATTTTCCTGAAAGCTCTCAAAGACTTTGGCATGGGTCAAGTGAAAATTTCCAAACTGCGAGCCTGGATGACTCGTCTCACCTTCATGACAACCTGAGCAATTGAAAACAATTCCCACAAAAAATAATTCCACAGCATAAAATTCCATCTAAACAGACAGAAGGACAAAGTGGGCTTGGTGATTATTTTAGACAAACACAGGGAATGCAGGATAAACACAGCTGGTCTGGAAGTAACTGTGGAGAGAAAAAAAAACAACAGTTAACATTCCAGGTCTGCTATGACTTCTTCAGAATGGTAATAATTTTATGGTTGATGTGCGAACATTGCAATTATGCTTGTGAAGATGTCTTCTGCTTGGTAATTGCATTAAAACCATATGTAAGTGTCGTTTATAATAAGCAAAAGAAAAATTTCAAATTTCCTTCAGGCCAGCAGAATTAGACAAGACAGGAACAACACTATTATTGAAGTTAGAGACATACAGAGAACTACAGTACAGAAAAAGTTCCATCAGCCCAACAAGGTTGTCAATGACAAGCAGCTACTCTAACCCTACTTCACCCATAATCTTGAATGTCTTGGCATCACTATTGCACACATCCAAATACTTCTTAAGTGTTATGAGGGTTTATGCCCCTCCCAAACTTACAGGAGGCAAATTCCAAATTCCCACTATCCTCTGATGTTATTTTTTGCACTCTTAGGATGAGGGTGGGCAGCATTTATTGTCCATCCCTAATTGCCCAGAGGGCAGTTAAGGGTCAACCATATTGCTGTGGGTTTGGAGTCACATGTAGGCCACATCAGGTAAGGATGGCAGTTTCCTTCCCTAAAGGACATGAGTGAACCAGATGGATTTTTCCAAAAATCAACAATGGATTCACGGTCATCATTAGACTCTTAACTCCAAATTTTCTTTATTGAACTCAGACCCACCATCTGCCTTGGTGGGGGTCAAACCTGGGTCCCCAGAATGTGACCTAGATCTCTGGCCTAACAGTCCAATGATAAATACCACAAGGCCAGCATCTCTGCTTCGTAAAAGCAATGTTCCTCACATCCCCTCTAAGTTATTAATCCCTCCATCGAGGGGTGAATTATCTTTGTGTCTGGCCCACCTATGCCCCTCATAATTTTATACGTCAATAATTTCCCCCTCAGTCTCTTCTGCTCCAAGGAAAATCACCTCAGTCTATCCAATCTGTCTTCAGAATTAAAACCCTCCAGTTCAGACAGCATCCTGGTGAATGTCCTCTGCACCCTATCCAATGCAGTCACATCACCGCTATCACGTGAATTCCAGAAATGCACACAATACTCTAGCTGTGGCCTAGTGAACATCTTGTACAGTTCCAGCATAATTTCCCTATTCTTAAACTCCATGCCTTGGCAACTGTCCCATATACCTTCTTAACCACTTTATCTGCCTGTCCCGCTACCTTAAGGGATGGTGGACATAGTTCTCCAATGTTGTTCTGATCCTCAGAGCTTCCTGGTGTCCTACAAATTCATCATGTACTCCCTTGACTTGTTTGTCTCCCCCAAGTGAATCACCTCATATTTAGAGGTGCACTTAGACTTATAAAATGAGAAGTCTAAACTACATTAAGCTGAGCACTGGAAGGACCACTGCTGGGTGGAGATGCAGTGAGTTATAATCATGTTCCTCAAATCAGGTCTCATAAAGATCCCTGAAAGAACTATATTTGTGAGCAAGGTCTTAAGAGCTGCCAACTCAACACCATAGAGAAGCAGAATGCTATTGAAAGAATCCAAACCACAAATTAATTTCACAAAGAACAGCATTTTATCTGGGCCTGTACAATGCAGCGATCAATGCTCTGAAAAGAAGGACACTTTGAACCAAAGCACTTATTATCAGCCATCAAAAGATGTTATTTGTCCCCAGAGTAATACAACAAAGACTGTTGATGACTACTGAGGTTCTCACAGTTGTCACTGTAATCTTATACAGCTCACTCCCTTAAGTGTTCTGATACAGAAGAGACAAGTCCCTAAACTGCAAGCTTTAAAGAGTTCTACTTTCCACTTTGAACGTTCATTTTATCAGTTGTGACTTTTCTTGAATATAATTCCCAAGGGCTTGGATTTTTGCCCTTGAAAGTAACAGCCTAAATTAGGCACAGACTGTGATATTTACAATTGTTTCACAATATCACTCCAAGACAGTGAACAGCATGCATGTATTTTCTATAATATATTTATTATCAGCCTGCATTTATTCAATTAAAAGCAGAAAATGTTTCTGATACACTCCCTTTCCTGGAAGGTGTGTAGTGTTTAAACATATTCCTATTTTCACTGATTAAATTTGGGCAGTTTTATGAGATTAGAATGCTACATTTCAATGCCACTAACTTATTATTACTTGCAACACCCACTGACACTATTTTCAATCAGATAGACAAGGCAATGTTTCATGAATGTTACTCATTTATTATCACCCAGGTCTTAGAGAGGCTGTTGCCAGTATTTAATTTCTCCTCTGGTTTTCTTCAAACCTCCATCAGTTCCTAGCTCCACGTTATCTGCCCCACAAGCCTGTTCTGTTTTTATAGTCAATTTCTCTTTCTTTTGCTGCTATGGACATATTTCTAGGTATTCCTTTCCAATTATATCCATAATTGTCTATCTTTCTCTCTCTTACTGTAGTTTGAGTCATAGAGACATACAGCACAGAAATAGATCCGTGGGTCCAACTCGTCCACATATCCTAAATAAATCTCGTCCCATTTGCCAGTATTTGGCCCATACCCCTCTAAACTCTTCAAATTCATGTATCCATCCAGAAACCTTTTAAATGTTGTAACAGTACCAGCGTCCACCATATCCTCCGGCAGCTCATTCCATACACGTGCCATTATATTCAAGAAAAGTGAAAAAGTTGCTCTTTAGGTCCCTTTTAAATCTTTCCCCTCTTACCTTAAACCTATGCCCTCTAGTTTTGGACTCCCCTACCCTGGAAAAAAAGTACCTTGTATGTTTACCCTATCCATGTCCCCCATGACTTTCAAAAACTCTTTCAAGTCACCCCTCAGCCTCCAACGCTCCAGGGAAAATAGCCCCAGTCCATTCAGCCTCTCCCTATAGCTCCAGCAATATCCTTATAAATCTTTTCTGAACCCTTTCAAGTTTTTCTTAATGACTTCTACTTGCGATCTAACCCGTTCATTTGGCTGACTGTCCATCTAGCTAATCCAGAATATCGTCCACTAAAATTACATTTCAAACGTTGTTATCCTCCTCACTTTCTTCAAAGTTCAGCTCTCGTATCTGCAGTGTGCAACATCCTACTGTGGTTGCAACTGGGTGCTGTTATCAGTTGAATACCGATGCTTTTGAGCTTCCAAATGTCAGCTGCTGCTTTTGCAGTTCCTCCCACTGGGATATTTGCTGTCATTATATGCCACAATTATCTGCCTTGCGCTATCCTCATATATCCAGTATGGTTCATCTGCAAACGCTCTGTGCCATTCTCTATCCAACTTTGGCTAGATTGAGCTCTCTATCGACTGCTCTTCACATTGTCCTGTAGAAGCGATCTCGGCTTCTACAGGACAACTTTTCAGCTCTCAAACACATAAAATACTGACATTTTCTTGTCTAGTTGTCATTTCGGAGAATTCTTTTCGCTCCTGCAATTTCTAGTAGTTGCTCCTTTGTCTTATGTAAAGATATAAGGTGGAATTGTTCCATCCCCTGAATGAGATCAGAAATTTGGGAAAATCAGGTGAGATGTTATTGAGGACCATATTGAAATTGATAGCAATCATTTTCCAGATATTGTTTAACAACAAGATGTGATTCTCACAAGTGAGCAGTGTGAGTCCTGTGAGCACAGATTAGCATTGGTGAAAACTTAATCTTGCCTTATAAACATGCAGTTTTCCATTCTCCACTCACACTGGATAGAAACTTGACTCCAAGAATTCCCAACACAAATGCCATTGCCATTATCTGGAGGCTCCAGCTTGCTGCTGGTTCCTCCAGGCTTCCAATACCAATGGTCTAGAGGAAATTTCGTGGGTAGTGACTGCACGCACAACATGTCCATGGACATTGGCAACGGGCACATACCAGTCTCACTGCAACATCATGGCACACCTTTGATCCACAGTTCTGAACTTCAATGTTGCACTCTGGAGGGCACAGTCAACTTCCATTGTAATGCTGCTGCTAGGGTACTTTGCAATGCAGGGATGGGCAGTCAATGTATGCATTGACCTCAGTATTCCTTGCTCGCTGTCTTAGCAGTCATTCACTTGTTCCTAATTTGATGCTCTTAGTATCATTGTCATTTTGCATCTCACTTCTTCAGCCACTCTTTTAAAGATTATGGGTACTTTTATCTTGCTTTGCTGCTTAGCCCAGACACACAGTCTGACAATTGTCATGTTTGTCAGCAGTCACCAGTTGAGGAGGTGGGCATGTTGCTGTATGGCACTGTGCTATGTCAATCTCACTCCTACACCATGTGTCAGCAGCCTACAGGGGACAACACACTGTACGCACATCAATCAAATGATCATATGTCAAATTCTAAGAGGACTCAATCAAGTCATGGGGTGTTGCCATCAGTCAAAGGGTCCCAGTGCAATCAGTCAAGGGCAGTGTTAGTTGTCTGCTTGGGGCAATCAGGGTCAAAGGATCTGCAATCCAACATTCCAAGGAGTGGGCCATGGTCATGGGCTGTACGGTGGCCCAGTGATTAGCACTGCTGCTTCACAGTGCCAGGCATTTGGGTTCAATTCCACCCTGAGGCAACTATCACATTGTGGAGTTTGCATATTCTCTCTGTGTCTGTGTGGGTTTCCTCCGGGTGCTCCAGTTTCCTCACACTATCCAGTGAGGTGCAGGTTAGGTGGATTGGCCTTGCTAAATTACCAGTAGAGACCGGAGATGGGTAGGCAAGTGGGTTAGCCATGGGAAATGCAGGTGTTACAGGGTGGGGGTCGTGGGTCTGGGTAGGATGCTCTTTGAAGAGTTGGTGCTTCCATACTATAGGGATTCTATGATGTTGGGGTGGGCGATAGTCAGTCCTGGACATCTGATGCAAACTGTAAGGTGATTCATGGAATGTTAGTCAGTCATGGTCAGTCTTGGGGGTTAGTGGAATGCAAGTCAAGGAGACCCATCAGGGAATGTTGCTGCTTTAGGAAAATCAATATTGGGGATTGGAGGTAGCAAACCTGGGATGCAGAAGGTTCAATGACAGTGAAGGAAGGGTCAAGTTGACATATAATTGGAGGATTCTAGTAGTGCGTGGAATGGTGCAGGAGCGGGATGTTATTAGTGGTCACCAACACCATAGCCTTGGTGGGAGGGTTTATGTGTACATAAACACCAGGCACTAAATTAAACTCTATCCCCAACTCAGTTAGGGCTGAAAGGGAGTAATGACGAGAATGGCATATGTCTTTAGAGGAGGTGCTGGGGAACATGTGGGGGATCGGTAGTGAAGGGATCCAAGGGTGTTCCAGCTAGAGAGTGACACAGACATTCAGGAGGGGATGATTTCATGACCAGGTTGAGCCTGGTGCACATGGTGCCAGGGGCCACCTGGGTTGCTTTCCATGTTCCTGTGATTTGCAAAGGTGACCTACATTTGGAAAGTTGCTGCGACTACACACATGTTCCTGTGTGCCCCACGTTCACTTCAATGGAATGGGAGGCCCTTCTTTGGAGCAATTACCATGCACTTGCAGAGTACAGGTGACAGTCATGTCCAATCGCATTGTACATGTGAAATGCATGCAGTTTTCAACGGAGGGTTACAAACGCTGATCACAATACACTTTGGAAGAAGTAATTAGACAAGGGAATACTTAATGAATGGAAAGAGTCTAGGAAGCTCAGAGGAATACAGGGACCTTGAGACTGCTTATCCACAGATCCCGAAAGGTGGCTGGACAGGTCAGTAGGGTAGTTTGGAAAGTATATGGGACATTTGGCCTTTATCAGTCATGGCATAGCTTATAAGAGCAGGCAACTTGTGTTGGAGCTGTACAGAACTTTCATTAGACCACAGCTGAGGTACTGTTTGCAGTTCCGGTCACGGCACTATGGGAAGGATGCGATTGCACTAGAAGGGGTGCTGAGGAGATTCATCAGGATACTGTCTAGAATGGAGCAGTTTAGCCCTGAAGAAAGGCTGTATAAGGTAGGATTGTATTTTTTAGAGCAGAGAAGACTGAGACGGGACCTGATTGAAGTGGATAAGATCACGAGGGGAATGCACAGGGTCGATAGGAAGCAGCTGTTTCCCTTAGTTGAAAGGTCAAAAATTGGCGGCATGATTTTAAGGTGAACGACAGGAGATTCAGAGAAAAAAAGGTGTTGGGGATCTTAAAAGCACTTTCTTGGAGAATAATTAAGACTGGAAACCTCACAGCTTTTAATAAGTACTCAGATGAGCACTTGACATTCAAAGCTATAGGTCAAGTGCTGGAAAGTGGGACTAGTGTAGATGTAGAGTGTTTTTTTTGTCAGTGCAAGGGCTGAAGGACATCTTCTGTACTGCATGATACAATTCTAAATAAGTCATTGGTCGAAAGAGCTTGATGATAGTAATATATTTTGATGGCAAAAGCCAGCTGGGCTGTGTGACTTGGTACACAATCAGTAATAGGTGTAGGAATGTTTATTTGCATATGCAAGGAAGTGTTAGCCATGCCACCTCTGTGCCCTGTCAAACAATGACTTCTGATTGTGGACCCCCGACATGTGCAGTGAGGAGCAACTCTGTAATGCCACGAAGGGCAATGGTGGACTGCCATGAAGGGCAATTCCAGACCACTAATCATACACGGTTGAGGTTCAAAGATGGGATGCCATCCTGGAACATCAAAAGCACTTGAGAGTATGTGTTGAGGGATGCACTAAAGCTTGGGACAGCTGCTGCCAAGGCATAGAAGGGAAAGACCACTGTCTGACGTCTTTCTTCTAAAGTAAATGGGGATCCATTCAGTTATTGCCCCCTCCAAGTGCCTCAGATGCATGTAAATATAGGCTGGTTCAAGTAAGAGATGTCTGTCGTTTCTTTGATAGAGTCAAGCTCCAATGTTTGTTTGAGAAAGGGTCACTGGATCCAAATTGTTAACTCTGGTTATCTCTTCACAGATGCTGCCAGCCTGCTGAGTTTTTCAGGCAATTTCTGTTTCTGATTTACAGCACCTACAATTCATTTGTGTTTTTTACCAATGTTTGTTTGTTTCCTTGATAACTGCACTGAACTGATCTCTGTTTATGACTGTGCATTTTTATGAATATAGTGTATTTTTGAAATTAATAAAGCAATTTCTGCCTATGGCAAGATGGGGGAATTGGGTGAGCATCAGAAGAGTGGAGTACTGTAAGTGTGTAACATCTAGTTACTGAGGTGAGTTGGGACAATAGTTGAGGAAACCCTCTCAATCTCATAGAGAGAAACCATCAATGAAACTCAATGAAAATGACACTGAGCCAAATTCTGGTCAAATTTAGCCCACTGAATTTTTAGGATATGCCACATTTCAAAACTCAGTTTTTTCCATGGATCTTTACTTAGTGTCCAGGTTTTTGAGACATACATGAAAGTGGATTGATACAGCATCTTATCTCCCAAACATCACAGGTTTGAAAATTCATCTAGGTAATGGCACAGAATGGAGTTGAATCAGAATAACTGTGCATTGTACTCAGGTTCCAATAGTCAATTCAGTTGTAGTTAATGGGATTAAGTATGAGCCACTGTAGCTGCTCAATTGTGATGCCATGAGAATTTCTAGCCCTGGGTGTAAAGCATTACATAAATTGTTATTGTTGAGTAAAATTACAGGCATATGCCCTTTTAATGTGATGAACTGAAACTGCTGTTCACACGGGGTCAAATCAATTAACAGGCTGCAGATATTCTGGCTCAGAAGTCTTGTGTTCCTGAATTGTTCCATTATATTGGCAAGTTTTCTTAAAATAAACAAGACACAGAAACGTACATCCAATAGTATATGTATGGCACAGAATGTGCATGCAATATCCAAAACAATTTTTAAAATGTAGGAGCAAATTGCTGCAGATGCTGGAATCTGTACTGAACACAAAAAATGCTGAAAATCACACAGGAGGGCTAGGCAGCATTTATGGAGAGACAGCAAGCTAATGTTTTGAGTCTAGATGGCTCTTCATCAGTGTTACAGGTAGATTTCTCATATCATTGTTCAGTGAGTGAAAGATTATGCAGTTTTATAACAATAAAAGGATTATCAACAAAATGAAAAAGTGAAATTACAGATGTGAAACAGGTTTTTTGAAATGTGATGCTGAAGGAAGTGCATACCATAGCCACAACTTTCAGGATATTGATGGATAAATACATTCAGGGTGTGTTATATAAAGGTTTCAGTTTGTCGCTGCTTCGAGCAATGCAGATCAAATTGTCACCCTAGCATGCCTGGGTTCGTTGAATGCTTGCCTCTGAGTCAGAAGGTTCCTTGATTTAAGCCTAAATTTGGCTATTTAATCTGATATGTCATGCTCAGTCAGCAAGCAATCTTCTCGTCAGTTGCTCTCATGCTCACATTTCTGTTCAACTTCAGCTGTGCTGTTTTTAAAGACTCACTGGCTGGGCCAGCATTGATGACCTGTCCATAGTTGCCCTTGAGAGGGTGGTGGGGGACTGCCTTCTTGAAGTGATGCAGTCCATTTGCTGTAGGGAGAACCACTATGCCATTAGGAAGGGAATTTCAGTTGATGCATTGGAGCTCAGCACCAGGTGGAGTAACAACACCTCATTTTCCAAATAGACACCTTGTAGCCTTCAGTACTCAACACTAAGTTCAACAAACAAAAAGAGAAATTGCTGGAAAAGCTCAGTTCAGAGGAAGTGTCACCGGGCCTGAAATGTTAACGCTGATTTCTCTCCACAGATTCTGCCAGGCCTGCTGAGGTTTTCCTACTATTTCTATTTTTGTGTCTGATTTCTAGCATCCACAATTCTTTCTGTTTTTATTAAGTTCAACAACTTCAGGCCATGAACCGTGTCTTCTGTTTTGCTCCGAACCCGGTGACTGCATCTTGTTTACATTTTTTTTATCACAGCTGATGTTTAGTTTGCATTTACACGAGACCTATGCTTCCTTCTTAGTCCACAAACCCTTGTGTCTTGTTCTATACAATCTTTGATCCCCATCTTCTCCTAGCCTCTCACCCTCCCTTTTGTTCCACTATCCCTCCTTTTTGCATTTCAAAAGGATAACACCAGCATCTTTCTTGCTGCTTTAGCCCTGGAAAAGTTACATCAGATCCTTAAGATTCACTTTGTTTCTATCCACAGATGCTGCCTGCTCTGCTGGGTTTCTCCAGCACTTTTTTGCAGAATGTACAAAAGGGAAATTTTACTAGCTACAGCTGTAGTCAAATACACTGCCACATTACACATTGGGTCTGGCACTCCAAGGCACTACTGAGGAAGTGCAACACAATCAGATCACATAGAAACTAACTGCACAGAAACAGAACACTTTAGTCCAACCAGTCTATGCCGAATGTAATCCAAACATAAACTAGCCCCTCCCTCGTGCCTGCTCCTGGCAATCTTTCCTATTCATGTACTTATCCAAATGTCTTTTAAACATTGTAGCTGTACCCACACGCACCACTTCCTCAGGAAGTCCATTCCATGTGTGAACCACTCTGTGTAAAAAAATTGCCCCTCATGTCTTTTCTAAATCTCCCTCCTCTCACCTTAAAAATGTGCCCCCAAGTCTTGAAATCCCTGATAGGTAAAAGACACATACCATTAACCCAACCTGTACCTTTCATAATTTTATAAACCTCTATAAGGCCACCTCACAGCTTCCTACACTCCAGCAAAAAAAATGTCCCAGCCTATCCAGCCTCCCTTTATAACTTCCATACCCGGTAACATCCTGGTAAATCTCTTCTGAACTCTCTCTACATGACTAATATCCTTCTTGTATCAGGGCGACCAGAACTGCACACAGTACTCCAGGAGAGGCCTCACCAATCTCCTGTAAAACTTCAACATGATAATCAAACTCCTCTACTCATCTTTAGGTTGAGATGGCAAATCTGGCCTGCTTTCTCAAAAAATGTAAAGGGATCTATTTGGGGTATGTAGGAGCGTTCTTGAGCTCTTTGTCACCTTGCTGAAGTAGTTCCAGTTGGGAAAAATAGCGCAGCTTCTCAGCGACAGGATAAAGGGTCTGTTATTTCACTGTAACCCAAACTGCCAGCCTTCTTTCAGAGCCGGTCTCCCAGCAGAAGCTGGCCATGCAGGAACCAGGCGCTTTACGTCTTAAAGACAAGGCGTCAGTCCCTCTAGTGGTCGATGTGAGAGCGAAATCGCTGAGACACCAAAGAAACGACGACCAGATAGGAAAGGGTTCTCATTGATTCTGTGCATTTGACTGCACTGACGGAAGAGGTTCTAAATGAAACAGTAACAATGAGAGTCTCCAGTGTGACAGGGCCCTCCTGTTTATTGAAATGAATTAGGATACGTGTTGGGATGGGGGTGAATCTATTGCAAAACATTTTTAAAAAGTTGTAACTCTATAAACACCAAATCAGTTGGGTAGCTGTGAAGTTTCCCGAATGCAATTTGAAAAACCTGTCGTGTTCTTAATTTTAAGAAAAAAAATTATTTAATTTTCTCGGTTCCTCTGTGTAAGCTGTTGCCTTGAACATTGCGTTGGCAGTCAAAGAGCAGTCCACGCGATATAACTGCTCAGTCCTGGGTCAGGCAGGCACTAGGTGTAGTGGTATGATATAAATTATTGGAGTTTATTTTCCAAATGCAACGTAATTTGGCGACGGTGAAGCGTCCCTTTTTTTCCCCTCTCCTGGAGGGTCGTGCCTTGCAAACGGATTTAATCAGCTCGAGTTGCTGTGAGTAATCTGACGCAGATAGCAACGGGGGAGCCAGGCCGATGAAACGGCGGCGGCGTTTTTTTTTGGAACAGCTTGAAGACGGGCTGCAATAAAGCAAATCCGCAATGACCACGTCTGTCTTTTCTGCTCCTGATCGGGAATTCCAAAGAGCTGGGTAAAAAGAAAAATGGACCGAGGTAAGCACGCTTAAGATATTGAAAGAGAGAGAGAGAGAAAAACCTACTAGGAGCAGATTACTGCAGATGCTGGATTCTGTACTGAAACACTGTATGCATTTTTAATATTGCATTCAAATATTTAACAGTGATTGCACAATTCCTCCCCATTAGAAATGAGTGTCTCTGCTCATTCTTCTGGTTCAAATCAGCAGACGTTTGACAATTAATTTGATTTTTTTCCTTTTTTAAATCAAAAATAAAACATAAATTGAGAGATGGGGAGGGCTTGCTTTTAGAACGCTTTTAGCTCACTCTGGTCTGCTCGCACTCCGCTATTGAAAGTGAATTTACCATCTCCTTGCCTGGAAAGTTAGGATTGTATGTCCCCTGTACATTTCGGATACTTGTTTGATGAATGTAATCTTTTTTTAAAAAAAATACCTCCCTTCCTCTCTCCTCAAGGGTGATTGGGACTGGCTGGGGGTGGGTGTGGGAAGGTGGATGTGGACCAGTGTTACGAGGAGGATAAATATTAAAGGAAGGGTTTGTTCTTTTTGGACCTAGGGCAGCCAAGAGACAGAGACGTCGAACCAGCCAGGATGTCAGATTCGAGCCTCAGCACCGATTGCAAGGAGCAAAGTTTTCCGGGGCTGTCCTTGCAGATGAACAGCAAGCTTCAAGCTCGGGAAGGGGCACCTTGTAAATAAAGACACACACATACGGGGCGGGGGGGCATAAACAGAGAGAACTGCGGATGCTGGAAACCTGAAACAGAACAGAAAGCAGAGGAGAGGCGCTAGAGAAATTCAGCAGAGGCTAGCAAACATCTGCGGAAAGAGAGAAAACTGGACCTCTTCGAGTGAATGTTTTGAGTGACTGTGCAAAGAGAAAGCAACAAAATCGGTGCAAACTTGTGATTTCCCTCCTTTCTCTCTCTCCTTAACAATCCAATCCCAACCCACAATCCAGTCACCACCATCCAGGTTTGTGCCATGTAAATACAAGATAGAGAGAGATCCCTGGGCAAGGTTTTGCTCCTGGCGTTGGTGTGAAGATGGTGGATCCTCTTCCCCTGTGTCAGCCACGGCCAGTTCCGCGGAGAATCGACCAGGGAAGCGGTCAGGAGCATGGGTGGCGAGAACCGCCGTTTGCCAGCTCTCTGAATAATGTCAACCAGAGACAGTTCTCCCAGGCACTTCAGTGACAAGGCAGCAGCGCAGACCCCGGCCAAGGAGCTGATCCGGAACCGCATGAAAATGGTCATCGACCAGCTCGAAGTTATCCTCCAGGAGCTGAAAGAAGTGGCGAAGGAGCTGAAGGAGGTAAGGCTGGTTTTGTTCTCTCTCTGTCTCTTTTGAACAGCTCCCAGACGTTCCCTGTTTGGAATTCAAGAAAATCGTCTCCCCCCCCCCGCATTTATTTTAACGCTTTGCATTCTCTCAGAAGCTGCTCTTAATTTTACTGAAGCCCGTGCAATCTTAACATCGATTATGACCCGTCCCGAGTTTTGCGTACAAGAAAATCGTGCCCCCTTTTGTGTTTATTTTAACCATTTTGCGTTCTCACAGAGGCTGCTTTTAGTTTTAAAATATGCCACAATTTCAGCATTTGTTGTGACTAACTCTCAGACAGTCCCCAATTTGGTATTCAAGAAAATCGTGATCTCTTTCTTGCGTTTATTTTGATTCTTTGCATTCTCCGAGAGGCTGTTTGTAGTTCTAATACCATGCAATGCAGTTTGAACATGTATCTTGACTCCCAGCCTGTCCCCTGTTTGGAATTCAAGAAAACCCGTGCCCCACTTCGGCACATTTATTTTTAGCTATTTGCATTCTCACAGAGGCACAGTTTTAGGAGATGCCAAGCAATTTTAACATTCATTGTGACTAACTCCCAGATCTTCCCCCGTTCGGTATTGAAGGAAGTCGTCCTCTCTTCCTTGCATTTATTTTAATCATTTGCATTCTCACAGAGGCTGCTGTTATTTTGTTTTAGAAACGCATATGACGCAGTTTTAACATTGCAAACGTGTACCATAAGGATCTGGACGTAGACCGAGTTGAGATTTGCAAAGGAAAGCGATCACTGTCCCCCCGCCCCCACAACAAGTTGAACTGTTCAAACTTCGTCCATCCCACCGCACTGCTGCCTACTGAAGAACAGTGGAGGGTAAAGTTGTAAGCTTCGTACTGGATTGTGCGTACCTCTTCGACGTTGCTTGTGCAGATTCCGGGTAGAAGGAGCTGGACAGCAAATTCCTTGCCAGTTCTGTACACCTCTCCCTCCACCGGTCTGACAACACCCTGCAAATGTTGGCCAAATATTCTCAAACAGCAGCCTCGCCCAGAAGCACATTCCTAGCTATGATCTGTCCTTCGAAGCCACTTGCTCCCCACGTAATAACTAATGACCTACATTTAATCTCAAACCGCTTGGTAACTATCGCAATGCAACACAATGTTTCACCTGCTGCCTCTTAATGTTTGCATTTTCTATTTCTGGATTTTATTTCGTAGCTTTTTTATATATATCTGTCGCAGGAGACTCGTGGCGTTTGCTTTAATCAAGTGTTTGTTGTTATACGATTTATCTCAGTCAATCCAAGGACCGGAGAGCGGATTTCTGGTCACCCAGTCTCCTAGCCGTTTCTAACCGTGCCTGGATGCATTTGCAAATGCCCCCCAGTCCTAAATTAATCCCGATTGACTGAAATTTGCCTGTTGAAGTCTCGTCAAAAAAATATACTGTACAGCTCCTTGTTTTGAACCAGTTGCCATTAGTGACAAAGATTGCTGGTGGGAGAGTGATGGACAGCGAGGAGTAGTGTGGGAGAAAAACAGAGGGAGAAATCGGGAGAGAAACAGTGTGGGATAGACAGAGAAACAATTAGGGAAATAGAGCGAGAGAAACAGACAGGGAGAGATAGAGTGGGAAAATAGGGAGAAACAGATGGAGGGAGAAACAGACGGAGAGATAGAATGGGAAAATAGAGAGAAACAGAGGGAGGGATACAAAGGGAGAACTAGATAGGGAGAAACAGGAAGAGCCAGAGAGGGAGAGATAGACTGGGAGAAGGAAGGGTGTGGTGGGAGAGCCAGAGAGGGAGAGATAGACTGGGAGAAGGAAGGGTGTGGTGGGAGAGACAGAGAGGGAGAGATAGACTGGGAGAAGGAAGGGTGTGGTGGGAGAGACAGAGAGGAAGATGAAGAGGGAGGGAGAGGTGGAGACATGAGAGAAACAGACAGGAACAATCAGACAGGGATTATTGTCATAGTAGGATTGTTTAATTTTTGGCATTCATTTGATTGCTGTCCAATCCATGCAAGTATTTTGTTCCCCCCAAAAATATTAGTGCTTCGAACGTTTGATTTCTTGATTACTTTCCAAGCTGCTTGTCTCTCCCCACTGTAGGTAGTAAAACAGATCGACAAGCTGACTTCCGATTTTGATTTTGAGATGGAGCCAGATGACTGGACAATCGCCACAATGAGTAGCACCTCCAGCAGTGACACTACAAGAAACCACGACAGATGTGGGCCCTTTTCCGACTACGGGCAACTCGGATTCCTGACTCCTGACATCTTGTCGGACAGTTGGGAATTCTGCTCCTTCCTGGAGCTTCCAGGAGAGACGAGTAAAGTGGAGGCAGGAAGTGACGACAAGGAGCTCCCACACACCCCATCCGAGGTGGACTACAGGATGTTGAACGGAGGATTGATCCCCAATGGGCCTGAGGGCTGTGCTCCTGACACCTCCAGCGAGGACACCATTAGCAGTGCCCCCAGTCACAAGGCCCTCCTGAGGACCTCTGGCACCAGGGAGCGGGTGCGTTTCAGCGATAAGGTTCTGTACCATGCGTTGTGCTGTGACGACGATGATGAGAATGAGGAGCCAGAGACGGAGACAACCGTGGCCCCTACAGCGAGTCCTGGTGCCGGTTCAAGCGAGAGCCACGAGCAGGCCGGCAGCGTTGCGCCCAAAGCATCGTCCTCGCCCTCTGCCTCCAAACCTCGTCATCACTGCCCGCCATCCGCCGTGCCAGCCAAAGGCAATCCTTCTGCCAGGAAAACAACCATGAGGAATAACAGCACACAAACTGTGTCCCACAAAAGCACTCAGACACTCCTGTCATATGGGTCCTCTAAGACACAACAGAACTCAAAGAGAGAGGGGCCAAAGTAGCCACCACATCCTCTGCCCCATCTTCCCCACCCCACCCCACCCTAGATGGGATACTGCTTGACTACCTATTGGCATCATGAGGCTCAGGGATTTTCAATAGAATATATTAAGAAAAAAAATATCGTTTTACAGAAAAGGTAGATTCCAAAATTTTGCACCCATTGACTAATTGCATAAAAATGCACTTTAAGAATCTACTTTTTTTTAGCTTTATTTTACCTGGTACCTTCAAGATTGTAGGAGGCTTTTATTTTTTGTCTTAAGTCGCAGAATTTAATCTTGCCTGAGTACTGTGCCTGTAAATAGAGCGTGCTTCCAAACATGCCTTTTTGTCTTTGTGCTCTGCTTTCCTGGCAATGTCCTACGGTTGATAATGGTTTTCATTCCATACTTTATTAATTTCTAGAGCAATTAAGTCTGCCCCAATTTAATTGGTTTGTTCTTTATTTTCTAAAAGAAATGAAGAGTTGCAGCTGCTGATACCTGTTCTCCATCCTTTCAGGCATTTTGCTGAAACATTATGCCATTTCAGATGACCCAACATCCACATTAAGTGACACCAGATGGAACCACAATGAATGGGGGAAATTAAAACCATGTGCTGTCCACTAATTAATTCCATTATTTGAATGAACTGAAAAATCTGAATTTTATGACTTTTTTTAAAAAATGTGCATAAAATGCTTCCATAATATTCAGCAGGCTGTTGAACCCATTGAATGCTATGACAGTCTGTAATGTTATCACTTTAGGTATCAGATAAAGGACAGAGCAGTGATTTAAATCAAGACAGAGCATTTTGTTCCGACAAGATTTTTCTTTTGAAAGACACTGTGAAGCAGTCTGCTTGGAAGAAAAAAGTTTACATGTTTGATTTGTAAGTTATATGTATGGTTTGTTTGATGCAGAACATTGATTCATTTGATGCAATAAATTAGTGTCGACTTTATCTAAAATATCTTGAGTTTCAAGGTTAATTTAAAGAAAAAGTATAGGATGTATGCAATATCTAACTCAGCTGACCATGAAAAAAATTGTCACGCAACAAATGATGATTAATATAAGAGCAGAAAGAATAAGATGCTTGAAAATAATAGTTTCCCAGCAACTGAAATATGCATTAGTAACAGGTACTTATACTAAAGCGGGTTAATGGTTCTTCGAAGCTAGACTCTCAGTTTGACAGGATAGTGAAGAAAGCGTTTTGTACTCTTGGTTTTATTGGTCTGTGCATTAAGTATAGAATTGTGAGGCGGTGTTGTGGCTGTGTAGGTCATTAGTTAGGCTACTATTGAAATGCTGCGTTCAGTTCTTGCCTCCCTTTATAGGAAAGATGTTTTGAAACCTCAGGGGCTTCGGAAAAGGTTTGCAGGGATGTTAACAGGATTTGGAGGGCTCGAACTGTAGGGAGAAGCTGAATAGGCTGGAGTGTCAGAGGCTGAGGGGTAACCTTACAGAGGTTTGCAGAATCATTCAGGACATGCATAGGGTGAATAGCCAAGGTCTTTTCCCCAGGCTTCAGGAGTCCAAAACTAGAGGGCATAGGTTTAAGACGAGAGGAGAAAGATTTAAAAGGGATCTAAGGTGCAACTTTTTCATGCAGAGGGTGGTGCATGTATGGAATGAGCTGCCAGACAAAGTGGTGAAGGCTGGTACGGTTACAACTTTTAAAATGCATCTGAAATGGATATATGACGAGGAAGGAGATAGTAGGAACTGCTGATGCTGGAGAATCTGGGATAACAAGGTGTAGAGCTGGATGAACACAGCGGGCTAAGCAGCATCAGAGGAGCAGGAAAGCTGATTTGGTTCTAGACCCTTCTTCAGAAATAAAGGGTCTTTCTGAAGAAGGATTTAGGCCCGAAACATCATCTTTCCTGCTCCTCTGAAGCTGCTTGGCCTGCTGTGTTCATTAAACTCTACACCTTGTTATCTATGAATAGGAAGGGTTTAGAGGGATATGGGACTAGATTAATAAAGCATATCTGGTCGGCATGGATGAGTTGGACCGAAGGGTCTGTTCCCGTGCTGTACATCTCTGTGACTATAAGGCATAATCTTGCAGTAAAAAAATAAACAACTGCATAGGCTGGAAATCTGAAACAGAAACAGAAATAACTGGAGAAACTCAGTAGATCCAGCAGCAACTGAGGAGAGAGATCAGAGCCAATGTTTCTTCAGAACTAATTGTAGCTGGGAAAAGTTTATATCCCCTTGCAACAACCAGTTCCGAAGAAGTGCCGCTGGGCTCGAAATGTTGACTCTGCTTTCTGTCCACAGCTATTGCCAGACCTGCTGATTTTCTCTGACTATTTTTATTCTTGAAGTAAGTCAGGCAACATCTTGTTTATGGACACAAACACGTACCTTGTAATGTACAGTATTGTATTGTTAGGGAAATGATAGCCTGCTCTGTCTCTTTAAGACCAGAATGCCCGATCAGCACCATTTGTATTGTATACATATACATTTTTAGAAATCAGGAAGATTTTTTTATGCTAAGTGGGTAGAAAGCAAAGTGGCCTGTGTAAAGGTGCGTTTCAGAAATATACATTTTAAACATGCAAATGTCAATGTGGTTTAACAGCACTGAACTCACTGAAAGAAGATATCTTTTGTCACTTTCCACATAATCATCACTCTTTTCTCTCTCTTAGTATAAATTGTTGTGAAATTTGGCATTCTTGTGTTTGTCCTGACAAATGAAGGCAAAAAGCTTCAGCAACATCTTTTAGGCATTAACAAATGAAGCAATAGATTTGCTGATACCAATTATGAGCAATTGGGGAAGTTAATGGCTGGCTGTAAATTGATTATAGCATCAATGACAGGATCTGTGTAATACCAACATCTCATGTTGGAACAGTGTCAAATTCACTTTGAGGTTTGCAACATTAAATGTAAAGTTGGTGAATTTTCTTCTTGAGAAAGATGTTAACTACCGCCAATAGTTGTAGGCTTGTTTTACCAAGCAGTCAGAAATTTTGTAATAGTGTATTTGAATTAAATTGTCCAAATATCTTCGATTGTAAAATTGTGCCAGTGATCAGATACACAAGTGTTTCAGGTGTAAGATATAGTGTTTCATAAGAATCTGACAAAATGCCAAGTCATTCCTAAAGGTGGAATGTAATTCAATTTGAGTTTCATTTAGGTCTGCATTTACGTGACATCTGTACACTTATTGATATCTCTCATCACTTGCTTGCTTTGCGTTTTATGATTTTTAAAACTGCTGCTTCAGGGAATATTTTGTGGACAATTTACAGAAATCAGTTTTACTCAGCAGAAACTGTGGCAACTGGCCCAGTTTATGTCATTGTGACGCCATTGAAGTGGGATTTCTATGTAAAAATCTTGTTCTGGGTTCCCTGTATTCAGCTGTCAGGAGCACAATGCAGAGACAAAGGAAGACTGAGAGATACCAGCAAGTACATAGACTTAAAGCTTTATTTGTCAGTCCAGACCTGATATATTTCCCATTTTAACAGATGGCAGGGTGATGTGATATACAGTTGTGTCCACTTTCCACACTGACTAACCGTAGCATGATAAAAGCAAAATCACACTTGATTGGCCTGCTAATAGCTTTCAAGCTCCTTCACTTGAAGTATGGTCCATTTTTGAAATAAGGAAATTGGAACTAATTAAAACACTGGACTACTGCCTTAGACATAAATGATAGTGAGATAGTAGTGTCAGCAGTAGAACTATAACTTGACATGACTTAGAGATACAATGGCACGGTGGCTCAGTGGTTAGCAATGCTGCCTGCCAGAAACCTGGGTTTGATTTCACCCTGAGGTGACTATGCGGAGTCTACACATCCTCTCAGTGTCTGTGTGGGCTTCCTCCCACGGCCCAGATATGTGCAGGTTAGGTGGATTGGCTCATAGTGCCTGGGGATATGCAAGCTAGGTGAATTAGCTGTGGGAAATGCAGGGTTATAGAGTGGGATGCTGTTCAGAGGGTTGGTGACCCAATGGGCTGAATGACCTTCTTCCACACTGTCGGTATTCTGTGCTTAGTCCATTGAGCTTAGAGCTGCAATTCCAAGGTGTGGTCCTACTCTCACTCTTCTCCCACCTTTTTTCCTTCACACATTCTTACAATTGCTTATTGCAACAGCCTGCCAATGTCTTCTTGAAGTGTCTTGTCATTTCTTACTGCTTCTTGCACTCAAAGGTTTTGTAATTGCAAATTTAACCATTGTGCCCTGCAACTCTACATCCATATTATTACTGTGCATCAAAAACATCAGTAGTTCTAATACTGAACTTCTTCAGCAATAGTGATTCACAATGACTTCACTGAATTGGTTAAAAATGTGGTTAAAAATACTAGTGATTAATTTTCTTACTGATTTCCAATTGGTACCTGGACATAACTCACATTACCTTGGCTTCTGTAAAACACTGGAGAACAAGCTACCTGCAGGTATGTCACTCTTAAAATATTGCGAAGAGTTATTGGTCTATCCTTTGTTGATTTGTATTGGGAATACAGTACTGGATTCAAACTTTCTTGGATTAGGGTTTAATAAGTACTTTGAAAGTCTTCTTCAGCCCCTATCAAAGAGCTTGAGATAACAGATTTTTAAACAGTAATGGAATCACGGGTTTTGTGGAAAAGGCAGTAATGAGGAGTAGAGGATGATCACACCAACTACAATCTCATTGAATGGCAGAGTAGGATGGGCTGAATGGCATACTTCTACTCCTATGTCTTATGGTCTTGTAGTGGTCTTAATAGCTTTAATTAGATAGTTTAGGCAGTGGATGTGGGGCTCACGGTTACGATGTAGATCAATCCAACAATCTTAGTGTGGTGTTTGTTGCCAGACAATTTAACCAAAGCTCTTTGGAAAAATAATAGTGCATGAACGATGCACACTCTATTTAATGTGCAAATTGCCCAACAAGTTCAGGAGGTTAGAAGAAATGCTGCCAGTTATAAATGGCCAGAACCTGTCACCCGATTTATGCCACCGAACCATTCATTTTACTAATGGCATCCTGCCCTCGACATCCTCATTATATTTTAGGATTTTTGCTAAATTTCCATATTAATTGACCATGAAACTTGCTGCAGAAAGTTAGCACTCATAACGGAGCAGTTTAAACACCCTTTTGACCAAGCAGTTAAAGAAATGCTAATCAATCTCTAATGCCCAATTTGAGCAATTGAGTCTCATTCTTGCATGCAGTAAATTCTTCCAGATTTAAAACACATAAAGAAATGTAATTTATTTTCCCTTCCTGCCTTCCTTGCCTTAACCCTTTTCTTTCCCTCTTTCTATTACCTCTATTATACACAATTTACTTTCCTTCTCCAACTCTTCCTTCCTCAATCCCCTTAACTGTGCAGAAATATAATGTTTGGATCCTGCCTTTCATTGAGGTGCCTGTTGCCTTGATGCACTGAAATCAACTCGGTTTCTCTGTAAGCAATGTGGCAAAAGATTTTCAAGCTGGAAGTTGAGGCCAGTTTAACTCCTGACAAGATTTGGGTGAGTATAATTTGTTCTGTCTCTTACTTCATCGTCCAGCTTCCTGATGTGTGGAAGGCAGTGACATCACTGGTTATTCAGAAAGCTATGCTCTCATCTATGATACAGATGAACTTGTTATTAAATTGCAAACCAATCAACTATCCATATGAGCAGAGATAGCAAGGACTGCAGATTGTGGAGTCAGAGTCTGTTCAGTGTGGAGCTGGAGGAATACAGCAGGTCATGGAGCATCAGAGGAGCAGGAGAGTCAACGTTTCAGGTTGGGAAATTAGATTCAGAAATGAGAATTCAAGATCGTTGCTGATGTTGCATTTATTGTTTTTGCCCCTAATTCTGCTTCATGTTTAATACAGCAGACATCACTGTGATAAACTCACTGTGCCTTTATTAAACATTAAGTAATTACCTTATGTTTTGCATTGTATTTAACATAGTGAAAGACTCATTCAACTGAATAAACATATGTTTGTGCAGGTGAGTAATTTCTAAGTATAATATCCACTCCTAAATTAAGCCTTTTTGAAACAATTTAATGCCCTAATATTAATACTTTTAAGAATTCTATCAACAATTATTTTTGATCTAATGGTTTGGAAAGTCGATGAGTTGACAAATGTATAAACAGAAGTTGGTGATTTGGCAGTGCTAGAAAATGTTTCCTTATTGGATATGAGCATCATTGACTGGAACAACATTTATGGCCCATCTCTATTCACCCTTCAGAAGGTGGTGTTGAACTGCCTTCTTAAACCGCAGTAATCTATACAAGTCGGGATGCCATGTTGCAGAAGTGTAGGACAGTGGTCAGGCCACTTTGGAATACTGCATTCATTATGGTCTGTCTGATATAGGCAAGATGTGAAACTTGAAAGGCTTCAGAAAAGATTTACGAGGAAATTGCCGGGGTTGGAGGATCTAAGCTATAGGGAGAGGCTGAATAAGCTGGGGCTATTTTCCCTGGAGCATTGGAGTCTAAGGGTGACCTTATAGAGGTTTATTAAAAGATGAGGGGCATGGATAGGATGTATAGTCAAGATCTTTTCACCAGGGTAGGGGAGTCCAAAATTAGAGGGAATAGGTTTAAGGCGAGAGGGGAAAGATTTAAAAGGAAGCTATGGGGTAACATTTCCACACAGCGAGTGGTGCGTGTATGAAATGAGCTGGCAGAGGCTGATACAATTATGACATTTAAAAGGCATCTGGATGGGTTTGTGAATGGGAAGACTTTAGAGGGATATGGACCAAATGCTAGCAAGTGGGACTAGATTAATTTAGGATCTTTGGCCAGTATGGACAAGTTGGATTGAAAAGTCTGTTTCTGTGCTGTACATCTCTATGACTCTTAGGTCAACTAAGTGCATCAACAGTGCTATTGGAAGCAACTTCCAGGATTTTGACCCAGAAGCTGTGAAGGAATGGTGATATGGTTCCAAGTCACAATGGTGAGTGACTTGAAGAGAAACATGCATGTGTGGTGGTATCTACCTCCTGTGTGCTTTCAAGTGAAAGACATTGTATATTTGGAAGGTGCTGTCAAAGCAGGCACCATTAAAAACAATTCCTAATGCTATAATATCAATGTGATTATGTTTTATCCTGCTGGTGTATTGACCATATCGTGCTGGACACTGCCAGTGGATGTTATAATGTGATAAATGTGACCCAAAAGGAAATTATGCATCGTTACGCTTTAATTGCTTGTAAGCTTAGCACTATAGAAAGATACAACAGGTTTAGAAGTCTGAAAACTTGAGATTCCCCTTAATTATTTTAGGTGAGGAACTAACACATATGTTTTAAGCAGCTTTACACTGTCCTTACTAAAGTAACACTGTGGAATATCCAAATATTACTCATCTTCATGACATTCCAGAGCATGTGGCAGCTAATAATGTATGTTTGGAGTGTCATCAATATTCCAAGAGTTATAAGTGATCTTGAATATTTGAATAGAAAGCTCTCACAGATGTAAAAAGATTCTAAAATCTTCTGTGTTGATATTTGTTAGATAAATATTGATTGGAAACTGTACAGAGCTCTCGTGGTCTTCTTCAAATAATATCATGGGATATGTTTATGTTTAACTGGGAGGGTAGATGGTCCTGTTAGATAACACCTCATCCAAACCTCAATACTTGCGACGGCATTAGCCCAGAGCAGAACTTGAATTCACAGATTTCTAACTCGGATAGAGGAGTGTTACTTATTGAAGAACATAGGGCTTAGGTAAAAGTTGACCATTCAGCCTATCAAGCCCATTCTGCCATTCAGTAAGATCATGGCTGATCTGATTGTCTGCTATCCTGTGTGTCCTCCACTCCGCCCCCATCTTCCCATAATCCTAAACTCCCTGGTCCATCAAAAATGTCTCCCATTCAGACTTGTATGAATTCAGTGACCCAACTGGAAGTGGCAAAGAGAATTATGCAGAGTGACATCTATCTGAGAGAGAAATTTTCCATCTTAAATCAAGATCTCTTCTTAAACTGTGCCCCCTGTTAAAATTTCTGCTACGAGGGGAAACATCATCAGAGAATCCATCCTGTCGTGCTTTGTTAGAATCTAAGGCCCAACCCCTTCACCCTTTCTACAGAATCTTTGCCCTATGTATGCATTGAGTGAAGCATCTTTGAACTGCCTCTTCTGCATTTATAGCCTTCTTCAAATGAGGAGACCAGAAAGGAGCTTTGATTGATGACAGAAATGACCTGTTATGTTTGATTTACCCTGCTGTTGAAGGTTTTGATTATTCTGCCATGACATATTACTGTAGATTCTCACAATCTGCTAATATTATCAGTTATCAATAATGTCATACTTTTAAGTCTCTGCCGTATAATATAAAGCAATTGTAAGCCTGTAATTCATTCTTAAAGGTCAGGGAAAGCTTTGTCCAATATGGCTTTGCTAGTCTCTCCAGAGTATCAATTCAAAGAATTATAAAGCATTCTGTTCTGCAGGAAGGCTCGTTGGCTTGCCATAATATGAAATATTTACCTTTAATCATTTAGGTTGAGGGGTTACTAAGTGAATGGTTATTAGTCTGGAATTAAAATGGCACTTTGATGGAATTTTCCATGGTTGAATGATAACGAGAAATGATCTGGCGATCAAATATATTATTAATCAATTTGCATTCATCGCAAACTGGTTGTTATAAACTGATAGAGGCATGAAAGTGCCTTAATGCAAGCCTTACCCTTCTGGCTATCAATTCTTGTTAACTTTCCTGTTACTCATTGAGACAGCCTAGTACCATAGGTTAGAAATTCATAGCTCTAAACGAACATTATCACATCAGCTGCCTGTTATACAAAAGCCAATATTGGGTTATGTAGAAGTTAATGAAACTGAATGTCTCCCTGAATGGATGAGAGGTGACCGATATGTTTGGACTCAAGTAACGCTGTTGCCGAGACTAATGGCTGCCCCCATGTGTTTGGTTCTATGAACCCCAAGGTATTTAAAATTATTGCAGCATTCTGCTGTCTTGCTTACAGTATTCATACCTCAGTGCATCTTGTTGTACAGTTTAGCACCCATTCCTGTCAGCAACCCCTGCCAGACTAAAATACCAGCTAAGGTCTTTCTGCTGAAAATTAAGATTGAAGACCCTGAAATGACCGGTGTCAGCTAGGCAAATGGGCATTGAACAAAAATAGTTGGAAATACCCTTCTACTATTGCAACAGAGTAACTTTCAATTCCCTGGCCCCCAACACCTCATTTTCACCATGGACGTCCAGTCCCTATACACCTGTATTCCTCAAGCAGATGGCCTCAGGGCCCTCCGCTTCTTCCTGTCCCGCAGGCCCGACCAATCCCCCTCCACCGACGCCTTCATCCGCCTAGCCGAACTCGTCCTCACCCTCAACAACTTCTCTTTCGATTCCTCCCACTTCCTACAGACAAAGGGGGTGGCCACGGGTACCCGCATGGGCCCGAGCTCTTTGTAGGTTACGCACCTACACAGGCCCCAAACCCCACCTCTTCCTCCGTTACATTGATGACTGTATCGGCGCCGCCTCTTGCTCCCCAGAGGAGCTCGAACAGTTCATCCACTTCACCAACACCTTCCACCTCAACCTCAAGTTTACCTGGGCCATCTCCAACACCTACCTCACCTTCCTAGACCTCTCAGTCTTCATCTCAGGTAACCAGCTAAAAACTGATGTCCATTTCAAGCCCACTGACTCCCACAGCTACCTAGAATACACCTCCTCCCACCCACCCTCCTGCAAAAATTCCATCCTCTATTCCCAATTCCTCCGCCTCTGCTGCATCTGCACCCAGGATGAGGCATTCCAATCCTGCACATCTGAGCTGTCCACGTTCTTCAAGGACCGCAACTTGTCCCCCGCAGTGGTCGATAACGCCCTTGACCGCATCTCCCGCATTTCCCGCAACACATCCCTCACACCCCGCCCCCGCCACAACTGCCCCAAGAGGACCCCCCTTGTTCTCACATACCACCCCACCAACCTCCGGATACAACACATCATCCTCCGAAACTTCCGCCATCTACAATCCGACCCCACCACCGAAGACATTTTTCCATCCCCACCCTTGTCTGCCTTCCGGAGAGACCACTCTCTCCACGACTCCCTTGTCCGCTCCACACTCCCCTCCAACCCCACCACACCCGGCACCTTGCCCTGCAACTGGAGGAAGTGCTACACTTGCCCCCACACCTCGTCCCTCACCCCATCCCAGGCCACAAGATGACCTTCCATATTAAGCAGATGTTCACCTGCACATCTGCCAATGTAGTATACTGTATACATTGTACCCGGTGTGGCTTCCTCTACATTGGGGAAACCAAGCGGAGGCATGGGGACCGCTTTGCAGAACACCTCCGCTTGGTTCGCAACAAACAACTGCACTTCCCAGTCGCGAACCATTTTAACTCCCCCTCAATTCCTCAGATGACATGTCCATCATGGGCCTCCTGCAGTGCCACAATGATGCCACCCGAAGGTTGCAAGAACAGCAACTCATATTCTGCTTGGGAACCCTGCAGCCCAATGGTATCAATGTGGACTTCACCAGCTTCAAAATCTCCCTTCCTCCACTGCGTCCTAGTCCAGTTCTTCCCCTCCCCCCACTGAATCACAAAACCAGCCCATCTCGTCCCCTCCCCCCACTACTTCCCAAAACCAGCCCAGCCTATCTCTGCCTCCCTAACCTGTTATTCCTCTCACCCATCCCTTCCTCCCACCTCAAGCCGCACCTCCATTTCCTACCTACTACCTCAACCCACCTCCTTGACCAGTCCGCCTTCCCTGGACTGACCTATCCCCTCCCTACCTCCCCACCTATACTCTCCTCTCCACCTATCTTCTTTTCTGTCCATCTTTGGCCTGCCTCCCCCTCTCTCCCTATTTATTCCAGAACCCTCTCCCCATCCCCCTCTCTCATGAAGGGTCTAGGTCCAAAACATCAGCTGTTGTGCTCCTGAGATGCTGCTTGGCCTGCTGTGTTCATCCAGCTTCACACTTTGTTATCTTGGATTCTCCAGCATCTGCGGTTCCCATGATCACATGAGTAATTATCCAGTTGTTTTAAACAACTTACCAAAGTAACATTGCAAGAAATTCACACAATGTCCTTAAGCTTTTTTTTTTGGAGGGGGGTCTTTTTTGGAGGGGGTGAGTTACTCACCGCAGTATTCCCAGCTTCTGCCACACTCTTGTAGTCACTGCATTTAAGTGGTGAGTCCACTTGAGTTACTCATCAATGATAACTCCCAGGATGTTGATAGTGGGGGATTCAGTGACAGTTACACGATTTAATGTCAAGGGCAGTTGGTTAGATTGCCTCTTGTTGGTGATGGTCATAACTTGACATTTGTGTGCGGCAAATGTTATTTGCCTCTTCTCAGCCCAAGCCTGGATGTTGCCCAGATCTTGTATTTGGACACAGACTGTTTCAGTAGCTGAGGAGTCGCAAATGATGCTGAACATTATGCAATCATCGGTGAATGCCCCCACTGCTGATCATATGATGGAGGGAAGGTCATTGATGAAGCAGCTGAAGATTGCTGGGCCTAGGATGCTACCCTGAGGAATTCCTGCAGAGATGTCCTGGAACTGAGGTGACTGACCTCAAACAACCACGACCATCTTCCTATCTATCAGGTGTGGCTCTAACCACCAGAGAGTTTGCCCCCTGAATCCCATTGATTCCAGTTTTGCTAGATATGATTTATCCCCATAATTTTAGTTACTCAACCCTGGAGCCTTCAATATATAGCCTGGTTTATCTCTTGTTGAAGCGAGTAAGTTAGGACCTCACCAGTCCATGGTGTGTATTGGGACCTCAGTGACAGCTTTAGCTCCGTTGGTATTACTCCTGCCTGTGCATTGCAACCTTCCAGATTCTTGCTCCGCCTCAAGGATTGAGCACAAAACTCAAGGCTGAGACTGCAACGCAGTATTGACAGAGTGATATATTGTTGGAAGTACTGCCTGCTAAATGAGGTTCCCTTTCACTTGTTTAAGTGTATCTAAAAGATCCATGGCTCCATTGCAATTAAAAGTGAGGGAATCCCAGCCGATATGTATTCATACAATCTGCATCACAAAAAATAGATCACCTTGCTCATATCACATTATTGTTGGCAGGAGCTTGCTGTGGGAAAAATTGGATGTTGGGTTACATCCATTATCTGTTTTCCAAATGAAGTCTGTTGGCTGTAAAGTGTTTTGAGATCGCTGGTGGCCACGAAAGGTGCTATATAAGTGTAAAGTCCTTTTCTTTCTGTTAACAGGAGAGCGGAGTTGCCAGTCGTGGGGTCTTATGGCAAGGCAAGGCTGGGAATCTGGAGAGGCTGCTGATTTCAAAGGTGCAGAAAAATATGCAGAGCCTCCCAATCACATACGCGGATTGACTGCATGTATTTTTTTGGGTGAGAATGTGGATTGACCAGCACTGGGCCCAAGCCAGACTTCTGACAGTGTGTCACAGTAGACAGGGAAAGATAGTGTGGATTGGCATACCCGAGGGGGCCGATCCCAAAGATCAAAGAGCTCCTGCTCCCCCAGACCAAAGCAGTTTGAGAGAAGAACCTCACGGAGCTGTCTACCTTGCTCACATTGGTCAGCTAGCACCTCCTACCTGCTCTGCCTGGCAGTGGTACCCAGGGTGGCTTATTTCTATCTGTTAAACAGGCAGTTAAGATGCTCTTCCGGGGCTGCCATCCATTTCAAGACAGTAGCAGATCACTAAGGCCCGCTGACTCATACAGAAAAATACCATCCCAGTGGACCAGCTCATCAGCCGCCACACTAGTGGTGGTCATAACCGAGGCAGTAATACCTAGGTTGGAGTCACCTGATTGGCTGGGTATCCTCACAGTCAGGGGTCTCAGGTTCAGGGACAGCAGGGTCAGGCAGGTAGTGTTTCATTATTAGTCCATGGGATGTGACTATCGCTGGCTGGGCCCCACATTTATTGCCCATCCCTAGTTGCCCCCTTGAGAAGGTGATGGTGAGCAGCCTTCTCGTACCTCTGTAGCCCATGTACTGTAGATTGATCAACAATGCCCTGAGGGAGGGAATTCCAGGATTTTGACCCAAACAGCGAAGGAACAGCGATATATTTCCAAATCAGGATGGTGGGTGGCTTGGAGAGCAGTTTGTAGGTGCTGCTGTTCCTGTGTGTCTGCTCCCCTTGTCCTTCTGGATGGTATTGGCCATGGCTTTGAATCTTTGGTGAATTTCTGCAGTGCATTTTGTAGATAGTACACACTGTTGCTACTGAACATCAGTGGGAGAGGGTGTGAATGCTTGTGGATGTGTCAAACAAGCGGGCTGCTTTGTCAAGCTTCTTGAGTGCTGTTGGGGCTACACTCATCCAGGCAAGTGGGGGGTATTCCATCACCCTCCTGACTTATTCCTTGTCGATGGTGGAGGGGCTTCAGTGAGTCAAGATGTGAGTTACTCGCTGCAGCATTCCTAGTCTTTGACATCCTTTCATAGCCTCTGTGTTTATGTTGTGAACCCAGTTGAGTTGTGAGTCATTATGGTCTCTCCATAAGACAAACCCTCCCCATCCCTGCTGTCCTGTTTTGATAATGAGGAAAATACTGCATTTATATAGCACTTCTCACAATCACCAGGTTTCTAAAAGCACTTTATAGCCAATGACCTTTGTTTGAAAGACAGTCGCAGTTTTAATGGATAAAACGTCAGAACCAACTTGCTCACAGTAAGCTCCTGCAAACGGCAATGTGATAATGACAGAAAAAAGCAGCACCAGTTAACCATGCAAAAACCAAAAGAATTGCGGATGCTTCAAATCAGGAGCAAAAGCAGAAGTGAAGTTGTTGACTTGCCCACCGAGCTGGCTTGTGCTCATTCAGACGTTTCGTCACCATGCTGGGTGACGTCATCAGAGGAGCCTTTGATGAAGTGATGTTATTCTACTCCATTTCAAATTTATACTGTCTGGTCCGTTGTGGTGAGTATTGTCATTACCGGTGACCCTTCCTCTGTGGAACCACCAGACCCAAAACGTTAATTCTGACTTTTTCTTCACAGACGCTGCCAGACCTGCTGAGTTCCAGCACCTTCTGGTTTTGTACCAGTTAATGAGTTTGAGATGTATTGGCAATGAAATAACATGTTTGCATAAAGTAGCTTATCATGTATCCTCTTCTTTTGGCAATTGCAGATGCAGTACATACATGTGAAGGAGGATTTGAATCCTCATCTCCTCAATCTTAAGGGAAGCCAAAATCTAAAGGTGTGGATGAACCTATGGGCAACTGGAGAATGAAAAGGATTAAAATATCCTTGGATGATGACTATTTTCTTGCCTATTCAGACTCTTCTCACAAGCAGAGAGAGCCACACTGAGGCTACAGTGAATGGTGCTGAAGCCCAGTCCTAGATCCCTGGTAGCTGTGCAGCATTTTTCCTATTAACCGTGCAGAAGCTGCTCATCACTGGGATTTTCTGCCTGTGTGCCTGCAAACTGCTGATTCAGGAAACAAGCATGGGTCAGCGAGCAGAAAGGCCGAAGAGAAGTGGACAAATAGCAACTTATATATACAGGGGATCCCCAGTTTATGAATGTTGTGAACACTCGAACTGATGAACACTATTCCATACAGGCACGTAATGTTAAAAATTTGACATATGAACATTTCCTGTACTTAGAAACGACTGCTTTATATTGTCCCACATTGTGTTCTGTGTTGCATACAAGTCGACTCAGGAATGGAGTCTGACCTCAGTCTGGGGATTGCCAGTAATATAGAGGAACATCTGATATGGCAACAAACTCATTGTTAATCGGTAGTATAGGAGTTGGGCGTGGAAAGGTCCAGGATGGACATGTCGTCCAAGGAGTGGGAGGGGGAGTGACTGGGAGGTGCTGAGGTTTATCGGGAACCGAGCGTAAGTGTTCCACAAAGCACTCCCCAGGCCTCCTGCAGTGCTACCGGAAAGTTGCAGGAACAGCGTCTTATGGTTCACTTGGGAACCCTGCAGACCAGTAGTATCAATGTGGACTTCACAAGCTTCAAAATCTCCCCTCCCCTGACCACATCCCAAAACCAGACCAGCTTGTCCCCGCCTCCCTAACCTGTCCTTCCTCCCACCTATCCCCCCTCCCACCTCAAGCCCTACCCCCATCTTCTGTCTGCCAGCCTCAATCTGCTTCCTTGACCTGTCTGTCCTCCCTGGGCTGACTTCTCCCATCCCTAACTCCCCACCTACACTCACCTTTACTGGCTCCAACCCCACCTCTTTGACCTGTCTGTCTCCTCTCCACCTATCTTCTCCTTTATCCATCTTCTATCTGCTCCTCCTCTCTCCCTATTTATTGCAGAATCCCCTTCCCCTCCCCAATTTCTGAAGAAGGGTCTAGGCCTGAAAAGTTAGCTTTCCTGCTCCTATGATGCTGCTTGGCCTGCTGTGTTCATCCAGCTCAACACCTTGTTATATTAGATTCTCCAGCATCGGCAGATCCTACTAAATGTTCTGCTTCTAAATTTTGCCTTGTTGAATGCACATTAATGACAGCTGTCACCAATCTCTCACCTGATCTCTGCACTGCCCCCATTTGTTACTCTGCCTGAACTTATACAGATAATTAGACATTTTCTTCAACTAAACAATGAGAAGACTAAAGTTACCTCTCTGCAGGACCAAGAACATCCGTTTCCACCTGTGTTACTGTATCTACATCGACAGAGCCTTGTGGCGCAATGGGTCGTATCACGAATGCTGGACTCAGAAACTCCAGATTCAAGTCCCACCTCAGGACTTGTAGGTTACTTGAAAGTACACCACAATGTGAGCACACAGGTTGATTGGTAGTCTGTGAATTATTCTCATACTGGCATGGCGAGGAGGAGAATCTGGTGGTCAGCACAAAACACAGCAGTGCCGCAGGCAGCATCAGAAGAGCAGGAAAACTGATGTTTGTCCCTGAATGTTGCCACCCAGGTTAATACGGTTGTTAAGAAGGCGTACGGTGTGTTAGTTTTATTGGTAAAGGGATTGTATTTCGGAGCCATGAGGTCATGTTGCAGCTGTACAAAATTCTGGTGCGGCCGCAGTTGGAGTATTATGTACAGTTCTGGTCACTGCATTATAGGAAGGATGTGGAAGCTTTGGAAAGGGTGCAGAGGAGATTTACCAGAATGTTGCCTGGGATAGAGGGAAGGTCTTGTGAGGAAAGGCTGAGGGACTTGAGGCTGTTTTCGTTAGAAAAAGGTGAAGAGGTGACCTAATAGTGACATACAAGATGATCAGAGGATGAGATAGGGTGGACAGTGAGAGCCTTTTTCCTCGGATGAAGATGGCTAGCACGAGGGGGCATAGCTTTAAATTGAGGTGTGATAGATATAGGACAGATGTCAGAGGTGGGTTCTTTTCTCAGAGAGTAGTAAGGGCGTGGAATGCCCTGCCTGCAACAGTAGTAGACACGCCAAGTTTAAGGGCATTTAAATGGTAATTGGATAAACATATGGATGATAATGGAATAGTGTAGGTTAGATGGGCTTCAGTTTGGTTTCACAGGTCGGTGCAACGTCGACGGCCGAAGGGACTGTACTGCGCTGTAATGTTCTATGTTTCATGTCCTCTGCACGTTAAAACACTCCACACAGAGATTCTTGCTATGATCAAGTGTCATCCTTGTGCTGAGGAGCTATCACAGATCGTAAGAACTGTTGATGCTGGAGTCTGAGATAACACAATGTGGAGCTGGAAGAACACAGCAGGCCAGGCAGCATGGAGGAGCAGGAAAGTTTACTTTTCGGGTTGGGACCCTTCTTCAGAAACCTCAACTTTCCAGCTCCTCTGATGCAGCCTGGCCTGCTGTGTTCCTCAAGGTCCACACTGTTATCTCAGACTCCAGCATCTGCTGTTCTTACGATCTCTCTGAATTGAACCCTTGATAATATGAATAATGGTCGGCCTCCCATAAAATCCACCCCCTGGAAAATGAACTCATTCCAAAATGGAGCAGCTACTGCTGCCTTTGGTACCAGGGATCCAAGCTTGATTGCACCCTCTGGTGACTGCGTGGAGGTCGCATGCTCTCCCCATTTCTGTGTTGGTTTCCTCCAGGCACTCCGGTTTCATCCCACAGTCCGCAGGTTAGCTGGATTGGCCGTGCTAAATTGCCCAGAGTGTGCAGGGGTGTGCAGGCTAGATAGGTTTGCCAGGGTAGATGTGAAGTTATGGGAAAGGATGTGGGTTTGGGTGAGATACACTTTGGAGGGTCAGTGCAGACCTGATGGGATAAATGGCCTCCTCCCGCACAGTACGGATTCTATGAAAACCAAATAGTTTGAGGAGTGGAATGGTCAATCTACATTCCTACTCATTGAAGTTTAATGTTCTCCTGTAACTCTGCGCTGGCTGTAACCTAATGGGTCACCCTGCATTCACTGACTGAAGAATGTCTCCAAGTCTGCAGAAGTAATAGTTTTTAAATTCTTGTCCTTTTCTTAAAAATCCCTCCATGGGTGTGCGTTCCTCCCCAAGTCTGTCACCACCTCTAACCTCTAAACCAATGCTTTGACTCAGATGTGTGGCTGTGCGGCAGCCTGGCAAGTACAGTGCAGGATTATTCTCCTGTCATGGGAGGAGTTGCTGGCCTAATGGCCATAACCTGCACCCAGTAACTTGGAGGTGGGGGCTAGCACCGTGGTGGCTGGTGGAATTTAAACTCAGCCCAGGTACTGCAGTGGCTCAAGAAAGCAGCTCAGCACTGTCCTCCTCAAGTAGGGACAGGCAATAAATGATGGATGACCAAGGCAGTTGATACCTACATCCCATGAATTACTAACATTGGAAGCTAATTTCAGTAACAGGTAACCCCAAAACTATGACTGATTCTTGAAAAACTCCGACTGGTTTTCTAATGCATATCGGAGAGGGAAATGTAGCTAGACCCATAGAAATGTAACTGACTCTTAATCACCCTCTGAAATGGGATGGCACGGTGGTTCAGTGGCTAGTACTGCTGCCGCACAGCGCCAGGGACCTGGGTACAATTCCAGCCTCGGGCGACTGTCTGTGTGGAGTTTGCACATTCTCCCCGTGTCTGCGTGGGTTTCCTCCAGGTGCTCGGTTTCCTCCCACTGTCCAAAGATGAACAGGGTAGGTGGATTACCCGTACTAAATTGCCCATAGTGCCCAAGGATGTGTAGGTGAGGTGGGTTAGACATGGGGAAATCAGGGATATGGGAATGGGTCTGGATGGGATGCATTTTGGAGAGGCAATATGTATTTGTTGGTTCGAATGGCCTGTTTCCACACTGTAGGGATTCTGTGAATCTGTGAAATGGACAAGCAACAGCTCAATTGTACGAGACGAATGCAGAAATGTTGAAAGTCAGATGGTATGAACATGGGCAACAGCAATGGAATGCTCAACCCTGCTAAGTTCCCCTCATTAATGTGTGGCAGTGTGTGCCAAAATTGGCAGAGCTGCCCCAATGAGAAGCTTGTTATTCTTACAGTTCATACCTTATCCCACCATCATCAGGCCTTAGATGTGTCCTGTCTTATTGTGAAGACAGACCTAGCAGAGTTGGTGACTCAGTGGCATTCAATCAGGGAGAGAGATTGCCCCAGGTGTTACAGAAATAACCCTGAATTTGGTTTAGTCCACCCAACGAGTAAAACATTGAGCTCTGAAGCATTCTAAATGAGCAGCATTGTGGCTCAACAGTTAGTGCTGCTGCCTCACAGCCTCAGGGACACAGGTTCGATTCTACTGTCTGACAACAGACTGTGTGGAGTTTGCATGTTCTCCCCGTGTCTGCGTGGGTTCTCTCCGGGTGCTCTGGTTTCCTCTCGCAAGTCAAAGATGGGCAGGTTAGGGTGGATCGACCATGCTAAATTGTCCAGGGGTGTGCAGGCTAGGTGGGTTAGCCATGGGAGATGCAGGGCTATGGGGATAGGGTAGGGTGATGGATCTGGTGTGAGATGCTCTTTGGAGGTCAGTGTAGTTCAAATGGCTTGCTTCCACCCAGTAGAGCTTCTGTGATAGATTTAGAACAGATCCTGCGCATCAATTCTAAAAATTTGCATCCATAAGACAGTATGGGCCATCAACAGCAGCAGAATTGTATTCAACCTTAATTTATCATCTCATGACCTGACATACTCCCCATTATATCATAGTCATTAGACCAGGGAATCAACTGTAGTTCAGTCAGGGGCATGTGAGGAACTATGTCAGGTGCCTGATGGGAAGAATGCCTTGGAAGCAAAAAACTGTTATTCTAACAGTACTTATCAATGAATAAGTGACCAATTTAATCACTAGGACGGTTAATTTGTCTGACTGCAACCACTCTGTAAAAGAAACTCATACCAGTATTCATCAACAAGTTAAAAAAAAGTACTTGTTATAACAAGCTTATCTTTTAACAAGTGGCAAAATGCATTATTAAATATCAATGTGCAAATTTTAAAACGAGAAGCCCTTGAAATCCAAACATGCATTCACAAATAGCATAGACAAGTGTTTTGCAGGAATACTGAAGGTTGAAATAATAGGGAAAAGGGAACAAATTGAGTGGGCCAAAGGGCCAAACTGCAAGAGGTGGAAAGAGATGAGTTTCTGTCAGTTATTTTCATGGTGATCATATTACACTGTTATTGACCAATCCTCAATTCTCTCGCCAGTCATCTGGACCTAGGTTCCCTCTCAAGTTAGTGATCCTTTTTTTCAAGTGTCTTTTTACTGTTTTCTCCCACTTGCAGAAGGAGAAAGAGATTGATTGAGCTTTCTTCCAGGGCTTTTGAAAGTGTTGAGTACAACTGCTCTACAATTTAAAGTGAATCCAAAAACTGTTGCTGGGTAGATTCTGTTTTTAATCCAAAGGCACCATGCCAGCTGGTCTCAGAAAAATATCAAATCCAAGTTTGCTAAAAAGTTATGTGCCCTTGTTTAATCATTAAGCGAACATGACACAGTTCCAACTTATTTTGGAGTTAAAAAGAAAATCGAATAAGCCATTTTCCAGTTAATGTTTCCAGTTAGAACATATGTAACCCTTCCACCAGGCATACCTAAAATGAAGTGTCCATCTGGAGAAGCTATAAGTGATAATGGGAGCTGCAGATGCTGGAGTATCCAAGATAATAAAATGTGAGGCTGGATGAACACAGCAGGCCCAGCAGCATCTCAAGAGCACAAAAGCTGACGTTTCGGGCCTAGACCCTTCATCAGAGAGGGGGATGGGTTGAGGGTTCTGGAATAAATAGGGAGAGAGGAGGAGGCGGACTGAAGATGGAGAGAAAAGAAGATAGGTGGAGAGGAGAGTATAGGTGGGGAGGTAGGGAGGGGGTAGGTCAGTCCAGGGAAGACGGACAGGTCAAGGAGGTGGGATGAGGTTGGTAGTTAGGAGATGGAGGTGCGGCTTGGGGTGGGAGCAAGGGATGGGTGAGAGGAAGAACAGGTTAGGGACCCAGAGACAGGTTGTACTGGTTTTGGGATGCAGTGGGTGGAGGGGATGAGCTGGGCTGGTTGTGTGGTGCAGTGGGGGGAGGGGACGAACTGGGCTGGTTTTGGGATGCAGTGGGGGCAGGGGAGATTTTGAAGCTGGTGAAGTCCACATTGATACCATTGGGCTGCAGGGTTCCCAAGCGGAATATGAGTTGCTGTTCCTACAACCTTCGGGTGGCATCATTGTGGCACTGCAGGAGGCCCATGATGGACATGTCATCTAAAGAATGGGAGGGGGAATGGAAATGGTTTGCGACTGGGAGGTGCAGTTGTTTATTGTGAACCAAGCGGAGGTGTTCTGCAAAGCGGTCCCCAAGCCTCCGCTTGGTTTCCCCAATGTAGAGGAAGCCACACATCCCTCACACCCCGCCCCCGCCACAACCGCCCAAAGAGGATCTCCCTCGTTCTCACACACCACCCCACCAACCTCCGGATACAACGCACCATCCTCCGACACTTCCGCCATCTACAATCCGACCCCACCACCCAAGACATTTTTCCATCCCCACCCTTGTCTGCTTTCTGGAGAGACCACTCTCTCCATGACTCCCTTGTTCGCTCCACACTGCCCTCCAACCCCACCACACCCGGCACCTTCCCCTACAACTGCAGGAAATGCTTGGCCCCACACCTCCTCTCTCACCCCTATCCCAGGCCCCAAGATGACTTTCCATATTAAGCAGAGGTTCACCTGCACATCTGCCAATGTGGTATACTGCATCCATTGTACCCGGTGTGGCTCCCTCTACATTGGGGGTACCAAGCGGAGGCTTGGGGACCGCTTTGCAGAACACCTCCGCTTGGTTCACAATAAACAACTGCACCTCCCAGTCGCAAACCATTTCCACTCCCCCTCCCATTCTTTAGATGACATGTCCAATCATGGGTCTCCTGCAGTGCCACAATGATGCCACCCAAAGATTGCAGGAACAGCAACTTATATTCCACTTGGGAACCCTGCAGCCCAATGGTATCAATGTGGACTTCACCAGCTTCAAAATCCCCCCTCCCCCCACCGCATCCCAAAACCAGCCCAGTTCGCCCCCTCCCCCCACTGCACCACACAACCAGCCCAGCTCTTCCCCTCCACCCACTGCATCCCAAAACCAGTACAACCTGTCTCTGGCTCCCTAACCTGTTCTTCTTCTCACCCATCCCTTCCTCCCACCCCAAGCCGCACCTCCATCTCCTACCTACCAACCTCATCCCACCTCCTTGACCTGTCCGTCTTCCCTGGACTGACCTATCCCCTCCCCACCTGCCCACCTATACTCTCCTCTCCACCTATCTTCTTTACTCTCCATCTTCGGTCCGCCTCCCCCTCTCTCCCTATTTATTCCAGAACCCTCACCCCATCCCCCTCTCTGATGAAGGGTCTAGGCCCAAAACGTCAGCTTTTGTGCTCCTGAGATGCTGCTGGGCCTGCTGTGTTCATCCAGCCTCACATTTTATTATCTTGGAGAAGCTATAAGACAGGTTACTTGCTGACAAAGAGCAGAAGCAGCGCCACAATCAACAGATCAGATTTATACTCTGCTATCCTGCCGTCTTCACTTCTGAATAGTGATGGGCAACTCAACAACTCAGGAGGAGATGACCCCACTGATGACCTCAATGATGAGGGAGCTCACAGCGCCAGGGACCCAGGTTCAATTCCACCCTCAGGTGACTGTCTGTGTGGAGTTTGCACATTCTCCCCGTGTCTGCGTGGGTTTCTTCTGGGAGCTCCAGTTTCCTCCCACGGTCCAAAGATGTGCAGGTTAGGTGGATTGGCCATGCTAAATTGCCTGTAGTGTTCAGGGATGTTTAGGTTAGGTGGGTTAGACATGGGAAATGTAGGGGAAATGGGTCCCGGTGGGATGCTGTTCGGAGAGGCAGTGTGGACTTGTTGGGCCGAATAGCTTCTTACCATGCTGTAGGGATTCTATGATGTATGATCCATTTCAGCGACCTCCTGAGGCTTCCAGCATCACACATTCCAATCCTCAATGAATTTGCTTCACTCCACTTGATCTAGGGTAATATTTATTGTCCAGCCCTAATTGCCATGGACAGGTGGTGTGCCACCTTCTTCCATTGGAGCAATTCTTGAGATGTTGTATACCAACAATGTTGTCATCATGGATATTCCGGGATTTTGACCCAGCAACAGTGAAGGAACAGTGACATAATTCCAAAGCAGCGTGGTGTACGATTTGGAGGAAACTGGCAGGCTGTTGTGTTTCTATGCATCTACTGCCCTTTTCCTTGCATCTAGTAGAGCTCACAGGTTTAGAAGGTGCCGTCAAAGGAATCTTGGTACACACTGCTGAGACTGTGCACCAGTGACGGAGAGAGTGGAGTATCGATAAACCTGGCTGCTCTCTCCTGCAGTGTATCAAAGATTGGACTGTTGCTTTATCCTAGCTGACCCAGGGATCAGGAACTGAGCCGGAACAACCATACAAAATCTGTGGCTGCAAGAACAAGTCAGAGGCTGGATGTCCTGTGTAAATAATTTGTATTAGGAATTCCAAAAGCCTGCCCACCGTTCACAAGGCTAGAAGCAGAAGAGTCATGGAATGCTGTTCACTTGCCTGGATCAAAGCAGCTCTACATTGGCGATAGTCTCGACTCTTTCCCTTCCTTTCATACACAGTGGAGGCAGCACTGTGCACAGGATGGTCTGCAGCAACTCACCTTTGAGAGCATCTTCCAAACCTGCAACTTCCACCACCTGGTAGGACAAGGGAAGCAGGTTCCCCTATGAGCTGTCAGCAATCCCGACTTGGGAAGAGATAGAAAGAACTGCAGATGCTGGAGTCAGGGAAAACACAGTGTGGAGCTGGACGAACACAGCAGGCCAGGCAGCATCAGAGGAGCAGGAAGGTTGACGTTAGGTCAGGATCCTTCTTCAGAAAACACTGAGTGCCATTCTTTCACTGTTGCTGGGTCCAAACCCTGGAAATCCCTCACCTCCGCCAAAAGCATGGGTGAGTGCACCAACAGAGCATAGACTACAGTTAGGGATGGGGAAGAAATGCCGAGATTGCCATCAACGCTACATTTGATGAAAGAATAAAAAAACCTCATGCATAGCTACATGAAAAAAATTAAATGACCCACACAGTGAAAAACTGGCCATACACAACGCTGTAAAGGTGACATTGTCCACACAACACTCTGCACTCCTCTGACCCCTTAAGTATCTAAACTGTTCTTTGCACCACAATGTCTAGCTGTAATTAACCACTTAAATTCACTCGCTAAATTTCTGTGCTTCTCTAGCACTTTCTCCTTTTAAGCTGGTCATAACTATTGATTCCTTTTCCAAGATTTGAAGGCTCCTAATTTACATGCGTCAGCATCAAACTCTGCTTGAGAATGTTGCTGTGAAGATTGAAGCTTTGAAGATGCTATATCAATGAAAGCTGTTATTGTTCGTATACGAAGATATGGACATTACATATACAAAATGCTGTTAATAACTGCACAGAGCAAGTGGGAAAACTGCTAAAGTATGCTTTTAATTGCAGTGGATGAGGAGAAAGTGTGACTCCAATATTGAAGAATTCAGCCTGTATGTACATCTTACAGTAAATTAGCAGCATAGGTGTGATTGATGGAAAATAACAGTAAAAATACAAACTCTTGAGAACTGAAGCTTTTATTTCAGGAACTTAATGCAATGGCTACGGTGTCATAAAATGTGTTACTTATTTTTGTATGTATGGCTGATTGTCTTAAGAGCAACAACTCTCTGTTACTTAAGCCTAATAATATTTATTTGATCTATAATTTGTTTTAGAAATAATTTGAATACAAAAGGAACAAATTCATCACCCAGAGAGCAACTGCTCTGAGGCAGGCAGGCTGTGTCAAGCTCAATTCTTTGTCCAAAGCTCCCTTCATTTTGTCTTCTGTGAATTGTACGAGGAGCAATACATAACAACCTCATCGAGTGAGGCCTGAGTGCCCCAGAAACAAAGTTCACAGCAATGATGAATCTGAATCCAGCATCAAGTGCCAATATTCTGTCAGCTGCCAAACAAAAGTTCCTTCCTTCCTTCCTTGAGATGTGAAATTTTGGACATAGTCAACAAAACTAGGAATAGAAATAGGCCTTTCCTTCCTGCTCTCCCATTCAACAAGATGATGGCTTATCCTTCGTGGCAATGCCTTATATCCACTTTCTCAATATGCGTTGACACCTGTAATATATTTAAAAAAGCCTCCTTCTAGAATATACTCAGCAACCAGGCCTGCAGAGCCTTCTGTAGTAACGAACGTCACAGGTTGACCACACTGAGGGAAGAAATGTTTCCTCATCTCTCTCCTAAATAGCCTATCCTGGATCCAGAGACTGTAACCCCCTGGTTCCAGACTCTGCAAATAACAGAAACGTCCTCCCTGTAACTAGCCAGTCCAGCCCTGTTCAAATTTCACATGTTTCAATCAGATTGTCACTCATTCTTCTAAACTCAAGTAAATACAAGCCCAGCTATAGAGTCATAGAGTTATACAGCACAGAAACAGACCCTTCGGTCTAACTCGAGCATGTTGACCAGATCTCCAAATTAATCTAGTCCCACTTACAAGCATTTGGCCCATATCCTTCAAAACCCGTCCTACTCATGTACCTATCCAGATACCTTTTAAACATTGTAATTATACCAGCATCCCACCACTTCCTCTGGCAACTCATCCCACCATCCACTGTGTGAAAATTTGCCCCTTAGGTCTTTTACATTCTTCCCTTCTCACATTAAACTTCTGCCCTCTAGGGTTTGACTCCCCAGTCCTGGCTTTTCACCCTGCCCATGGCCCTCATAATTTTATAAACCTCTATAAACTCACCACTCAACCTCCTGAGCTCCAGCGAAAGAAGTCGCAGTCTTTCAATATAACTAAAACCCTCCTTTTCCAGTAACATCCTGGTAAATCTCTTCTGAACCCTCTCCCCCTTGGTATTAACCTTCCTATATCAGGGAGACCAGAACTGGATGGAATGACAGACACGTGTCAGGGAGTGGTGCTGGGCAAGTTTAGTGATTTTAGTGATTCTACATTGTGAATTGAATTTCTTAAAATTGTTAGAAGATAAACAATTGGCTTGATTCTTTGAGCAAGCAGTTACCTACAGCATTGCAAACTGATGTCACAAGCAGAGTGGGGTGGTGAATTACATTGGTAGATAACAGGCTCAATTTAACCTCTTATGTGAAAGACAGTTCATCTGATAGTGCGGCATTCGCTGAATATGTAGATACTGAAATGTCAGCCGAAATTCCCTGCTCAAGTCTTTTAATTCGGACGTTATACTGTAAATCATTTCTGCAAAATGTGACAGCAACTGATTAAATCAACAAGACGTCACTCTCAAAACCCAATAACAACTCTGCGAGGAAAGCCATAGTCACCATAAACTTTCGTACAGTTCTTTTGGACAAAACATCATTCAAGTAAATAAAAGAGGGTTCATATAAAACTTGCATGATCATGATTAATATTGATCATGGATCCTGTAGCCGAAGGATATACTCAATGAATTACAGGTTTGAGAGCCCAGTGGATATTTTACCACTTAAGAATCAGGCCTGAATCATGGCTAGTCAAGTTCTTACCTATAAGTGGAGAGGTGTCTTTAACTATCAACCGCATGTTTTTCTTCATTCACGATGGCATCATTTATTGCCCATCCCAGAGGGCAGTTAAGAGTCAACCACATTGCTGTGGGTCACGAGTCAGATGTAGGTCAGACTAGGTCAAGATGACAGTTTCCTTCCCTCAAGGGCATTAGTGAACCAGTTGGGTTGTTCCCTGCTAATCAACAATGAGTCCATTATCATCATTGGACTTGTAATTCCAGATTTTTATTGAATTCAAATTTCACCGTCTGCTGGGGCAAGATTCAAACCCAGTCCCCAGTACATTATCTGTGTCTCTGGATTAACAGTCCAGCAATCATACCAAATGCCGCTGCTTCCTCAAGTGAAATTTATGACATTAAGGTCATTTCTTTCCGATCTCCTCTGTACAATGCGTTCACACCGTTATCTCACGGGTGCAATCCTTTCTCCATGGATTGAAGCTTCAGCTAATTCATTGACAAACGTGATGTGTACACTCATTGTTGGCTTACAGGCTCTGCTCAAATCTATGGAAAGGAGCAAATTATTTCTTTAAATGGGACTGTCGAGAGATTGGCAGAAAATGTACAAAAATAAATTAGGGAGAGATGGGAGGAGGGAAAGAAGGAAACAGGGAGGTCAAGAGGAAGGAAAGGAGGAAGGGAGAGAAGGACACAGCCATTCTCTGCTGCATTGCAACCATCAGTATCTACTAACCTTGTCATAACATTAAGATTGAAGGTTAACTGCTCTTACTGGGTATCAATATGGACCAGCCAATCAATACCCTGTTGTCAAGATATACAAAATATTGTCCCTCTTTTCAAGTTGGCTTCTTGTGATCCAGTTCTGATGAGTGCAAGATGAAAAAATTTAACTTCTGATCCCTAGTTGACACTCCTCAAAATAGTGGCTAATAATCTCTTACATTCCACCAGTGAGGCAGACAGGATGTTGGGTGAACATAGCATTTAAACTATATTTGAATGAGTTACCTTCCCCAATGAGAGTTGAGTTGTATTTTTATCTGGATAAATGATGAATCTCTGAGCCCTAAAGAGTGTGTGGAGTTTACATTGAGATCAGTGCAGATAATGTTTCGTACCCGTGGACTGCAAATAAATTAGGAGCCCTGGGCTCAGAATTTTTAAAAGCCTTCTGTGCTTCCAAGACACACTATCAAGTGAGGGTCTACACTATGAGCTCATTTCCTGATAATGTGCCATCCTTCATTTGCAAACAGACTATCAGTGAAATCTATGTATGTTGCCAGTCTATGGTTCACATTGGCCCATTTTTATCAAAACTCATGTACATACTTTCTTTGAATCCCTACATTCGGCCCATCAAGCTCACAACGGCCCTCTGAAAAGCATCCCATCCAGACCCACACCCTATCTGTATTTCCCATGGCCAATCCACTTAACCTGCACATTGTTGGACTGGGGGAGGAAATCAGAGCAAGAGGACAAAACCCACAGAGACACAGAGGTGAACGTGGGGTGAGTCAGCAGTGCTACCCACTGATCCACCCTGCCATCTTCGATTCTTGCCATCAAATATTTCAAGAGGAGCGCTTGCAGAGAGAGAGAGACCGGTTAAACATGGCGATGCTGTTTCCCTGCAATGTTGAAGGCTTCATTTCCTTGGCCTACCTGTGTTCCTTTGTCTTTCAATCTTACGGTTTTTGGACAAAGTCGGAAGAAACAGCTTTGAGTGAAGTCACAGTGAAGTGCACTTGTGTCATTATTCTATACATCAGGATTTATTTTAACAGAACAGCCACCTTCTCCTCATCAGCAAATAATGGGTGGGCCAACTGGTCATTTTATATAACATCCTATTTTACTTTCTGTGGCTTCAGTGGATTGGGAATTGTGAGAAGCCAATCTGTCTGAACCTGTTAGGTTCACCTGGGGGATATTAGATTAAAATTGTGATTACGAGAGGGAAGAAGCAAATGAGGTCTGTGACTTATTAAGGTCTGCTTGTGGCTTCATATGCCTATGAAAAATCGAGAGGACAGGATTAGTTAGTCCTTATGGAAAGCAGCCAGATAATTCTTACACTGTAATTAATGAAATATTAACTAGTGCAGTACTTTACATAGATTGTTCCATTATATCTTTTGAATTGTGATGAGTGTCTTAGCTAACCATCTGAGTTGTCTTGCTTAATTTGTTTGCTGTAATTGTGCCTATGCGTTTTCAGAGCTTTTTAGACCATTTCTGACTCAAATTGACAGGACTTGTTTCATTCTTTTATTCCTTTTGAACAGAAAATATGTCCATAACCTGTTCTGCCAACTTGAGAGTTTTGAAATGCTTCACAAGGTGATTCAATGCTTTTTGAAGTGCTGTCACTGTCATAACACAGAAAAATGCGGCTGCTAGTTTGCACACAGGAAGCTCTGACAAACAGTAACTTGATAATGATCAGATAATCGTTTTTTTTCAGTGATGTTGGTTGAAAGTCCAGGGCACTGAGAATAACTCCCCACTCTTCCCAAGTTCCCAGGAGGCATTTTGTGTTCACAGCCAGTGCCTTGGTTTGTCATTTCACTCAAAAGATTGTTGCATTTGGGTAAAAGGGCAGGACTTATACATTAAAAGGACCCTGGGTAGCGTTTTGAAATAGAAAGACTTAGGGGTTCCATTACATCATTCTTTGAAGTTTGCGTCACATATCGACGAGGTGGTTAAGAAGACGTTTAGCATGCTTGCCTTCATTACTCAGACCGTTGACTATAAGAGTTAGGACATTATGTTGAGGTTATACAGGACATTGGTGAGACCTTTTTTGGAATAATGCAGTTTTGGTCATCACATTATGGGAAGGGTACTATCGAGCTAGAGAGGGTTCAGAAAAGATTTACCAGATGTTGACGGAAATGAAATGTTTGAGTTATAGGCTGGGGCCGGATAGGCTGGAAATTTTTTTTTCACTGAAGCATGGAAGACTGAGAGGTGGTTTCATAGAGGTTTCTGAAATCATGAGGGGCATAGATAAGGTGAATGGCAGCTGTGTTTTCCCTAGGGTGGGGGATTTCAGGACTAGGGAACATATCTTTAAGGTGAGAAGAGAGAAACTTAAAGAACACGAGAGGCAATTTTTTTCTTGCACAGAAAGCGGTTTGTGTGTGGAATGAATTTCTACAGGAAGTGGTGGATCTGGGTACAGTTATAATGTTTAAAAGATACTTGGATAAAAGCATGAATAAAATGTGTTTGGAGGGGTATGGGCCGAGCTGAGGCAGGTGGGACTGTTTCAGTTTGGGATTATGGTAGGTGTGGACAGGTTAGACCAGTCTGTTATGATTTTATACTGGCAATGTAGATTCCCCACAATATGGCACAGGGAATGTCAGCTTAGAATTTGGAGATGAGCAAGGATAGAAATTGCTGGAGAAACTCAGCAAGTCTGGTAGCATCTGTGGAAGTACCTCACTTTTCCAGATGCTATCTGTTTGGAAGAAGGGTCACTAGACTCGAAACATTAGCTGTGTTTTGTCTCCACAGATGCTTTCCATGTGTAAACATTTCACATTCCATGTGTAAACGTTTCACTTTCCTCTACCATCACTCTGACCCAAAATGAATCTAAAAATTGACTGCCAAAGGAAAACTTACAATTTTGTTAGTCATAGATAATTTTGACTTCAGCAGAAATAAAACTCATGAGAGAGACAGAATGGGCAGCTAGATTGTTATCGTTAGTTCTACTCTGTCATAAACATCAAAATTATTCCCGGAGTAATAATAAGCAGGACTGCTGTACTCCCTTGGAATGCTATCATACTAATGTTAACTGGCAAGATGATAGCAATGTCAGCATTTCCTGCAGGCATGCAGGTTCATGTGTCCTTTATTAATCTCATAATTTACCCACATAATAGTACAACAAATCTATTGATTTGAATGCAAACTTTTGGGTAGCATGACAAGACTCAGAGGAAAAACTAAGAGATTGATACCAAAGATGACAGAGTGAATCTGTGATAATGGGAACTGCAGATGCTGGAGAATCCAAGATAATAAAATGTGAGGCTGGATGAACACAGCAGGCCCAGCAGCATCCCGCTCTCTGATGAAGGGTCTAGGCCCGAAACGTCAGCTTTTGTGCTCCTGAGATGCTGCTGGGCCTGCTGTGTTCATCCAGCCTCACATTTTATTATCTTAGAGTGAATCTGGGGTTGTTTTCTTCAAACTGCAGAAAAGCTCAAAGCGATCCAAATGCAGAGATTGAAATTATGAGGGAGGTTTTAATGGGATGAATGGGGAGAAAATATTCCCATAGGCTGGAGAGTGCGGAATTAAAATAATTAGCAACAACACCAGGGAAGAGTTGAGGATGTTCTCTTCCTTTATAGTAATGAGTTAAGATCTGAAGTGTGTTGCCTGAAAAGTTGAGTGGAAATTGAAGCCAATTTTCCAAAGGAAGTGGGCTATAATGTTAAACTTGAAAGGGTTCAGCAAGGTTTAACATAGAACATAGAAAAATACAGCACAGTACAGGCCGTTTGGCCCACGATGTTGTGCCGTGGAATAATCCTTATCCAAAAATAACCTAACCTACATTCCCCTCAATTTACTGCTGTCCATGTGCATGTCCAGCAGTCGTTTAACTGTCACTAATGACTCTGCTTCCACGACTACCACTGGTAAACTATTCCATGCGCTCACAACTCTCTGGGTGAAGAACCTCCCTCTGACGTCTCCTCTATACCTTCCTCCTAACACCTTAAAACTATGACCCCTCGTGGCAGTCAATCCTGCCCTGGGGAAAAGTCTCTGGCTATCGACTCTATCCATGCCTCTCATTACCTTTTACACCTCGATCAGGTCACCTCTCTTCCTCCTTCTCTCCAGGGAGAAAAGTCTGAGCTCAAGACAGCAACTTCCATCCTGAAAGGACATTAATGAAATATGTGGAATTTTCAACAATCAACAAAGGTTTCATTGTCATCATTAGAGTCTTAGTTCCAGATTTTTTTTTTGGATTTGAATTACACCAACTGCCATGGCAGGTTCTAAACCCCAGGTCCCCATAACATTATAGGAACATAGAAGCATAGAAAATAGGAGCAGGAGTAGGCCATTCGGCCCTTGGAGCCTGGATCACCATTCAATACGATCATGGCTGATCATGCAATCTCAGTATTCCATTCCCACCCTCTCCCCATACCTTTTGATCCCTTTAGTCACAAGGGCCATGTCCAGCTCCCTCCAATGGGCTGGCCCTAACAGCTTCCTGTGGGAGAGAATTCCATAAGTTCACAACTCTCTGAGTGAAGAAATCCTTTCTCATCTCAGTCCTGAATGGCTTACCCCGTATTATTAGACTGTGACCTGTATTTCTACATTTTCCCAACAACTGGAACACCCTTCCTGCATACAGCCTGTCCAGTCCCATTGGGATGTTACATGTTTCTAAATTCCACTAAGTACAAGCTTAGCTGATCCAGTCTTTTTTTCATATGTCATTATATGTCATTCCTGCCATTCCTCGAGTCAATCTGGTAAACCTTCACTGGACTCCCTCAACAGCAAGAATTATGTGGGTCTCTGGATTAATTGTCTAGCAGTAATAGCACTGCACCACCATCTCCTTCTAAACTTGTTCAGAAAATAGTGGTGATGTCAGTCTGGCCCGCCTTCAAAATGCACAACAAGCAAGAAATACCTTGCTGTGGCTAATAAATCATATTTCCTTGAGGAATGAAGCTTGCACATAAATACATATAAACAGATTTGATGCTTTTGTGACTTGGGTATAATTTCCATGATAAATGACGAGCAAGTGCCTGCTACAATGTTTGTTTTCAGCTGCTAACACCCGAGTTAATGCATTGAATTTTGTTTCATGAAGCGGAATAGATGATATCAGCGTGGGTCCAGCTGTAGGGTGGCTATCTTAGGAAGGTGTAAATGAAATTGGTTAAAATATGAATTAAAGATAAGTATAGGAGTAAGTTTATTCAAGCTCTTTAACATAAGGCTTGACAATAAACACATGAATCCAATAGAGAGACGGTAGCAGAGTGGTATTATCGCTGAACTATTTCTCTGGACACTCAGGTAATGTTCTGGGGATCCTGGGTGCAAATCCTTCCATGGCAGATGGTGGAATTTGAATTCAATAAAGATCTCGAATTAGGAGTGTAACGGTCATGAAAAATCAATCTAGTTCACTTCCCTGCAGGGAAGGAAACTGCCATCCTTAACTAGTCTGGCCTACACAAGCTGCCAGACCCACAGCAATGTGGTTGACAATTAATTCCCCTCTGTACAATTAGTGGTGGGTCATAAATGCTGGCCTGGTTATTGACACTCACGTCCTGTGAATTATAGAATCCCTACAGTGCAGAAGCAGACCTTTCAGCCCATCAGGTCGGCACTGACTCAGTCCCACCAAGACCCAACCTGTACCTTTTCCCTGAGCCCTACATTTCCAATGGCTAGGCTGCACATCCCTGGACATGATGGGAGAACTTAGCGTGGCCAATCCACTTAGACTGCACATCTTAGTTCTGTGGGAGGAAATCAGAGGTCCCAGAGGAAATCCACGCAGTCAGCCACATAAGGATGGAATCAAACCCAGGTCACTGGACCTGAAATGTTAACTCTCATTTCTCTCCATAGGTGCTGCCAGACCTACTGAGCTTTTCCAAAAATTTTTTGTTTCTCTATTGAAATAGCTTCATTTGTTTTGTTTTCTTATCTTCGTCTTTTGAGTAGAAATAAATGTTTGTTGAAAAAAGCTCTGCAGCTCTGATTATGCTCTGGCAGCTGACCGCCACATTAACTAGGACTTTATTAAAAAGTTTAAACTAACTGCCATTCTGGACTCTGACTTGTCCAGCATTGGGCATCAAGATTTGAGACATGATATCCTGTGCAGAGGACAGAGGTCCCTGCAAATATACAGCTCAGACACGGTCTCTCGGCTGGAGTTCAGCATTCCCAGGTACAAATCTGAATATTGCTTTGGTGCTCCAAAGCCGAATAAACACTGAAGGCAATATGAAAAGTAACAGCAAAATTATGCAGATGTGACATTTTTTTGAGGGACAAAGGCACTAAGGGAATTAATCAATTTGTGACATATGATTTTTGTTTTAATGCCCGAAAAGCAACAGAGATGGGTTGAGTGAATGTGTAGCCTGATGAGAAGGACATCAAAAATGCAGCAGTTTTCTGCGTGCTAAAGCCTTGTTGCTGGGTTTGAAACCTCAACCATCTGAATCAGACCTGAGGGTGATACAGAGAGATTGAAGCTGTCAGCTCATCACATTCTGTAGACTGGTGATAGCTGCATAATTAGCCGGAATGATATGCCCACTGATTTGGGGTCTGGTGCTTCAGATTCACGGAGCCCTCTCTATAGTCAGAGGAGCACTTTTAAATTCTGCAATAAATCTGCCCCACTTTCTTTTCTGTGTGCTGCATCAATATTTGCGTCTGGAAGCCATTAATTCTTCCAGATGAGAAATCAGTTTAACAATAATGAGACTTCCTAATTTTCCCTGGAGATGTAACGTCGACTGCACTAAAAATTCTTGATCATCTAATGCATTATAAATTGGAAGAGTATTCCATTTCCGTCCGAGCCATCCCATTACTTCCCTAGCCCTGTAAATATTCATAAAGGCTTACATCATCTGGCAGCAGTCTGAGAGCTCGCGAGTGTGGCAACGGCTTTACTCAACATTATCCTGGCACCAAGATTCAAGCTGCACGATCAGTTTAATCAGTGAAGACAGAAGTATCTGTTCCTCCGCCAGATTTTGATGCTGTGTTCCTCTTTGAAGATGTGCGTGGATGATGAGATGACAGCCCAAGAGCCCCAACAGCACGCCCAGCTTTGCAAAGTCCCAGAGGCTTGCGGGTAAATCAATAAAACACCACGAGTATGTCTGTTGCCATTGTTAACAGGGATAACCATATTTCAGATGTTGCATTGACACAAAGCCTTGTGCTTACACCAAAGACATCACACCTTGCTCTGCCACTTCCCTAATGGAGTGCATGTCAGTGCATTAAGCATTGAGACTGAGGGCTTTGACGACATCTTGCCACAGTTATTTTTACATCTCATCATGACATTCTATTGCCAACTTACTTCAAAAGCCTTCCTCTCTACTTGAGGAAGCGAGCCAGTTCTGTTGATATTAGAATAAGTGCTGCCCTGAACTATCTGCCCCTGTACCCATACGCGATACCAGCTCGCTGCAAAATTTTTAACTAGCTGCAAGATCCGGGGAAAACACGGCTGCGATCGTAATCAACCTGTAAATCCTTTGGAAATCTAGAAAATGGCAAGTGGCCTGGTCTGCACACAGGTGCAGCCTGTGTTATCTCACAGTCACCAGAAGGTCTGATTTGCAAAGAAGTTCATTGCTGTGTTTGCCCTGATCTTACGACCAGTTGCACACGAACTGTCCCGGTTGAACATCGATATCGCTGCTCTAAGTGAAGTCCGTTTCGCAGACCAAGGTTCGCTGGTAGAACATGGTGTAGGCTACACTCTGTTCTGCTCCGGCAGAAGCAGCACCGACAACAGACTCTCAGGAGTAGGGTTCATGATCAAGAAGCCAATCGCCGACAAGCTCCAATGCCTACCAATTGGCCACTGGGATCGCCTCATGACCCTGCGACTCCCACTACAAGCCAACCAGTTTGCCACTCTTGTGAGTGTCTACGCCCCCATACTGCAAACTGAGCCCTCAGTCAGAGAAGCTTCCTATGACCAGCTCAAGTCTCTCCTCCTGAAAGTCAGCACGAAAGACAAACTCAACATCCTAGGTGACTTCAATGCCAGGGTGGGCAATGACTCAGAGGCCTGGCCTGGAGTCCTGGGTCGACATGGCATTGGAAGCTGTAACAACAACGGGAGGCTGCTTCTGGAGCCCTGTACAGAACTCGGACTGGTGGTCACAAACACACTGTTCCAACAGAAAGCAAGATTCAAGATGACTTGGAAGCATCCCCAATCCAAACATTGGCACCTCCTGGACTACGTCTTAGTGCGCCAAAGGGATAGATCGGACGTCCAAGAGACCAGGGCTATGCTGAGTGCGGACTGCTACACGGACCATAGGCTGGAACGGACGAAAGTAAGACTAGTAGTCAAGCCAGTGACAAAGAAGAGGGGACCATATTCCAAGAAAATCCACGTAAGCAAGCTCCGCAATCTTCGTGATGAATTCCAGTCCAGGCTAGAGGAGAGACTGAAATCCAAGGACTCATCGGTCACAGATGGAAACACAGGAAAGACATGGGATCACCTGAAGTCTGCAATGCGAGATACAGCTGTTCAGGTGGCTGGATACACTTCTAGGAGGAACAGAGACTGGTTTGACGAAAATGACACTGAGATACAGACTCTCCTCCAGAAGAAACGCTCTGCCCATCAGACCTTGCTCTCCAGAACGATGCAAAATGACTGGTGGTCAAAACTGGCAGAACAAACACAGCAGTATGCAGACACCGGCAACACCAAAGCTTTTTATGAGTCTCTGCGCACGATATATGGACCGACCCGCTAACTTTAGGCCCCTTTGCGCTCTGCTGACGTGCCAGTTTGCTTACTGACAAAGAAGCCATTACGGAGCGATAGACAGAACACCATGAGAACCTCTTTGCGGACAATTGCCAAGTACAAACAGCGTCCATCGAGAGAATCCCGCAGCAGGACATCAGATCCGAACTCGACGGTCCACCAATGCTGGATGAGGTTCAATCCGCCATCTCTAAGCTGAAACTCCTCAAAGCCCCCGGTATCGACGGAATCCCTGCAGAAGTATGCAAATTAGGAGGAGCTTCGCTCCTGAACGAACTCACCAACCTATTTGCACTCTGTTGGGAACAGGGTGAGGTGCCAGCTGATCTACGTGACTCTGTGATAGTCTCCCTGTATAAGAACAAGGGTGAGAAATCGGACTGGTCAAACTACAGAGGTGTCACTCTGCTGTCTACGGCCGGGAAGATTCTCTCCAGAATCCTCTTGGACAGACTGATTCCCACCATTGTGGAGGACAACCTGACAGAAAGTCAATGTGGTTTTAGAGTGAACAGAGGCACATCCGGCATGATCTTCACACTACGCCAACTTTAGGAGAAATGCCGTGAGCAGAACGTTGGACTGTATGCGGCATTCATTGACCTCACCAAAGCCTTTGATACTGTCAGCCGCGACGGTCTATGGAAAATCCTGGGGAAGCTCGGATGTCCTCCTAAGTTCTTAACCATCCTACAGCAACTTCATGAAGGTCAGAGCGGCAAGGTGAAACACAACGGTGACCTATCACACCCGTTCCCCATCAGCAACGGTGTGGAGCAGGGCTGTGTCTTAGCACCAACGCTCTTTGCCATCGTCTTCAACATGATGCTGCAGGAAGCGAAGGACGGCATCACGAACAGCATCTACATTCACTTGCGCCCGGACGGCAATATCTTTAATCTGCGCCGCTTCCTCGCTCGCACAAAGACAACACGGGAGCCCATCATGGAGCTGCTGTACGCGGACGACTGCGCCCTACTCACACACACAGAAGATGCGCTACAGGCTGTAGTGATGTGCTTCTCCGAAGCTGCAAAGGCTTTCGGGCTAACGATCAGTCTGAAAAAGAAGGCGATCCTGTACCAGAAGCCACCATGCAGCGCATACAACCCACCTCGAATCTCGATCGACGGCCACCCCCTCAACACAGTCGAACGTTTCACATATCTGGGAAGCATAATCTCCAACGATGCTACAGTCACAGGAGACATCGACAATTGCCTTGCGAAAGCAAGTAGCGCCTTCCAGCGACTGCAGAAGCGTGTATGGGGAAACCGTTCGATAAGCATGTCGATGAAAATCTAGGTTTACAAGGCCGCGGTCATCACCACGCTGCTCTACGGCTCCGAGGCTGGGTTCTGTATCGGAAACAGATGCGGCTGCTGGAACGATTCCACCAACGTTGCCTGTGCTCTACATTGGGCATCACCTGGCAGGACCGCGTCTCTGACAACGAAGTGCTGGAAAAGGCCCGGCTCCCCAGCATCGAAGCGACCCTTCTCCTGAAGCAACTTTGATGGTCGGGTCACATATCGCGGAAGGACAACGCCAGAATACCCAAGACAGTGTTCTTCGGGGAACTCTCCGACGGCAAAAGAAACCCCCGTGCCCCGCACAAGCACTACAAGGACCAACTGAAGCAACAGCTGTCTCATGCCGGCATCGCCTCAACGGAATGGCAAAAGCTGGCCTCTGACAGGGAAGCATGGCAGAAGAAAACTATGACGGCGATGAAGCAATTGGAATGTTCGAGGAGAGCAGCTGCAGAGGGCAGACGGAAACGCAGGAAGGAGCCCTCATCTCAAACCCTGCTGACAGGAGCATCCCCCTGCCCGCACTGCCCCAGGATCTGCAGGTCCAAGTTAGGACTCTACAGCCACCAACGGTTGTGGCCAATGAAATCGCTGACGAATCTCTTGCCAACTGATCTTTGCAAGTGAAGAATCTGCCTGACGACCCAGTTGAACATTTAAGGACATGTTACAGCCTGTTTACTTGGTTGGAGTGAATTTCAGCACAAATGAGCACAGCCCTACTTGCTATGTTCAGTCAGGCGCAACTCTCTCCCACTCACAGACTGTAGCAACTCCCCCTGAGCGGTGACATTGCCAATAAATGTAACTTGTTTAGAGATTGTTTTAATTAAATTGCTGTGATATTTCGTAACGCACTCTTGGAGCAGGTGAGGCTGGATCCTAGGCCTCCACACCCACAGTTTGAGATATTATCACTGCACCACAAGAGCCTCATACAGACTCTGGTTTCAAGTTGGCATCATTTTTCTCCCAAACGATATTTACAGCTAATTAAACATTCTTGACATGTACTTAACATTTGCAATAGGATTCTTGCTTTCTGATGGAGAGAATGAACTTGGTTCAATGTCTGATGAGAATAAATAGGGCTTGATCAATAGTACATCACATTCTACCAGAGTTATATAACAGGCTTGCATTCAGTTCTCTGGAGTGGGACTTGAACCCACAACCATTTGACCTAAAAGCTGTGGCGGATCCCTATTAACCTCACCAATTTAACAAATGGAATTTAATCAGGGTTTAGAGCTCCAAATAAAGATGTCCTGCACGGGCTTTGCACATTATAGGACCCCAGGTATACCATAGTAGGAGAAGGACATGGGCTGGTAAACCTTGACTTAGAAATCCAGTAAACAAGGCTAAGCACCAACAGTGGCACACAGAAACTGGTCTACAAATTTATCCAACTTAGCGTAGTGACTGTTACAAGGTCAGGCAGCTGGTCCTCATAGAATATGAGTTCCCTTTTTGGGGCCATTAATCAGGTCCATTCAGGGAGCCCTGGCTGACATAAAAGGATACGCGTCAGGAATAAAAACAGAAGTTGCTGGAAAAAACTCAGCAGGTCTGGCGGCAACTATGAAAAGAAATCAAGAGTTAACATTGTCTTGCTTAATTTGCTTGCTGTAGTTCTGTTGTAGAGTTAACATTTCAAGGCCAGTGATCCAACAGTTCCGAAGAAGGGTTACTGCACCTGAAACATTAACTCAGATTTCTTTGCACAAATGCTGCCAAGCCTGCTGAGTTTTTCCAGTATCTCTGCTTTTGCTTCTGTCTTACAGAATCCTCAGTTCTTTTGCCTTTTCGTGAATGTCGTGAATATTGAGCCCTTAAATGCCCCACTCAGAGAGAGGCAATGGTATTGTCAAAAGTCATGCTCTAAATAAAGGGTGATTAGTGATGGGATATCAGTTTCTGAAGAGTTCTTTCACTTAGAACTGCAGAAACCGAGATTGGATTGACATTATTGAGCTTAAGTCTTCAAATTAAACCTATCACGCATCAGAATAACTGGGAATGGCCATTTGATTTTTAAGACGGGAGGCAAGATGGTAGCGTTTGTGTCATTAGACTATTAACACAGATGCCCAGACTAATGTTCTGGGGGAGGATGGAATCATGGGTTCAAATCCCACCATGATAGATGGTGAATCATAGAATCCCTACAGTGCAGAAAGAGGCTGTATGGCCCATTGGGTCTATGCTGACCGTCCGAACAGCATCCCACACAGACCCAGCACCACCACCAACCCCCTCCTCCCAACTCAACCCCTGTAACCCTGCATTTCCCATGGCTAACTCTAGTAGCCTGCACATCCTTAAACCTACGGAGCAATTTAGCATGGCAAACCCACCCCATATACTGCACAACTTTGGACGATGGCAGGAAACCCACACAGACACAGAGGCTGCAGTGCTAACTACTGAGCTGTCCAATTTGAAATAATAGATATCAGAGGCTAGAAAGCTAGTCTATTATGATAGTGAAAGAAATGTTGATTGTCAGGGAGAAAAACATCATGGTTCATTCAGGTTCTTTAGAGAAATTAATCTACCATCCTCACCTGGTATGGCCTGCATCTGACTTCAGATCCACAGCAATGGGTTTGTCTCATTATTGTCCTCTGGACTGTTAAGAATGGCAATAAACACTGACTCTATCAGAAATGCCCACATTGTATAAACAAGCAAATTAAAAACATTCTAGCTCTATTGTCACTAACAAAAGACACATATGAGGATTCAGATGATTAAGTTTCTGAATCATGGGGACCAAGACATTCCTATCTTCTGCCTATGTTGATTTCTCCAATCTCAGACATAGCATTCCAATTTATTCACCTTGATGCACTTGGACATGGCAAACATTTTCCAGGCCATTTAGATAGCAATGAATGAATGGGATTAACTAGACAGGAGCCCCCACATGCATGATGGACCAAATGACCTGCTGCTTCTGTAAGCAATTGTGTGTTATCTGCACTCACTAAAAGATCTTAAACAACGTATAACTCGTACAGCCTTTAAAACACCAAATACCTCCTCTGCAATACATTTATAAATATTCTTCTGTCTTTAATTTATCCATATTTTAATCCATAGAGGATTTCTTGGGACAAGGGACTATCTCCTTCTGCAAAGACTTGGACGAGAATACAAAAGATGATGAAGAGGAGATTCACAGGGGCTAACACTCCCATTGATATATTATTAACAGAAGCTGTTCAGCTGTCAGAGGACTAAGGCTTTTGCCAGGTTGACCTGCTAGTTGTAATTAGATTGTTGGTGGAGCCTGTAACATAATAGTGATCAGAGATATGGCCAAGAAAAATAAAAACCTTCTCCATCGAGCGTCCTCTGTCCACAGCTCCTCTTCCCACTGTCTCTGCAGTGCATGATCTACAGAAACCACCAGTTGAAATTGCACATGGCTCTCAACGATGTCATCACAACCTGACATTTATATGGAAAGAAGCTTCCTGTTGGCTTCAAACAGTGGTTTTATTCCCTGTCCAGTCAGTTCAAACTCAACTCTATTGCCTTCCTAAAAAAAACGAAACAACTGCACATGCTGTAATTCAGGAACAAAAACAAAGTTGCTGGAAAAGCTCAGCAGGTCTGGCAGCATCTGTGGAGAGAAAAACAGAGTTAACATTTCAGGTCCAGTGACCCTTCCTCAAAATGTTCTGAGGAAGGGTCACCGGACCCAAAACGTTAACTCTGTTTTTAAATTCACAGACACTGCCAGACCTGCTGAGCTCTTCCAGCAACTTTGTTTTTGTTCCTGTGTATGTTACCTTCCTGGCTGAGTGAGTTTGGTTATTGCTAGCCCGAAGGGTTAAAATAGCCTCATCACAATGTTTAGTTTTGCCCTGTGACTTCTACATTAAAGCCATATCTACAACAGCTGTGTGTGGAATATATTCAAGGCTGAATTGGAAAGATTTTTGTTTGACAAGGGAGTCAGGAGTTTTGGAAGGCAATCAAAAAAGTTTGATTGTGGAGTCACAATTGGAGCAGCTTCTCAAATGGAGCAGCAGCATTAATGGGCTAAAAGCCATTCTCTTCCTCCTATTTAATAAGCTAGTCTTAATTTTGATGAAATTATGCTGTTCATTTTTTTAAAATCAACAATGCTGAAAAGCATTATGAAGTGCATTCTTACTTCCAGTTTCATTCATATCAAATTTGCTGGGGCAGTACTTAAGCCTTCATTGATGTGGCATGAAAATTAAAAGCAAATTTTGGGCGCGTATCCACAATCCACTATTCAGTAAACTTTGTCTCGACTGTACATCCCCACCTACCCCCAACAACCTTTGGTTATCCATCTCTAATTGCCTGGAAAGTAATTGCAAGTCAAACACACTGTTGGAGGTCTGGAGTCACGTGTAGGTCAGCAATAGGGATTTCCTTGCATAAATGGGATCAATGAATCTGGGTTTTCAGGTTATGTGACGAGTGATTTTATCAGTGTGCCTCCTCCTGTGTGGCATCATGGATCAGTCATTAGCACTGCTGCCCAACAGCATGAGGGACCTGCATTCGATTCCACTCTTGGGCAACTATGCAGAGTTCCCCTATGTCTGTGAGGGTGTCCTCCCACAGTCCAAAGATGTGCAGGTTAGATGGAATGGCCATGCTAATTTTCCCCTAGTGTCCAGGGATTTGCTGGCTAGGTGGGTTCGCCATGGGATATGTAGGATATGGGGTTGGGCCTGAGTGGGCTGCTCTTTGGAGGATTAGGGTGGACTTGATGGGCTGAATGGCCTGTTTCCACACTATAGAGACTCTAGGATTCCTCTAAGTAGCACATATATTGGAAAAATATTGGGGTGGCTGAATTGCCTACCCCTGGCTTGGTTCTTTGTCACTAGTTAAAAATAAAACTACATTTCTTAAACATCCTGAATTCTCGATCTACATCTCTGTGCATCATAATCATTCCAATTTGCTTAAAAAATCATAACAGTTGCATGTCCAATAATTACATCTGGCAGTCTTGTTACTAACCATTTGCCTAAAAGAAGGTGTTAAATTAAGTGTCAACAAAAAGATTGGCTAAAGTTGATCAGAGTCATCCATTAATAGTAGGGTTCAATTGATGTCTTAGTTAATGTGTGGAAACCTTTGTGTTATTTGCAATTACACCAAAAATGAGGTCACTGCCATATAATCAGTCCACCATCGGTTCCAAATGGACAGGGATGATACTGCAATGAAGCAGCTGCAACAGGCAAATTTCAGTTTATAATATTCCAATGAAGATGAACAACTAAAACGGTAGGAAAACAAAAATGAGAAAATGGTGTTCCAAGTACTCAACCTACTTTCATATTTTATATTGAGTGCACATCCAAGAAATGGATAAATAACCTCAAAGGTTTCTGCGCATCTTAGAAAAAAACACTCATAATGCATTGACTTGTGGCTCAGAAGATTGGGGGTTCAAATCCTGCTCCAGCACACCAGGGTTCGAAGACTGAGGGAGTGCTGCACTATTACAAAATCGCTGATTAGTCACAGAGTTGAATTCATAGAAGCCCTACAGTGTGTAAACAGGCCATTCAGCCCAACAAGTCCACACAAACTCTCTGAATAGCATCCCACTCAGACCCATTCCCCTAACACTGCATTTCCACATTGTCAAATCTAACTTGCTTACATAATCCCTGAACGCTGTGGGCAATTTAGCATGTCCAATCCACTTAAGCTGCACATCTTTAGACTGTGGGAAGAAACTGGAGCACCTAGAGCAAATCCACACAGACATGGGGAGAATGTACAAACTCCTCACAGACAGTTGTCTGAGGCTGGAATTGAACCCATGTTCCTGGTGCTGTGGGGCAACAGTGCAAGCCACTGAGCCACTTTGCTGTCCTGACCCTTGACTGCTCTATCAGGTGGGTCTAAAAGATCCTAGGGTCCTTTTCAAAGAAGGGCAAGTGTGTTTTTCCCAATTCCCTGGTCAATGTTAATCCATCACAAAATCCAGCCTTCCTTCCATTGACTCTGTCTATATTTCCCACTGCTTCCAGAAAACAACCAAAATAAGCAAAGACCTCCTCCACTCCAGTTCTACTCTCTTCCACTCTCTTCTGTCGGGCAGAAGATACAGAAGTTTGAAAATATGTAACAACAGGTTTAAGAACAACTTTTTCTCTGCTGTTATCAGATTTATGAATGGACCTGTTATTTATTAGATTTGATCTTTCTCTGCACCTTCTGGAACTGTAACACTATATTCTGCATTCTGTTCTCTTACACTGATGTACTCATGTAAGGTATGATTTGTCTGGTTAGCATGCAAAACAATACTTTTCACTGTATCTCAGTCTATGTATCAATAATAAATCAAATCACATTAAAATCAAATCAACCAACCTAACATGGTGTTTGTAGGTGTTTGCTGTGTGTAAATTGATTGCAACGTTTCTTATATTGCAATACTGACCATGGTGCCCAAGTACCTCATTAAGCCATAGAATCCCAGAGAGATCTAGACCACAGAAAAAGACACTTCGGCTTCTTCGAGTTTATGCTGGCCAAAAATGACCATCCAACTATTGAAACCCAATTTTACAGCACTTGGCCCATAGCCTTGTATGCTTTGGCATAGCAACTGCATACCTAATTACTTCTTAAGTGTTATGAGTGTTTCTGCCCCTACCACCCCAACAGGCAGTGATTTCCAGATTCACAACACCCTCTGGGTGAAAATTGGTTCAAATGAAATTTGAATTCAAATGAATTCATTGAAATGGATGAATACAGCTGATTGGAAGGGCAGAGTGGCCTACTCCTGTTCCTGCATATTATAGTCTAAATATTTTGATATTTTACATTGGATTGAGCAAATATGAAGCGAAAACATCATTGGAAGATGCATGACAATTATGAGGAGAGCCTAATTCACCAAACAAATTCACCAAAACAGTTAGAGACAGTGCCATAGGAATTGTTAAAAAATGACCAAGTCCCAACTCCATTATTTCCCAGTAATTTCAATTAATGGACAAATAATCATAGGGCGTGGGCCCAAGATTTATCATAGAATCCCTACAAGTGTGGAAACAGGCCCTTTGACCCAACAAGCCCGCACCGACCCTCGGGGCAATCCACCCAGACCCATCCCTGTATAACCCACCTGATCTATACATCCCAGAACACTATGGGCAATTTAGCATAGTCAATCCACCTAACCTTTAGGTTGTGGGAGGAAACTGGAGCACCCGGAGGAAACACAGACAGACATGGGGAGAATGTGCAAACTCCACACAGACAGTTGCCTGAAGGTGGAATTGAACCTGGGTCCCTGGTGCTGTGAGGCAGCAGTGCTAGCCACTGAGCCACCGTGCCACCCAAAAAAATCAGAATTACCAAATAGGCTATTGAGGGGAGAGTGTAAGTGTAACATGAGATTCACCTAATTTCCAAATTTGGAGGGATTATTTGGTGTGGTGATCATGGGAATCATTTTGGAATTGTGAAATGAAAAGTATTGAAGTATTGTGTTTTGGATGGCGATTGACTAGATGAGTGCTTTGCAGTCATTAGACCCTTCATCAGAGAGGGGGATGGGGAGAGGGTTCTAGAATAAATAGGGAGGCGGGGGGGGGGGGGTGGGGGGCGGACCGAAGATGGAGAGAAAAGAAGATAGGTGGAGAGGACAGTATAGGTGAGGAGGTAGGGAGGGGATAGGTCAGTCCAGGGAAGACGGACAGCTCAAGGAGTCGGGGTGAGGTTAGTAGGTAGCACTCTGGAGAGACCACTCTCTCCGTGACTCCCTTGTTCGCTCCATACTGCCCTCCAACCCCACCACACCCGGCACCTTCCCCTGCAACCACAGGAAGTGCTACACTTGCCCCCACACCACCTCCCTCACCTCCATCCCAGGCCCCAAGATGACTTTTCACATTAAGCAGATGTTCACCTGCACATCTGCCAATGTGGTATACTGTATCCATTGTACCCGGTGTGGCTTCCTCTACATTGGGGAAACCAAGCGGAGGCTTGGGGACCGCTTTGCAGAACACCTCCGCTTGGTTTGCAATAAACAACTGCACCTCCCAGTCGTGAACCATTTTAACTCCCCCTCCCATTCTTCAGATGACATGTCCATCATGGGCCTCCTGCAGTGCCACAAAGATGCCACCTGAAGGTTGCAGGAACAGCAACTCATATTCCGCTTGGGAACCCTGCAACCCAATGGTATCAATGTGGACTTCACCAGCTTCAAAATCTCCCCTTCCCCCACCGCATCCCTAAACCAGCCCAGTTCGTCCCCGCCCCCCACTGCATCACACAACCAGCCCAGCTCATCCCCTCCCCCCACTGCATCCCAAAACCAGCCCAGCCTGTTTCTGCCTCCCTAACCTGTTCTTCCTCTCACCCATCCCTTCCTCCCACCTCAAGCTGCACCTCTATTTCCTACCTACTAACCTCATCCCGCCTCCTTGACCTGTCCATCTTCCCTGGACTGACCTATCCCCTCCCTCCCCACCTATACTCTCCTCTCCACCTATCTTCTTTTCTCTCCACCTTCGGTCCGCCTCCCCCTCTCTCCCTATTTATTCCAGAACCCTCTCCCCATCCCCCTCTCTGATGAAGGGTCTAGGCCCGAAACGTCAGCTTTTGTGCTCCTGAGATGCTGCTTGGCCTGCTGTGTTCATCCAGCTCCACATTTTGTTATCTTGGATTCTCCAGCATCTGCAGTTCCCATTATCTCTGATCCATCTAGTGTCAGTTGTGAGTTCTTTACTCCAGTTCAGTTTAATTTATTCAAAATGTTATTTAAGAATAGGACAATCTAACGTTAATCAGATATCAGAAAATTTTAAGGGAGCGGGCAACTACTCTTCTTCAGTCACTACTGGGTTCAGCAGTGTGGCAGTGTGAGGGAAATGATTCTTTGGGAACATCTGTCCTGATCTACTGTTTGTACTGACAATTTAATCAGCTGGAAAGGTCTAAGGACATTTGCAACAATCTGAATTCATCTTTCCATTATCATTCCTTCTTTCAAATCAAAAGGTCTGATGGTTGAGAGTATGAGCCTTATATTTAGACTGGTGCAATGAGAAAATGGGGAAAACCTAGAGAAAAGTCCAATTATATACACCATGTGAAGGGTTACTCCCCATAACATTCTTTTTAACATGCTCACCAGTGGGCTGACTTTTGATTTGATTCATTATAGTCACGTGGACCTAGGTACAGTAAAACATTTTGCTTGGCATGTACTACAGGTAGATCATACCATACAAAGATCATAAGGTCATAGAACAGAGGGAGGAATACAAAATTATAGCTGCAAAGAAGGTGCACAAAAAGCGAGATCAACATGAGATTTGAAATTTGAGTTGCCCATTCAGAAGAACAGGGAAGAAGATGTTCTTGAACCTGTTGGTACATGAGTTTAAGATTTCATACCTTCTGCCTGACGGAAGAGGTTGGAAGAGACTATAACTGGGGTGGAAGGAGCATTCAATGATGTTGGCTGCCTTCCCAAGGCAGCAAGAGGTGCTGGTAGAATCAATGGATTGAAGGTTGGCTTGCATGGTGATCTGGGCTGTGTTCACAACTTTCTGAAGTTTCTTACGATCCTGGGCACAGCGGTTTTGTCCCGGGTTTTAATTTTCAAGTTTCAGCATCTGCCATGGTTAGATTTGAATCCATAACAGGACAGTGGCGAGACCACTTTAAGAATGCTGTGTACAATTCTGATCACCCTTCTACAGAAAGGATGGTGTTAAACTTGAAAGGGTGCAAGGATGTTGGCAGGACTGGAATGTTGTTACAGGGAAAGGCTGAGGAGCGTCAGAGGCTGAGGGGTGACCTTATAAACGTTGATGAAGTCATGAAAGGCAGAGGTAGGCTGAATCACCAAGATCTTTTTCTTCAGCTGAGGAGAAATCCAAGACTAGAGGGTATAGGTTTAAACTGAGAGGGGATTGGTTTAAAAAAGGGACCTGAGGCATGACTTTTTCATGCAGCGTGTATGAAACAAGTTGCCAGAGGAAGTGGTGGAGGCTGGTACCATTACAACATTTAAAAGGCATCTGGATTGTACATGAATAGGAAGGGTTTGGAGGGATATGGGCCAAATGCTGGAAATGTGACGAGGTTAGATTGGAATATTTAGGGAGCATGGACAAGTTGTGCTAAAGGGCCTGTTTCCATGTCGTATGACTCTACGATTCTATAACATTAACCGTTTCTGAATCTAGAGGAGTTCACCAAATTAATATAAATACATCTTCTACCTCATTAGTAATGTCCATAATACCTTAAGATGAACTCTACCTGTATCTGGACACTGTCAGCCTGCAGCTTCATCAATTTCCTTGGTACTATTTACCTCATGATTGTAATTTCGCTAAGCTCCTCTCTCTCTTCAACATCCTGATTTGCAGCTATTGCTGGAATATTTCTTGTATCCACTACAATGAAGACAAAAGTAAAATATTTGATTATGTCACCTGTCATTTCCTCGTTATCTATTATTAGCTCCCTACACTCAGCCTTTCGAGGATTAGCCCTCATTATACTTACTCTCTTCCCTTTTAAATACCTGGAGAAATGTTCTCGTTTTTTGTTTTAATTCCTAGCTTGCCTCCTCTCACTCTCTAATTTCTTCATTCAGATTGACCGTTTAGTCATTCTCGGTCATTCTTTATAATCTTAACAAACACCTGATTTGCTAGTCTTCTGCTGGACAGGTTGTTTGACAAGATTGATGTTTTCCCTAATTTCTTCAGTTAACTGCAACTGATGTGGTTGCCATTTAGAATTTTCTTAGTTGTCGGAACAGGACTTATTCTGCCGATTATTCTGTCACTGCCCTGTCTCTCGATTGATCTATCTCCTGGACTGGATTGCCACTTCACTTCTAGCTCAGCTTTCATGCCTGTAGAGTTGCCAGTATTTAAGTTTACCAGACTAGCCTTAGACCCAATCTTCTCCCTTCCAAGCTGGATGTAAAATTCAAGCACATTGTGGTCGCTGCTACTTATGGGAGCCTTTATTCTGTACTTATTAATTAATCCTGTCACATCACACAATACCATATATTGAAGTTTGTTTCAGGGTTGCTATAAATATCTTACAGAAAAATATTTGATAAATTTCTCATCCAGACATTTTATCACCAATTTGATCATTCCAGTTTATATGTAGATTAATGTCACTCAGAGTTAATTAGGATTATATTGGATATCGGACACAGAAACCCAACCAGACACATTCTACTTCTATTTTAGACAGAATCCCTACAGTGTGGAAGCAGGCCATTCAGCTCATCACACCCATGTTGACCCTCCAAAGGGCATCCCACCCAGAGCGACCCTGCTACCCTATCCTTGTAACCCTACATTCTCCATGGCTAATCTACTGATCCTGCACATCCCTTGATACCATGGGCAATTTTGTACGGCAATCCACCTAACTTGTACATCTTTGCACTGTGGGAAGGAACAAGAGTGCCTGGAGGAAACCTACACAGATACAGGGAGAACATACAAACTCCACACAGATATGTGCCCAAGGTTGGAATTGAACTATGAGGCAGCAGTGCTATTGCAGTCCACTTGTGCTGCCTCAAGTATTTTCCTGTTTAAATCTACCATCTATGTTTCTACATATCTCTTCTCCTACATATGCTTGCCAAATTTCCCTTCAGATTCATTGACACTGTTGACTTGAACAACTTAGATTTGTAGAGTCATAGACCTATACACCTCAGAAACAGACCCTCTGGTCCCACTCATCCATGCCAACCAGGTATCTTAAATTAATCTAGTCCCATTTGCCAGAATTTGGCCCATATCCCTCTAAACCCTTCCTATTCACATACCCATCCAGATTTAAACCCTGGCATCGAACCAATGTCCACCACTTCCCTCTGGCAGCTCATTCCATGCACATGCTACCTTTTGCATGAAAAAGTTGCCCCTTAGGCTCCTTTTAAATCTTTCCCCTCTCACCTTAAAACTTTGCCCTCTGGTTTTGGAATCCCTTACGCTGGGAAGTTGAGGGGCAGCAGGGTGAAACCCTTGTCTATTTACCCTATCCATGCCTCTCAAGATTTTATATATCTCTATAAGATCACCCCTCAGCCTCCAATGCTCCAGGGAAAATAACCCCAGTCTATTCAGCCTCACCCTATATCTCAAACCCTAGCAACATTCTTGTAAATCTTTTGGATCCTTCCAAGTTTCATGCCATCCTTCTTATAGCAGGGAGACCAGAATTGCACACAGTATTCCAACAGTGGTCATTGTCACGAATACCACATTCTGAATGTAATGGATGAAAATGTTTCTTCTGAATTCCCTATTGCATTGACAGCATCTAGTTATGCTTTTCACCACGTGAGGAAATATTCTTTCTTATCCACTCAAACAAAACTTTTCAGAATTATAAGGTCACCCCTCATCCTTTTTTGTACAAAGGTGTCAATTCTTTCCTGAAATATATACCAAATATTTCTGATAACATCTTTATAAATGCAGGTGACTTCTCTGAAAAAAAAACATTGTCTTGCGGTTTTGGAGGTTACATTTTTCATCAGTCCTTGTACTAAGGTGAATTTAATCCATTTTCTTTTCCACAGCCTGTTTTAATGTAGTCGTTGAATTGCTCATGTCAAGATTTTAAATGAACAAATTTCGCAGAATTATGGACTTGTATGATTTTTCAAAATGCACTGATATGGTTGAGACAAGTGTCAGATACCAATTTTATCCCCTTAGCCAAAAATCTGTCAAAAGTGTTTGGCAAACTACTGAGCAATGATGTCCCAATTCTAAGCTAATTCTGAAACCCTGTTTACCACTGAGGTGATCTACTAGGTAAGAGCAAAAATGTTCTATATCCAAGTACTGAAGATAAGATACATCCATAGTATTTGACAAATCACACGCAAGTGAATGGAAGGTTTACACAATATAGATCTTTTCATGGCCTTGGTGTTTTTTAATCAACAAAATCAGGGTTGATCTGATTGTAAGCTCAAATCCACATTCCTTCCTATCCCTGATAATGTGAGTTCAGTGACAAGATGGAAATTGGTCATTTCAAAATATGAAGCAGTAAGAAGCAAAGCCATTGGAAAATAACTATTGATTGATAGGGTAAATGATAGAATATGATTTCTATGAGGGATTGATTGGAAGGTTAAGGGAAAAGTGTCAGAAATGATCTCAAGAGACATGTATTTTTACACTGCATTTTATTAAAATCTGCACTGCATTCTGTGGAAACAGATTCATTCGCAATTTTCACAAGAGTGTGAGATGGATCCATGAAGATTTACAGGACAATGAAAGGAGACAAAAGGAAAAATTCCAACTCCTGGTCAAAAAGGAGAATGCTGCAATTCTGAATTAAAAATATAAAATGTTTGCTTTCCATGTGGAGAGGGACACAGAGTTAAATTTTCAGTTTGATGATTGTTTGTCACTCTGTCTCCACATCCTGCTGCATTTCCAGAACATTTGACTTTTACATGATACATTTTAGTTTCAAAGTCGGACTGCAGTAATTGCTTGGTGCTCCTTGGAGCAAAGGAGATTGAGAGGAGATTTGAGGGAGGTGTTTACAAGATCATGAAAAGTTTCGACAAAAGTAGCCAAAGAGAAGTTGTTTCCATCAGCTGATGGTACAATGTCAATGGGACACAAATATAATGTTGGGGGCAAGAGGTGCCGGGAGAGATGTGAAGTAGAGTCAAAATGCAAAGGATGGCAATGACCCATGAGGGGAGGGGTAGAAACTGAAGCAACAAATGATCACAGAAGGCATTTAGGTGGGCACTGAAAAGAAATCGGGTTGGAACATTATGGAAAAACTGGGGTTGGGATAATGAGGGTGATTGAATTTCTCCAGAGAGAGCTATCATGAGCTTGATGGGCTAACCGATCTTCCATGACTTAATGACTCTATTGACTCCATCTTTGATAGTAACTGGATTGCTCTATCAAAGAACCAGGCAAACAGAAACTAATTGGCTTCTACATTGCAGTCCAACAATTCATTGACTGTCGGGGCAGTCAACAGTTAATACTGGATGTGGCATGGGGCTGGATAAATCCAAGTGCAAGATTTGAAAATTGTATTATTGAGTCCAGGGTCTGTTCTTAACATAATCTCTATCCTTCAGATCTGTGAGATACTTTGGACATGTCATAGACATTCTACCTGTATCTGGAACTCAAATTCTAGCAGATCCTCTATTCTGTCCCTTGATCTGCACACAAAAATAAAGTCAATTAGTGCTTTAAAGTACCTTTCTCTGTTGTCGTAACATTGTATCCCTTGTTCTGTTCTATCACCCTAATGTGCTTTGTATGGTATGATATTTTTTCTTTCTTTATTGGTTAACAAGATGGAGGGTATTGCTGGCCAGGCAGCATTTATTGCGCATCCCTAATTGCCTAGAGGGCAGCTCAGAGCCAACCACATTGCTATGGGTCTGGAGTCACATGTAGGCCAGACCAGATAAGGATGGCAGTTGCCTTCCCTAAAGGACATTAGTGAGCCAGGTGGGTTTTGCCTGACAATTGGCAATGGATTCATGTTCATCTGTATTTCATATATTTTGTTGAAGTCAAATTCCACCATCTGCCATGGCAGGATTCTAACCCCCGTCCCTGGAATGTTATCTGGGTCTCTGGATTAACAGTCAGCAATAATACCACTAGGGCATCGCCTCCCCGCCTGCGCGCACTACAAAACTTTTCACTGTATGTCGGTACATGTGACTGTAATAAATGAACTCGGAACAAAGTACCAATTTCACAATATGTTTGTAGTCCATCATTGTCTCTACTTAAATCAGTAAAATGGATACATCAGATTAGATGATTACATTGTCATCAGTTCTACATGAAATTAATTTGAAACTTGAAAAAGAATTTAGAAATAAATAGTTTGACTACACTCAAACACCCTAGCTTATTTCAAGTTGGCATGAGTTCACCTGTTTTTGTATTTATTTCCTTTGTATCAATTTTTACCTCCTAACTCTCTCCCGGAAACAGCGATCTCCCACTGGGTTTCAATTGTTGATATTCTCTGGTGCCTCATCCAGAAAATATAATAGTCAGCAGGGAAATCAGCTATTGAAATCTCAAGAAAGACAATCCTCATGCTATTCTCATCTGATCTCCAAATCTCTGTAGTACCGCACGTTGGAATGGCTTAGAAAATGATCATGAAAATGATGCCTCGAGGGACTCTGGAGCTGATTATGGAGTCCTCACTATTAACTCAAATCAACAGTCAAACAAACTAGGCCAATCAAGTATAAACACAGTGTGGAGCTGGAGGAGTACAGCAGGTCAGGCAGCATCATAGAAGCAGGAAAGTCAATGTTTCAGGTCAGGATGCTTTGTCAGGATAATGTTTGGGGGACCCGGGTTTGAATCTTGCCATGGCAGATGGTGGAATTTGAATTCAATAAATATCTTGAATTAAGAATCTAACATTGACCATGAATCTCTTGTTGGAAAAATCCATCTGGTTCACTAACATTATTTAGGGAAGGAACCTGCCCTCCTTGTCTGACCCACATGTGACTCTAGGCCCTCAATAATGTGACTGACCCTTAGCCGTCATCTGGGCAATTAAGAATGGGCAATAAATGGTGTCTGGCCAGTGATGCCCTTCCCTTGTGAATGAATAAAATAAAAAATACATTTCATATCGTAACACGGTCATATTGCACTAATGCAGAAGCTGGAGGATATTTTCCTAACTAACTTATCCAGAGGCGCTTTTACACACCTCTCGAGGGGCAGGAATTTGAACCTGGGTCTACTGGCTCAGAGGTAGGGGCACTGCCACTGATATCTTCTGAGACTCATTTTGCATACACACTCCTCTGAGCTCCTAGGTTGCCTGTTCAGGTCCCAGTGCAGATCTAAACAGAACAGTGCCACCAGTTAGCGGAGTGGAATGGTAGGGATGTGGTTTCTTAGGTGAGTTGCTGAACCAAGGCCTTTGCTGCAGTCTCAGTGGATATTAAAGATTCTTGGGCACTATGATGAGGAATGAGCAGCAGCCTTCTCCCAGACACTCGTGGATGTCACAGAAACCAGATTACTCAGCCATTAACTCATTGTCATTTGTGCAACTGTGCTGAACGCAAATTGGCTGCCTCATTCCCTACAGTTCAAAAAGATCTTCACCGTCTGCGAAATGGCTTGGAATGTCCCAGAAGTTACTGTAGAAATGTACGACTTGTTTTTTTTTACTTCCCCTAATAAAACTAAATATAGAGACCCCTTGTCCTCACATACCACCCCGCCAACCTTCATATCCAACGTATCATTCTTTGCCACTTCTGCCACCAACAATCCAACACCACGATCAAAGATATATTTCCCATCCCACTCATCTCTGCCTTTCATAGGGACCACACACTTCAAGACTCCCTCGTCCGCTCTGCACTCCCCACCAGCCCTACCACCCCCGGCACCTTTCCCTGCAACCGCAGGAAGTGTCACACCTCCCCCATCAGCTCCATCCAAGGCCCAAAGCAACCTTTCCATATCCAACAGAGTACATCCTCCAACCTGGTCTCTTGTATCTGTTGGTCCCGATATGGCCTCTTCAATGAGACCAAACACAGATGCAGGGGACCATTTCGTGAAGCATCTGTGGTCTGTACACAATAATCAACAACACCGTCTAGTCACCAACCATTTTAACTCCCTCTCCCACTCGCTGGGTGACACATCCATCCTGGGCCTCCTCTAGTGTCACAGTGTCCTGCAAACTGGAGGAGCAGCCCCTCATATTCTGCCTCAGGGCCCTACAGCTCGATGGCCTGAACATAGAATTCACCAGTTTCAAAATCTCCCCATCCTTGGCCTCATCCCATGTCCAGACCTCCGTCTCTCCCCCACCTGCCCATCTGCTTCCCCACCTATCCGCCCCCTCCCATCCCACTGACCAATCCCCACCATTCCCTACCTGAATCCACTTATCACCACCCATCTACCATTCCCCAGCCCCACCCCCTCCTCCCTTTATTAATTCTCCAGCTCCCTACCACCTCCTCATTTCTGAAAAAGGGTTCTGACCCGAAATGTGAGCTTTCCTGCTCTTCTGATGCTGCCCGCCTTGCTGTGTTCCTCCAGCTCCATGCTGTGTTGTCTCTGACTCCAGCATCTGCTGTTCTTGTTATCTCTGCATTGCTTAGTTATTCACTGGGTGAACTCAATGTTAGATTTAGCAAGGATGGCTTATGTAAAGAAATAAGAATAGACACATATTTAGTCAACAGTGTAGTGCTAACACATACTGGCTCCCAGTTAGCCTTTCTGAGGATTTAGATATTTTTCTGTTTAGTGGTAATACAAGGCAAATAGGTGCACCAATATACATTTGTTCATATAAATAATGGATCAGTACATCCTGTAATTGTGAATTATTAATAGGTAATTACTCTCATTAAATTATTAATGTTAACAATGCTGTCACATATTTGGCATTTTATAATGATATATAATTTTCTAATGTCATTGAGGAGTTTTTTTTCTGAAAATATAAGTCTTCCAACAACAGTTAAGTTCCTTAATGAAAAAACAAAACAATGCTTGGAAAACTACCTGACTGGTTTCTCAGAACCAGGCCAGACAGCCTCAAAATATTGTGAGAAAGTAGCCTACACTCCAACTTTTTCTTATTTTATGTAAATATAAAGCATCTGTTCTAGATGCAATGTAAATGGTCAAACCACTCAATTTTAAGCAAAACACTATCTATTTAAACTCTGTAGTTAAAATACAATCAAAGAAAAAGGAATTTAGAATTGGAAAACTTAATCAAATAACAGACGCAGTAACTATCACTAATTAACTGTTCCAACATCCCATAAACACACCGCTTGGCAAAAAAGGGAAATTCAGACACAGATTCTCACATACAGCTCTCCATTCCAGGAGGGGAATCATCAAGATAAAATTCAGAGAGAGTAGCATCTAGGAAACAGTCATTGCAACTTTCAACTCTGTTGAGACCCCTATCACTTCTGATGTTACTGAGAAACCAAAACCCAGAAATCTTAATCTGAGAGAGCAGGCCACAGCCAATCAGGCTGTTCAAAAAAAAATCCCAAGTTTAATCAAGTGGTCTTAACTAGCTAGCTCAGTACCTTTCATTCAATCTCTCTCTTTTAAGAAACCAGGTTAAAATAACCTATTAAAGCTGCAGCATCACACATCTAATTGTCTGGGTGAAAGATAAATGGATTCAGTTCCTCCTCTGAATGCTCAGACTTACTACGAATGCATTTGCATTCCATATGTGAATTTTCTTTGCTGGATTTTTTTGGTTTTAAGATGTAGATGTTGTCACAAGGTTAGCATTTACTGCTTGTCTATAGTTGCCTTTGAGGAGGTGGTGAATGGTCTTCATTTTGAACTACTGCAGGCAATGAAGTCATGCGAAATGACAAGTGTTGTAGGTTAGAGAGATGTTAGATAGAAGTCAAAATTGGCAAATAAATCAGATTTCAAGACCTGACCTGTTGTTAAAACCAAAAATGACGCTCATTCCTGCAATTAATCCCCGTCTCTATTATTTTCATTTTCATTTCTTAATTCTCTCTTTTTCTTTCTCTCTTTCTGTTGGGAACATTACCACTGCAAGTTTCCATCTGTATCATTCACCATCTCGACATCGAAGTATGTTCCTTGTCCTTCACTGTTACTAGATCAGAACCCTGGAACTTCCTTCACAATCACAATGTGGATATACCCAGACTATATGCATTGCAGTAGCACAATACAATTTTTCATGTTCTGAGCAATTGTATTGTGCCATACACTCATGACATTGTCAGTATGTTGTAGCATGTAGCCTGAGGGTATAAAGGTCTCAGGCTCTACCTCAACGGGGGCCACTTTTAAAAAAAATTAATTCATGAGATGTGGGCTTTTCTGGCTAAGACAGAATCAACTATCCCTAATTTCCCAGGGGAGTTTAGAGTCTAACATATTGTCTGTGGGTTTGGAATCATTTGTAGACAGACCAGGAAAGCACAGCAGATTTCCTTCCCTAAAGGATATTTGTGAATGAAGTTGGCTTTTACAACAATTGACAGCATTTACCTGGCCGCTATTAGGCTAGAATTTTTATTGACTTTGAATGATGGGATTTGAAGACTCATCCCCAGAACTGTGGATACTGGTAGCTCTGGAAATAAACAGAAATTGCTAGTGAAACTCAGCAGGTCTGGCAGCAACTGTGGAAAGAAAGCAAAGTTATGTTTCAAGTTCCGGTGACTCTTCCTCAGAACTGATGGTCACCAGTCTCCAAATGTTAGCTCTGTTTCTCTCTTCACAGATGCTTCCAGACTTGCTGAGTTTCTCCAGATATTTCTGTGTTTGTTTTAGCCTGGGTTCCGTATTATTAGTCCAATGTCAATCACCCACTGCCTGCTCCTAATACTTGGCGCATGATACATTGATGAAAGTGAGCCATCAGACCACAAGATGTAGGAGCAGAAATAGGCCAATCACGCCAATGAGTCTGCTCTGTCAATAATGGGGTCATAGCTGATCTGATCATCCTCAACACCATTTTCCACCCTTTTCCCCAGAGCCCTAGATTCCCTTACTGATAAAACATCTATTTCAGCCTTGAAAATAATTAATTACTCAACCTTGACATCCCTTTACGGTAAATAATTCTGCAGATTCACTACTCTTTGAGAGATAAAATATCCTCCTCATTTCTGTTTTCACTGAATAGCTTAATGTTACCTCACAGATTGAAGTACCTGTGACTGTAATGTATTTATATATCAGCAGCAGTAGTAAATGCCAGTTGAATCTTTCAATACAAGTTACCCAAATTAAGTTCTTATGTAATGGGATTTTCTGTGTTTTATTCACTTGTGGGACATCGGGATCACTGTCTGACCAGTGTTTATTGGCCATCTTTGGTTTCCCTTGACAAGATGGTGGTGAGCTCCCTTCTTGAGCCATTGCAGGTTATGGTGCTGTAGGGAAATCTACAGTGCCCTGAAGGAGGGATTTCCAGAATTTTGACCCAGCAACAACAAAGAAAAACAATAAGTTTCCCAAATCAGGATGGGAAGTGACTGAAAATCATGGAATCCGTATAGTGTGAAAGCAGGCCATCAAGTCTGCACTGAACCTTAGAATACCATCCCATCCAGACACACTCCCTCATCCTAGCTCTGTAACACTGCACTTCCCATGGCTAACCCACCTAGCCTGCACATCCCTGGGCACTATGTAGCAATTTAGTATGGCCAAACCACCTAACCTGCACATCTTTGGACTGTGGGAAGAAACCAGAGCAAATCCATGCAGACATGGGGAGAATGTAGAACCCCCTGGCAGACAGTCACCCAAGGATGGAATCGAACCCAGGTCCCTGGCTCTGTGAGGCAACAGTGCTGACCACTGAGCCACCGTGCCACCCTCTAAGAGGGGGGCTTGCAGATGCAATGGTTTTCCCCTGTCTCTGCTGCCCATGTCATTCTTGACGGAAGTGGCTGTGTTTTTGGAGGGGGCTGTTTAAGGATCTTTGGTGAGTTTCTGTAACTAACACCAGCATTGTAGCATCAGGTAGAAAAATCCTGTTGGAAGCTGAACCCACACCATTGTGGCACTTCTCAAATGATAATCAACATTTCACCAAAATTAACAGACTTATCTCTCAATGTCAAAAGAACTGTCGTGCCAATGGTGGATTTTTTAAACTCCCAATGGAGCAATTTAGACTTAATTGGATGGAGAATATTAATATTACAGTGTCACTGACTACTCCACTAGCAGGTGTTTTTTTTCTGCTTGGCGTTTTGTAGTTAACTTAAATAGCTGCCCCATTAACATGTGATTTTAAAATCCATCTAGATCCGTCTTTGAATTATTTTCTAACTTTAGGAACCTGAACAGAAACAATAGCTTTCTACTGACCTCTCAGCATAAATGTTTACTAGAACATGACATGATGGCCTTAAAGAGACTCCTCTGCTTGTACAAAGCCATGCCAACAAAGACTGTTTTATTCCCCCTTGAAAATCAGGAAGCATAAGATGTGTATTACCTGCCTGTGATTATTTGTCTCTATTGGTATGGACTGTGGTGTGCCATGAGTAATAATCTATAATAATCCCTTCACCTTGCAAATTGGGAAGCCTGAGTCATTCTGAAAGACATCAAAAGATATTTGCAAAAGTGCAGTTGCAGCCTGGCTGATACAGTGTGTTATACAAAGTTCTTTGCTTCTGGTTCTAGGATTCAAATCCTGAGCCAAATCTCCTTTTATCTTGGGGTTTTGAGGGACTAATGTCAGATCATTCTGCTAACCAACCATCTGTCGCTGTGGCAGAAAATATTCTCATTGAGAACGGCTTGAAAAGACAATGACCCAGAAATCGCAGCTTAAGCCTGAACTGTTAAGTTTAAGGCTCATCAATGTTGGGACTCCTTGCTACCAGCCCAGCAAACTGTAAACTTCTGCTGTCATAGTCATAGCCATAGAAACAGACCCTACAGACCAACTCATCCATGCCAAGCAGGTTTTGCAAACTTAACTAACTCCATTTGACCCTCTAAAACTTGTACAAGCAAGTTGCTGCAGGTGCTGGGATGGAAACGGTGAAAGAACAGTTCAATGTCATAGTCATCCTGATGGGACTATGTGTTCTTTCTAGTTTGGCAGGTAGACTCACCATTGTTCTGCCATTCTCACCTTCCCATCACTTAATCTGCACTATCAGCGCCCTTTCTATGTAAAACTCCACATTCCCCACTCCTCCACCATCGCAAAATTGCTTCCCCCTCCACAGTTCGCATCAGATCTAATGAAGAGTCATCTAGACTCAAACTGTTAGCTTCCTCTCTCTCTCTATGGACGCCGCCTGACCTGTTGTGAGTTCAAGCATTTTTTTTTGTTTTCAGTCCGTCTAAACCTTTCCTATTTGTGTATCTGTCCAAATTTATTTTAGACATTCAATCATCATAGAATCACTGCAGTGTGGAAACAGGCCATTCCGCCCAACAAGTCCACACCGAACCTCAGAGCATCCCACCCAGACCCATCCCCCTATAACCCACCTAATCTACGTCTCCCTGAACATTACACGCAATTTAGCACAGCCAATCCACCACCAGTTGTTGGACTGTGGGAGAGAACAGGAACACCCAGAGGAAATCCATGCAGATTAAGGGAGGTAACAAAGTGTGAAGCTAAATGAACACAGCAGGCCAAGCAGCATCTCAGGAGCACAAAAGCTGACGTTTCGGGCCTAGACCCTTCATCAGAGAGGGGGATGGGGAGAGGGTTCTGGAATAAATAGGGAGAGAGGGCCTCCCCCTCACTCCCTATTTATTCCAGTTCCCTCTCCCCATCCCCATCTCTGATGAAGGGTCTAGGCCGAAACGTCAGCTTTTGTGCTCCTGAGATGCTGCTTGGCCTGCTGTGTTCATCCAGATTCACACTTTGTTATCTTGGATTCTCCAGCATCTGCAGTTACCATTATCACAGATTAAGGGAGAATGTGCAAATTCCACACAGTCACCCAAGGGTGGAATTAAACCCAGGTCCCTGGCATTATGAGGCAGTAGTGCTAACCACTGCGCCACCATGCTTCCCCAGGTTCGTAATCGTATTCACCTCTACCACTCCCTGTTGTAGCTCGTTCTAGGTGTACACCACCCTCTGTGTGAAAACAATTACCCCTCATGTCCCTGTTAAATCTTTCCCCTCTCACCTTAAACCTGTACCCTCCAGCTTTGGACTCCCCTACGATGGGGAAAAAGAACTTGGCTATTCACTCTATCCATGGTCCTCATGATTTTATAAACTTCTATAAAGAAACCCCAGAGCCTCTGATGTTCCAGGGAAAAAGAGATTTCCCAGCCTCTCCAGCCGCTCCTTATGAATCAAAACTTCCAATCTTGGTAACGTCCTTGTAAATCTTTCCTGCAGCGTGGTTGTCCCAAGGCGGCTCAATGCTTCGACACTCAAGCAGTTGCTGTGAAATAGTGTTCACAGGGAGAAGGGTGTGGCAAGAGGCGGATGGGCTAGCAAGGGTATAGTTGGAACATGAGAATGAGGCCTGCAATGGAGACGGGCAGTACAGAGGGTCACAGGGAGGAGGGGGATTACCCATCAGAACTTGAAAGGTTGTAGAAAACTCTCACGTGCCAGGACTTCCACAGGAGAACAGAAGATAGGCTTCAAGATCGTCGCCAAGAACAACTTGCATTTATAAAGTGCCTTTAGCATCATAAAATGCCCCAAGGTCTCTGAGGGAACTTTACAAAATAAATTAAGGCACAGAGCCTAAAGGGAGACTTTAATGTAGGGTACCAAAAGATTAGACAAACAGCAAGATTTCAAATAAAACTGAAAGAATTGCAGATGCTGGAAAGCAGAAGCAAAAAAGGAAATTGCTGAGAAAAGCTCAACAGGTCTGACAGCATCTGTGGGGAGATGGCAGAGTTAATGTTTCGGGTCCAGAGACCCTTTTTTTGATTTCTCTCCACAGATGATGCCAGACCTGTTGAACTTTTTCCAGTTATTTCTGTTTTTGTTTTGGAAGATTTTAAAGCTGCCTTGGGGGGGGCGCAGCACGGTGACATAGTGGTGAGCACTGCTGCCTCACAGAGCCAGAGTCCTGGGTTTAATTTCAGCCTCAGGCAACTGTCTGTGTGCAGTTTGCACATTCTCCCGGTGTCTGCGTGGGTTTGCTCCGGTTTCCTCCCACAGTCCAAAGGTTAGGTGGATTGGCCGTGCTAAATTGCCCATAGTGTGCAGGGAGGAGTAGATTAGCTGAGTTATAGGTGGATGGGTCTGGGTGAATGCTCTGAGGTTCAGTGTGGACTTGTTGAGCCAAAAGGCCTGTTTTCACAATGTAGAGATTCTGTGATTCTTACTAGAAGGAAAGTGTGAAGAGCTGTGGAATTTTAAGGAGGGACTTCTTGTGCTGATGTTATTGATGACTGAGAACATGGCCACTAATGTTGGGATAAAATAAAGGTGGGGAAAAGAGTCAACAGCTATTTTCATCTTTTCTCATTCTTACTTCAGCCAATGAGCATGCTGTTCAATATAGAGATAAGGAGAAATTTACTTCAAAGTCAGTCAAAAATACGTGAAGTTAGTTATTAATCATAGAACATTGGACATCGAGGAATGGGCCCTTTGGCCCACAATATTGTGCCAAGCATGGCGCCAATAATCTAATAATCCAATCCCTTCTGCCCGCCCTTAATCCATTCCTTGCATATTCATGTGCTTATCTAAAAGCCCCTTAAATGCCCCTATCGGATCTACTTCCACCACCAGACTTGGCAGCGTGCTCCAAACTCCTACTACTCTCTGTGTAAAAGATTTTGCTCCTCACATCTTCTTCGAACTTGCCCCCTTCACCTTCCGAGCATGACCTCTACTTTTAGACATTTCAACATTGTGAGAAAGATTCTGACCATCAACGTATCTATGTACCTCATAATTTTAATGGTGAACTCCATTATTCTGTTTTATTCGGCTTTATTCTGTTCTAAACTACCTACAGTATGATCCTGGCAGATTAAGACTTGGATTCCTTTAAATTTGGAGCAAGTCCGATTGTGTTTTTTGACTATATCTCACTAGTTCTCACTGATGTAATAGAGGCCTATAGATGATTTCAAAAACCTATTTCACCTCAGTAAAAGAAATAAACAAGTAATAGGCACTTTCTGAATCGATGATGGGATTGACTTATTCTGAAATTATAGTCAGAAAGGAAAGCGGCAAAATTCAGATACACAAGGATTGCAAGGCTGAAATAACTGACAGAGACAATAAAATCTTACATTTGTAACTGTCAAATGATATAAATGGCATCCCAGCCACAAAGTGCTTTTGCACCTACAATCATTCGGTGATTTGAAAAATATTAAGCAGATCAAAGTCAATATTAAGGAATGTGATGAGAAACTATCTCGGCTGGACCTGAAAAAATATTTTCAGAGGAGTAAATAATGTCAGACCAGTGACATTTGTGTGAGTTGAATACTGATTTTTAGTTTGAGGTCACGTCAACAAGTTTCTAAACCTTAGATGTGCGTTCTGTATTTTGCAATGCAACCGGACTTGGAGCATAATTTCAAAATTACCATGTGATAGGTCACTTGAAACCTTTACGAAGTTTGACAGGGAGTGCAGAATCAAAAGGACATGAGACTTTGGCGAAATGGGCAGATGAGTGGAAGATGATATTTGATACAGAAAAGAGTGGAGTGATTAATTTTCTACCATCACATTTACCTCCTTTTTACTCACACTCTCAGCCTTCAATCACCTATTCTGTGGTCGGCGTGACTCAGTACACCATTACATCCCCCCTTAGCTCTATGCAGAAAGAGGCCATTCAGCTTATTGAGCCTGTACTGCCCCTCTGAAGAGAACCCCACCCAGACCCTATAACCCCTCATGGGGTCTTTAATTGTGGCTAATCGACAGGTCCTTGGTCACAGTATGGCAATTTAGCATGTCCAGTCCTCCTAACCTGCACACCTTTGGTCTGTGGGAGGAAACTGGCGCATGCAAACTCCACACTGGCAGCCACCCAAGGCTGGAATTGAACTCAGGTCCCTGACAGCAGTGCTAACCACCAAGCTACTGTGCTGCCCTTCAAGCTTGGTTTTTCAGAAAATATGGAGGATAATGGGTATATCATGGGTATACTTTTCAAGAGGACACAGGAGCAGAGGGACCTGGGTGTATATAAGCATAAATCATTGAAGGTACCAGGATAGGACGAGAAAGTGATTAATAAGGCACACAACATCCTGGGCTGTCTTATTGGGGACAACGAGTATAAAAGCAACATAAACATCTATCGAGTTTGGAACAGCTCCAGTATTGCATCCAGTTGAGATTGCCCAACTTTAAGAACAATATGAAGGCACTGGAGATAGTGAAATTAAAATTCACAACAATGGTTCCAGGACAGAGGAACTTCAGCTATGAGGTTAGATAGGCACAATTGGGATTATCCTCCATGGGAGTAGAGAAACTTGAGAAGATGTTTGGTAGAGATCTTCATAATCCTGAAGGATACGTTTAGAGCAAGAAGATAGGCAAGAATTGTTCCCAATGGTGGAAGGATTGAGAACCAGAGGGCACAAGGTTAAGGTGATTGGCAAAAGAAGAAAAGGTGAGATGTGAAGTGAGTGGTTAAGATCTGGAATATGCTGTCTGAGAGCGCGGTGGAAGGAGGTTCAGTCGAGGCACTGAAGACTGAATTGGTTTGCCACCTAAAAAGGAAGAATGTTCAGGGTGATGGAGAGAAGGTAGAAAAGAGGTAATCGGTAAATTGTTCCTGCATTCAGTCAGCACAGCCACAGGATGGGCCAAATGGCCTCCTTTTGTGCTACAACATATCTGAGATTCCGTGAAATGAGAAAAGGAAACTAAAGAATGAAAGGCTCTGGGATCATCCATGTTTTGATGGACCTGTTGACTCAATGGCCAGTACATTGAGTCACGCTGACCAATCAATATTCAAGACTGGAATAGAAGGGTGACTGAACCAGAAGAGAATGTTTGTGAATGTGGGGAAAAGCTACATAAATGTGATGGTGGCTGTTTGTGTGTGTGGTGGATAAACACCAATATGGTCAGATAGCTATTAAGAAACATTGTACAGGACAGGGCTCTTTTCTCTAAAATAGAAACAAGGCTGACTAGTAATTAGAGAAAGACTTAAAGGATTTGATGGGGTAGATGTGGAGAAATTGTTTCAACTTGCTGGAGATAGCCTTAAACAAAGGCCACAAATATAAGACTGTCACTTAAAAAAATTTAAAATGAATTCAGGAGAAGTCAAATTACATGAAAAGTATTAGGGATGTGTATTTTGCCACCACAGGGAGTGGTTGAAGCAAATAGCGTAGATATCGTAGAATCCCTAGAATGTGGAAGTCGGCCATTTCAGCCCATAACAACCCTCTGGGGATCATCCCACCCAGACCCACCATTCTACCCTATAATCCTGCATTTTGCATGGCCAATCCACCTAGCCTGCACATCGTTGGACTCTATGGGCAATTTAGCATAACCAATCCACCTAATCTGCAAATCTTTTCACTGTGGAAGGAAACTGGAACACCTGGAGGAAACCCACACAGACACAGCAAGTATATACACAAACTCCACACTGACAGTCACCCGTGGGTGGAATTGAATCCAGACCCCTAGACCTGTGAGGCAGCAGTGTTAAGCACTGAGCACCATACTCAGGGTAAGATAAACAAATGAGGAGGAAAGGAACAGAAAGATGTGCTAATATTGTAAATGAAGAGATGCGGGTCAAGGACTCAGGAAACATGAACAGTGATATGAACCAGGTTTCTGTGTTGTAAACCTGTTGCATTTCGACATATGTGGGTTGATGTAGCATCATGTGAAGAGATGAGTGATATGGAAGAAGCACTTGGAAGAGTAAAAGGTACCAGAGAAATAGCACTCAAAGTGTGATGAGAAACACAATTGAAAGCACATTGGGAGCGTAATAATGGAAGAGTGTGAACAAAGGGTTAAGCAAATTGTCCCAAGGTATGCTTACGTTAAATTGCTACTGATGTCTCTTCACCTTGTTGTAACAGTAACCTTCAGCTTTTCCTGTTACTTGAGGACATATGCACAGAGCAACTACTGAACTATTGGCTTGAACGGAATGGTCAGACCTTAAAATCGGGCAAAATGAAAGCCATTCCAGTGTTAACGCTTTGAGTCCAGTGACCCGTCATCAAAAACATTCATTTTGCTTTCTCTGCACAGATGCTGCCAGACCCACTGGGTTTCTCCAGCAATTTCTGCGTGAGCTGAAATAATAATTGCTGCTTTCTCTCCAAAGATGCTGCTTGCCCTGTTGTTGAGTATTCCCTGCACTTTCTGTGTTTAATCTAATCAGGGATTTTGGATGGTCTCCCTTCATTATTTTAACCTCTTAGGTTTTCAACATACTCTGATATGGAAATCAATAGGGCAAATAATACACTATTCAATCTATCAACGTGGGCTTCACAAGCTTCAAAATCTCCTCTCGCCCGACCGCATCCCAAAAACTAGCCCAGCTTGCCCGTGCCTCCCTAACCTGTCCTTCTATTTTCTGAAGAAGGGTCTAGGCCCGAAACGCCAGCCTTCCTGCTCCTCTGATGCTGCTTGGCTTGCTCTGTTCATCCAGCTCCACACCTTGTTATCACTAGATAAAGAATAATACATTTGTATAGACTGTGGGACGCCCATGCTAATAGCAAGAATGAGTAGTCAATTCAGTTCATGCTTCCCATAACTTTTATATGGGGAAGCCTTGGGGTGTTGCCATTTCCAAAACAGAAAATGGGTAAGCTGGAGAAGGATCAAGTTTTGGGAATGTAAATTATCACTAGTGTCTGAGTCTTTAAGCTTACACATGACAAATACTCTGTACAGAGGAAGGGAACCAAAAATAATGATCTCAGCATTTCAGAGCTGATGTGGTATAGTGATTCATCTAATTATCACATCTTGTATACTAAAGCCATTATATTGTCTCAATTATTTATATATACACACAGTTGTCAATCTTCTTTCAAATGAAACAAATGCAAACTAATGCAGAATGAAATACTCAGAGAGATGAGCTTTTCATGCTGGATTTGAAACAGTGAGTATGCATAATTGATTAACTGTCGTTGTTTATTATCTAGTTTGGCCTATGTAATATTTAAAAACTGACAGTAAGGATACATGAACACCAACGAGCCAGCATGAGACACGACCAATTCTTACCAGTCTCAATACACGCGGACAAAGAAGGGCTCTAATTCAACTGGGTCAACACACCCATAATAGCATGAGCCAAACCGAGACATGCCAGGGAAATTCTGGAGGCCTGGCATTCCATCCAGAACTCCGTCAACAAACACATTGAACTGGATCTGATATACAAACCACTGAGAAATGGAACTGGAAATGATACCAATCACCCCAGGAAACCAAGGCATATAAACAACGAACGGGACAGAATACTGACACCGGAGGCGCACACACATGGCTCAGCGAGCAAGGCTACAAACTCATTTCCACAACCCAAGCTAGAAATCTTCCAGTATTTTGCTTTGATTGGATTTTCTTTCAGATACTTATCCCCAAAGATGTATAATCCCCAGCTCTTGAAAGATCAAAATGACCAACATTGCTCTTTGTTTTCACTTTACTCAAATCCAACCAAAACTTATTACAGCCCAAACTCAGATGCAACCTTTAAGCAAGGATTGTGGCTGAGGCTGATGCTACAACAGAACTTGGCTGATATCCTGCATTTCAGGCCAGACAACTTCTCAATTTAACATGGTTATTTGGTATTTCTGCTCTTCATGTTCTATTTTAGAATGAGAGGGCACTAGCCCACTTCTTATATAGTCACCTGTTACGTCCAAATTGTATATGGAAACCTGAATGTGGACGATTGTCTCTTGAGAAGATTTGACTAATATGCTACAGGTGATAAACCCTCTTGTAGATCACGTCTTTTATCCATACTGATCCTGCCTACTCTTCTCCAGCAAGGGAATTTTTTTTATATATGGACACCCAATAAAAGACTCTAAGTAGCAATGAGCAAATCCATTCCACTTCTATGCAGGAGCCCTATTGGCCTACCTGCTGAAGAAAAACCCTTATTACATTCTAATGTTACGAACCAGACCAAACCCCCTCAAAGTATGCAGAATATAGTCTAGACCCTACCTTAATCTTATTTCAAAGGTAGATGTAAAGTGTTGCATTCCAGGTGCAATTTGATTGGTCAAACTACTGGATTTAAAGCATGACAATCTTAATTCATTTATTACCATTAAAAAATAAACAAAAGAAAGAAGGAATTGGAATAACATTACACTACTGGAAAATTTAACGGGATAATAGATACAGTAACTATTACAAATTAACCGTTCCTTGGCAAAAAGGCAAATTCAGAAACAGATTGCCTCACATGCAACTCCAGCAGCCCAGCATTTGGCTGTAACTGAGAGAGGGAGAAAATAGCTTCTACTTCTTCAACACCCCAGCAGCAACTGTTGAAAGCAAAAAAGAAATAAAAATCCTTGTTCTGTGAGAGCTTAACCACAGGCATTCAGGCTGCATCTATTGTTCCAACTTTAGGATTTTTTTTTAGCTTTCAACAGTTGCTGCTGGGGTCTTGTAGAAGTAGAAGCTATTTTCTCCCTCTCTCAGTTACAACCAAATGTTTGGCTGCTGGTGTTGCATGTGAGGCAATCTGTTTTCTGAATTTGCCCTTTTGCCGAGGAACAGTTACTTTGTAATAGTTACTGTATCTATTATCCTGTTAAATTTTCCAGTAGAGTAATGTTATTCCAATTCCTTCTTTCTTTCGTTTATTTTTTAATGGTAATAAATGAATAAAGATTGTCATGCTTTGAATCCAGTAGTTTGACCAAACTAGTGGCTCAGGTAGGCAGCTCAGTACTTCTGTCTGAAAACATCTTTTCAGAAAAAAGGGACAAAATATACCTTTTAAAGCCTTCACATAATGCAGACCTGGATTTTAATAAAACGCAGTTTGTATTTATATCTCTGTTCCTCATGACTACCAGAGTTCTCAAAGTGTTTCACAGTCAGTGAAGTCCTTGTGATGTCAGAAATGCAACAGCCAATTTTTCACTCAGCAAATTCCTCCATGCAAGTGATGTGATTGTGACCCGTTAATCCCTTTTTGTGATGTTGACTGAAGGATAAATGTTTACAAAGGTACAAGGGGTGACTGCCCAACTCTTCTTCAAAATAGTAGTACAGGATTTTTTACAATCGCTCGAGTGAGGCCTTTCTTTGCCACTGACTCTAAGTATGTGATAGCAGAAAGAGGCCTTTTGGTCCATTGTGTCTGCTCCATCATTCAATGAGATCATGGCTCATCCGATAATTCTCAACTCCACTTTCCCCCTAACCCTTGATCCTCTTACCGATCAAAAGTCTCAGACCTGAATATATTTAATAACCTACCCTCGACAGCCCTCTGCGGTCAAGAATTCCCACAAAGTCTATACCTCTAGGGAAGAAATTCCTCTTCAACAGGGTCTTAAAATGTGTGACTGCTTATTTTGCAATTAGGGCCTCTGGGCTCTGATGTTATGCTTTCTGGGTTTAGTTCCTCTGTTCAAAAGACTTCACCTCCTACAGGACAGCACTTCTTCAGTGTGTCACACTTGCTTTTGTATACTCAGGCCATGAGACAGGCCATAAACACAGAACATTATGACTCAGATGGCAGATGCTCTCAATGTTGCCAGTGCCCACCATCAGGGATAAATATATCTTCTTTGAAGTTTTTCAGTTTAGCCAATTTTAGAGGGTGAGTAAGGATGACTATCATGTTGATCAGTGTAGCAAAGGTCAGATAGGCATAGCAACATCATCATAATTACCCACAACAAAGATGTGTATTCCTCAATTTGTTTATGATGATGCATTCACATCTGAAGTGTGAAAGTCTCTGCTCAAACAAAACAGAAATAATTTAGTTAAAGTGTGGAGCTGGATGAACACAGCAGGCCAAGCAGCATCTCAAGAGCACAAAAGCTGACGTTTCGGGCCTAGACCCTTCAGAAGGGTCTAGGCCCGAAACGTCAGCTTTTGTGCTCCTGAGATGCTGCTTGGCCTGCTGTGTTCATCCAGCTCCACACTTTGTTATCTCAGATTCTCCAGCATCTGCAGTTCCCATGATCAGAAATAATTTAGTATTGGATGCCTACATTCTTCCCTGTAAGCCATAAGAAATTTATCTTTTTTTCTAACCTGCAGAATACCAATGTTTTTACGAGGCAATTTGCTGCTATGTGCCCCAGACATACAAGAAGATATTGGGAAATGGTTAATAATATAAGGAGAACAACAGAAGCACAGGCAGAGAATGCATCAGTCTGAGATGGTAGAAATGGGATTTCATGCAGACATGTAAACAGTCTTTACTCCTGGCCTTACCTAATACTCAGCTCCATTCGCTTCAGTAGATCTGAATACTCATTGGGGTATTTAATGGGCAATGTGATACTGAACCCTTCACACACACACACACACACACACACACACACACACACACACACACACACACACACACACACACACATTCACACTCTCAGATACACACATACATACACGCACTCACTCTCTCACAGACATGCTCATATTTTCTCTCTGTCTCACACACACACACACGCACTCTTTCTCTCACACACACATGCGCTCACACACTCATTCTCTCTCTCTCACACACACACATGCATGAACGCATTCACTCTCTCTTTCTCTCACACTCACTCATGCACTCAGTCTTTCTCTCTATCTCTCTCACACACACATTCACTCTTTCTTTCCCACATACTCACACATGCACGCACACTCACTCTCTCACACACACGCACATACTCATTCTCTCTCTCTCGCTTTCACACACACACAAACACACACAATCATTCACCTACTCCCTCACTTACTTTATCTCTTCTAAACAGCTCTGTGGGTGTTTCTACCTCCAAGAAATGCAGTGTTTCAAGACGGAATACCATGACTATGTTTACCAGGGGACTTGGAATGAGCAAAACTTGCTGGCTAGACAATAGTATCTACATAACTAACAAATAATAGTAAAAGTAGTGAGGGGGTGAACAGGGCGAGAGATTTATTAGGATTATGCAGGAACGTAGAGTTAAGGTTAAATTCAAATCTTGTTGAATGGTGAAGCAGGTTTCAAGGGCTGAGCAGCCTATTCTCATTCGTTGCTCATGAGGCGATTTGGCTTCTCAACCTTTCCACTATTCAATATGGCTCATCTAATGGCAGCTTCAATCCATTTTTCTGGCAAAGTCTCTTTTTTATTAAGGATGGCAAATTTCCTTTCCTGAGTGACATTGTAGAACCAAATGTAACACATTGTGGAGCTGGAGGAACACAGAAGGCCAGGCATTGTCAGAGGAGCAGGAAAGTTGATGTTTTGGATCGGGACCCTTTTTTCAGAAATTGAGGTTCGCAGTGGGGTTATAACTTACTTAGTGATAATAAGGACTGTAGATGCTGGAGTCAGTGATAACATTTTTTTTCTATTCATTTTGTGGGATGTAGGTGTGGCTTGCTGGTCAGTATTTCTTACCCATCCTTGGTTGCCCTTGAGAAGGTAGTGGTGAGCTGCGTTCTTAAACCGCTGCAGTCCTCCTGATGTGGGTTGACTCACAATGCTATTAGGGAGGGAATTCCAGGATTTTGACCCAGTGACAGTGAAGGAACGGCGATGTATTTCCACGTCAGGATGGTGAGTGGCATGGAAAGGAACTTGAAGTTTATGGCGTTCCCATACATCTGTTGCCCTTGTCCTTCTAAATGGAAGTGCTTGTGTGTTTGGAAGGTGCTGTCTGAGGATCTTTGATGAATTTCTGCCATGCATCTGCTCTATAGTACTCACTGCTGCTACCAGGCGTCGGTGGTGGAGGGGGGGTGAATGTTTTGTGGAAGTAGTGCCAATTAAGCAGGGTGCGTTGTCGTGGATAGTGTCAAGCTCCTTGAGTGTTGTTGGGGCTGCACTCGTCCAGGCAGTGTCTGTTATTCCATCACATTCCTGACTTGTGTCTTGTAGATGGTGGGCAGACTTTGAGGAGTCAGGAGGTGAGTTACTCACCGCAGTATTCCCAGCTTCTGGCCTGTTCATGTAGACACTGTGTTAATGCGGTGAGTCCATTTGAATTTCTGGTCAATGATAATCCCCAGGATGTTGATAGTAGCGGTATTCAGTGATGGTAACACTATTGATTGTCAAGGGATGGTGGTCAGACTGTCTCTTATTAGTGATGGTCATAGCCTGGATTTGTGTGGCGCGAATGTTACTTGCTACATGTCAACCAAAGCCTGCATGTTGTCCAGATCATGCTACATTTGAACACAGACTGCTTCAGTATCTGAGGAGTCACGAATGGTGCTGAATATTGTGCAATCATCGGCGAACATCCCCACTTCTGGCCTTATGATGGAGGGAAGGTTGTTGATGAAGCAGCTGGAGATGGGTGGGCCCAGGACACTACCCTGAGGCACTCCTGCAGAGATATCCTGGAGCTGAGATGATTGACCTCCCACAACCACGACCATCTTCCTATGTATCAGGTAATAGCTCCTACCACTGGAGAGTTTGCTCCCTGATACCCATTGATTCCAACTTTGCTTGGCCTCCTTGATGCTACACTCAGTCAAATGCAGCGTTGAATTCAAAGGCTGTTACTCTCACCTCATTCTGGAATTCAGCTCTTTTGTCCCTGTTTGAACCAAAGCTGTAATGATGTCAGGAACTGAGTGTCGTGGCAGAACCCAAACCGGGCGCCACTGAGCAGGTTATTTCTGATAGCACTGTTGAAGACCCCTTCCATCACTTTACTGATGATTGAGAGGGGACTGATGGGGCGGTAATTGGCCAGGTTGGATTTGTTCTGCTTTTTGTGTACTGGACATACTTGGGCAATTTTCAGCATTATCGGGTATATACCAGTAGCTGCACTGAAACAGCTTGGCTAAGGGAGTGGAAAGTTCTGGAGCACAAGTCTTCAGTACTATTGCCTGAATGTTGTCAGGGCCAGTAGCTTTTGCAGTATCCAGTGTCTCCAACCGTTTTTTGATATCATGTGGAATGAATTGAAATGGCTGAAGACCGGTATCTGTAATGCTGGGGACCACTGGAGGAGGCTGAGATGGATCATCCACGCGGCACTTCTGGCTGAAGATTGCGGCAAATGCTTCAGCCTTATCTTTTGCACTGATGTGCTGGGCTCTCATTGTGGAAGGGGATATTTTTATCTTCTGAGGAAGAAGGGTCGTGACCTGAAATGTCAACTATCCTGTTCCTCTGATGCTGCCTGGCCTGCTGTGTTCCTCCAGCTCCACAACTTGGTATCTCAGACATTGTCAGTTCCTACTATCTTCTCCAGTGAGATGTTTAATTGTCCATCACCATTCATGAATGGGTGTGGTAGGACTGCAGAGTTTAGATCTGATCCATTGGTTGCAGGATCACTTAGCTCTGTCTATCACTTGCTGCTTTTGCTGCTAGTGTGCAAGTCATCCTGTTTGGTGGACTCACCAGGTTAATACCTCATCTTCAGGTATTCCTGGTGCTGCCCCTGGCATGCTGTCCATTGAACCAGGGTTGATCCCCTGGCTTGATGGTAATGGTTGAGTTGGGGATAGGACATGAGGTTACAGATTACGCTGGAGCATAATTCTGCTGCTGTTGATGGCCCACAGTGCCTCATGGGTGCCCAGTCTTGAGTTGCTAAATCTGTGCAAAATCTGTCCCATTTCGCACGGTGATAGTGCCACACAACACGATGGAGGTTGTTCTTAGTGTGAAGATGGGACTTCGCCTCCACAGAGACTGTGTGATAGTCACTTTTACCAATACTATCATGGACAGACACAACTGCTGCTACAGATTAGTAAGGATGAGGTCAAGTCTGTTTTTTCATCTTGTTGGTTCCCTCACCACCTGGTGCAGACCCAGTCCAGCAGTTATGTCCTTTAGGACCTGACCAGCTCGATCAGTAGTACTGCTGCTGAGCCACTCTTGGTGGTGGACATTGAAATCCCTCACCCTGAGTACATTTGTGTCCTTGTCATCCTCAGGGCTTCCTGGAAGTGTTGTTCAACATGGAGGAGTACTGACTCATCAGCTGAGGGAGGACGGTATGTGGTAATCAGCAGGATTCCTCGCCCATGTTAACCTGAAGCCATGAGACTTCATGGGGTCTAAGTCAATGTTGTGGATTCCTACAGCAACTCCCTCCTGACTGTATATCACTGTTTTACCCCCTTTGCTGGGTCTGTCCTGCTGACGGGACAGGACATATACAGGGATGGTGATGCTGGTGTCAGGGACATTGTCTGTAAGGTATGATTCTGTGAGTGTGACTGTGTCAGGCTGTTGCTTGACTAATCTGTGAGACGGCTCTCCCAATATTGGCACTAACCCCCAGATGTTAGTGAGGAGGGCATTGCAGGGTTGGTAGGGCTGTTTCTGCCATTGTCTTTTCTGGTGTCCAGGTCGATGCTGGGTGATCCATCCAGTTTTATTTCTTTGAGTCTTTGTAGCGATTGGTATAACTGAGGGGCTTTCTGGGCCATTTCAGAGGGCAGTTGAGAGTCAACCACACTGTTGTGGGTCTGGAGTCACATGTAGGCCAGACCAGGTAAGGATGGCAGACTTTCTCCGCTGAAGGGCATTAGTGAACCAAATGGGTTTTTCCGACAATCGGCAATGATTTCACGGTGATCGGTAGATTCTTAAATCCAGACTTTTTTTAAAATTCCAATTCCACCGATATGCCATGGTGGAATTCGAACCCTGGTCCCTGGAACATCAGTTGGGTTTCTGGATTCATAGCCTAGCGATAATGCCACTAGGCCATTGCTTACCCTGAGGAGCACAGCAGGCTAGGCAGCATCAGACGAGCAGGAGAGTTGATGTTTCAGATCAGGGCCCTTCCTCAGAAATTTCAGAAACATCAGCTTCCCTGCTCCTATGATGCTGCCTGGCCTGCTGTGTTCCCTCAGTTCCACACTGTGTTATCTCTGATTCCAGCACTGGCAGTACTTCCTATCTCTTAGAGAACCAGTTTTTTTTTAAGAAACAACAATTGATGATGGTTTAATGGTAAACATTATGCTAGATTTGTATTTTATTAAATTCAAACTTCACAATTTTCCCCATGGTGGGATTTGAACCCAGGTCTCCAGATCGTTAGCCTGGGGTTATAGGGTGTTAGCCCAGTAACGTTATCAGTACTCCATAATGAAGCATCTGAATGACAAACTCTTTGCATATTCGACAGTAGTGGGATTTGACAAGCAATAATATGTTTTTGCTTTAAAAATATTTAATGACCCTATCACCACTGTTCTCTGCAGAAGCATGTTTCACAGATTCATGACCTTCTGCATGAAAAAAAAGTCTCTGTTTTAGACAGGACACATTTTATTGTCAAATTCTGCCTTTTATAATCTGTACAGTATGTGGGGCAGGCTGTAGCCCACATAAACCCTTTGAAGGGCAGTTTATCCAGGCCCACCCTATTCCCCATGGCTAACTGACGTAGCCTACACATTCCTGGGCAATCCAACTGAACCTCACATCTTTGGACTGTTGGAGGAAAACCACTCAGACACGGTGAGAATGTGCAAACTCCACGTGGACAGTTTCCTGAGGGTGGAATTGAACGCAGGGTCCTGGGTGGAGCAATGTGGCAATTCTAACTACTAAGTCACGACGCCACCCACTGCTATTTCCTGCTATTGCTTATAGGGAAAACATCTAACAACAGCTACCCTGCCAAACACCCACAGGTGTTTAATGTTTTAGTAAGATCACCACTCGTTCTCCTAAGCTCTAAACAAACAGCTCCAAATTGTCCAATTCTACCTCAGCAGATAAAGTTATTTTGGAGTAAGTAGCCGAGTGAACCTTTTCTGAACTATCCCATTGTAGGCATGTACAGGGCTTGCCAGGTAGAATTGTCTGATTATTGATGAATCAATAATAGCTAGCCCGTGTCTCAAGCCATCTCTCTCATTTGAACAGGATAGGGTATACCTTTAATCTCGGACTGTATTGGTAGAGATAATTAAGTAGGATGATTGACATCATTATCTGCCAAAGAGTGTTGACAATTACTCATTAAACTCTTTAACCACATTATTCCGTGAAGCAACAGCCCAAAGTGTTTCTTTTTAATAATTTATCACATAATATTTACTGAAATATTGTGCATCTTAACCAAACCTGAGTGGAATATGTTTTATTGAGCTCAATGGAGCTGCTTTATTTTGTAAAGCAATTTCTACAAAACTAAAAGAAACCTAAGGGAACACGTCCCATATATTATTGGGCACTAATACAATGACTCGATTATTATATTTTAAAAGGATTTGGTGAGGTGACACTACTAGGAGTTAAGAGATCTCTGCTATAAGGAAAAGAATGAGCAATGTGTAGTGGGAATAAGCCTCATCATTATGAAAATAATGCCATGAAAAACACCTATAATTTTAGATTTTCATTTATCAAAATTAATCATATTGTTAGTCCATTTAGTGTTCATTTTTATTGTATGATGGGACTGGTGAATCACGGGCAAGACCTACATTTGTTACCTATTCCTAATTGCCCCTGAACTGTAGCTTGCCATGATTTATCAGAGGGCAGATAAAAGTCAATTACATCATTGAAGATCTGGGGTCAGACCAGATAAGGATGGCATCTTTCCCTAAAGATCATTCATGAATCAAATTGGTTCCTACAACAAGAAATGGCAGTTGTCAGGTCACTGTTACCATGGTGAGTTATGTATTCCACATTGATTAACTGAATTCAGATTACAGTAGCCACCATAGTGGGATTTGAATCCATGCCTCTCAAGCTTAACCTAGAGTCCTAGATTTCTCAGCCATTGGCACCATCATCTCCCTCTGGCAGTCTAATAGTTGACTCACTGACTTGTCGTCTTCAGCTGAAGCAAAATTAGAGACTAGAAAACTCTCCACTTGTGCGAACTGGACACCATCCATGACAGAGTGGTCCACTTGTTCTGTAGGTCATTTAAAAACCCACTGCCTCTATGAGAAGCGAACACTGACAATAGTGTAGATTGCTCTTAAAATACACCACTGTAACTCTCCACTGTTCCTTCAACAGCACCACCCCAAGTTGTGTCCACTGCCACTTCAAAGAGCAAAGGCAGGAGAACATGAAACGCCAGCTTCTGCTCATTCACTCCAGTGCCTACAACACCACGACTCGGAGCAATGTACATCATGGCTCTCCTGTGTCACTGAGTCTAAAGTTCGGGAACTTTCTACTCAACAGCACAGTGCAAATACCTTCAGCTCTTAGAATGCAGAGATTAAGAAGAAAGTCTGACACCAACTGTTACTTTCAACCTGAGATGCATGACAAATGTTCATCTTTCACGCGATTATTATATCTATAAGAATGAATTCACGGAGAAGGGAATAATTGGACCATTAGAGGAGTACAGAGGCAGTATAGCAACCATTAGTATATTTTACAAGATTAGAAATTTCTGGAAATGCTCAGCAGGTCTGGCAGCATCTGTAGCAAGAAATTAGAGTTAATGTTTCGGGTTGAGTGAACATTCCTCTTGTTTCCGATTTACATTTGCAGTTCTTTGAGTTTTGATTGGTCCATCTTAGTTTCCACTGTTTACATAAGGTTATGATATAACTGAAATAAGACACAATTTGTTGTTGTATGTTCTTTGGCAAGCAGCCTCTTATTAATAGAGGCTTTGTAATGGAGAATCCCCCAGTTAACCTACCTTCATTGGTCAATATATAGGTTGAAATTCCTACAATTCAATTTGCTTTCGTTCTCCCTATTTGAGCATCATGCTTGCATGGTGAACACATGACTCTCACCCTATTTACAAGCAGGGGAATCTCATGAAAAAATATGCTGGCAACTAATTCAGGATTCAGGAACCATTCAGTGTGGTGCATTTGCAGGTACTAAAAGTTATACATTTTAATACAGAGTGCATTTTACATTCAGAAAGAACATGCATACACACCATGCCTTTTCCAACTCAACATGATAATTGACAGCCACTTTCTGGCCTATTTCTCTGGACAATGCTTTAATTAATTGGAGTCAACCTGCCTGCTGTAAGACTTAATAATACTTGGTATTTAACTGTCAATTATCATTAACCCCAGAGCATGCATTATGATAACACCTCTATCAATCAAGAGGTTCCTTATCAGTTGATAAACACTCTCCCTCAGACTCCCCATTTGAGCATCATGCTTGCATGGTGAACACATGGCTCTCATCCTATTTACAAGCAGGCCAATCTCATGAAAAAATATGCTGGCAATTAATTCAGGATTCAGGAACAATTCAGTGTGGTGCATTTGCAGGTACTAAAAGTTGTACATTTTAATACAGAGTGCTTTTTACATTCAGAAAGAACATGCATCCAACTCAACATGATAATTGACAGCCACTTTCTGGCCTATTTCTCTGGGCAATGCTTTAATTAATTGGAGTCAACCTGCCTGCTGTAAAACTTAATAATATATGGTAGTTAACTGTCAATCATCATTAACTGAAGCATGCTTTATGACAACGCCTCTATCAATCAAGTGGCTCCTTATCAATTGATAAACACTCTCCCTCAGACTGAATTTTTTTTTGCCCTTCATTTTGGTATTTCTCGCAAATTGTCCTGATGAGTACAGGATAAGAAGATTTGAAAAAAATGTATCTCAACTCAGGAATACTCAAGTCGTCTCCTAGCAAACAACTAGAATTGAGTTAATTAAATTCTTGGTGGGAAACAGAAGTGCTTTACCATTGCTGTCCTTTGAAAAGACAGCCTGCAAATTTCGAACACTGAACATTACACTTCACAATCATGTAGACTTACATAGGAACATAGGAATAGCAGGAGACCATTCAGCCCCTCTATTTGTTCCAGCATTCAATGAATACATGGCTGACTCCAGTTATCTGCCTTTCCTCTCATAATTTTCTTCCTTTCAAAAATCCATCAATCTCAATCAAATTGTGAAATGAAATGACAGCTTAGATGTCAGCCAATTGATCAAGAGAAGCAACCTGAGGATAAGGGTAAAAAAAAAATTCTTGATGTGTTCTGGCTGATGTTAATGAAATCAAACTGGAAGCCGGAATAACATCAATGTGGACATTCACCTTTACAGTGCTTGGCAAGGGAATATTACAAATTAAACTGTATGCAAAGAATGCCGCATTTTATATCAAAGTCTCCATGTACAATAATTTAACAACTGGGACTGCACAGTGGTCAGCACTGCAACTTGACAGCACCAGGAACCTGGGTTCAGTTCCAACCTTGGGTGACTGTATGGGTGGAATTTGCATATTCTTCCCCGTGTCTGCACGGGTTTCCTCTGGGTACCCCAGTTTTCTCCCACAATCCATAATGGTACAGGTAGCTTGGATTGTCAATGGATCTACACAGTGGATTAACCATGGGAAATGCAGGGTTATAGGGTAGGGAGATCAGATAGCCTTCAGAGAGTTGGTGTGGATTTGATGGGCTGAATAGCCTGTTAACACACTGTAGGAATTTTACGATTTTATAGGTTGTGAGAAAAGACTGAAGGAATTTGAACATTTCCGTCTTGAAAAGCATTTGAGACATTAGCTTGTTGAACAACAGAAGGTATGAATAGATGAGAGATATTATTTTAAATTAATTTCAGAGTTGGGCAAGAGGACCTGAATTTAAACCAATATAGGCAAATTCAGGGCTGATGTAATTGAATGATAGTATAGGTTTGGAGTTTAAATGGCTTAGTCCTAGTAGAGTCGTGGAGTCATACGGTATGGAAACAGAGCATTTGGTCCAAACAGTCCTTGCTAAACATGATCCCAAACAAAAGTAGTCCCACCTGCTTGCTCCTGGCCCATAACCATCCTAACTTCTCCTATTCATGTGACTATCCATATGTCATTTAAACATTGTAATTGTGCCCACATCCACCACTTCGTCAGGAACTTCATTCCACACGTGAACCGCCTTCTGTCTTTTTTGAATCTCTTGCCCATCACTTTAAAAAATGTGCCTCCCAGTCTTGATATCCCCCAATTCCAGGGAAAGACAACTAGTATTAACTCTCTCTATACCTCTCATTATTTGATAAACTTCTATCAGGTCGCCAGACACGCCGAATGTCCTTCTATTTCAAGGACCGCAGCATCCCCCCATCTGGTGATCAAAAATGCCATCAACTGCATCATTTGCATTTCCCACACTTTTGCCCTCAAAACCCCTCCTCCCAAAAGAAACAAAGACAGAACCCCCTCGTCTTCACATACCACCCCAAAACTGAAGGGCATAGGTTTATGGTGGGAGTGGAAAGATTCTGAAGTGTCCTAAGGGGCAACTTCTTCGCACAGAGGGTGGTGTGTGTGTGAAATGAGCTGCCAGAGGAAGTGGTCAAGGCTGGTACAATTACAACATTTAAAAAGCACCTGGAAGGGTATATGAATAGAAAGGTTCAGATGGATATGAAGCAAATGCTGACAAATAGGACTAGATTAATTTTGAATATCTGGTCGGCATGGATGAGATGGACCAAGGGGACTGTTTCCATGCTGTACATCTCCATGACTCTATGACTCTAAGTAAGAGCAGTAGCCTTTCATACTGTCTTGGAGCCTACTTTACCATTAAAGATCATTATGTCTAGTGTTTGCTTTCAACTCAACTGTCAACTTTCACTTATAACCTTTGGGAAGCAAATCTGTCATTCTTATCCGATCTCGCATCTATTCCACTCCAGCCCAGCAATACTGTGTGGTATATTTTTGGATATCAACTCTGTTGGCATTCTATCTGCTGTTTTCTTGTCAACCAGCATCATCTGAGATACTTTTAGTAGATCCACTACCTTTGATACTTGTTGTCTAAATATAGTTTAAATCTGAGATACCAATTGGGAAAGGGGGCACTTATGAAAACTTCAGTGGGTGAGCCTTTCTGCCATGTACTCAATGGATTACTGTGTATATCATTGAACTGACCTACCTCAGATAAATGCAAAAATAGCCTTAGTTTAAGTCTACAAACAAATTAAGTTACTGTACTCTAAATTATCTCAGTAATCACAGGATTTGTACACACACATTCACATATCTCGCTTTTCCAATAATTATCTGGAATCTTCTGTTTCCTTCAGTTGTCAGAAGTCACACACAAAATTAATCAAGCAAGCACTGTCAATGTAGATCAGTTAGCAGGCTAATGTAATGAAGCACAGAACAATTAGTTCACTGAACATTGTACATTCCTGATTGATTCTGTACTCAATATAATTGTAAATTGAATGTGGAAAGGACACTAACATCAAACCAAGTCTCCTTTGAATATGCAGGTCTGTAACTTTAATTATGAGGATTCATTGAACAAGTTGCTATTCCTGTCCTTGGAGAGAGGAAGGAGAGCTGATAGAGGTTTTTCAGGATCATGAGAAAACTGGACAGGGAGAAGCTGTCCCAGCATCTAAAACAGAAAAAGAGCAAGAGGTTTTTTTTGCTCAGTGAGTAGTTAAGGAATGGACTGCACTAACCTGGAAATGTGCTCAAAGTATATTCAATTGAGGCTTTCAAGAGGGGCATTGGATGATTATTATGGTGTGCAGGGATATGGGGAAAAGGCAGGAGATTGGCACGAGGAAATGGAACCAGTACAGGCACAACGGGCTGAATGGTCTCCTTCTGTACTGTAACAGTTCTGTAAGTCTATGACTCTGAGAAGAAATCCTCCTGCTGACCCAACAGGAACACCTTGGTCTCACCTACTGCAGCACTCCCTTCCTCTACCTGAATGACCCTGCTGTATCTCTCCTTAGTGCCCAAGGCGGTTTGGAATACTTCCATCGAGTGAAATTTGGACCACGCAATGTCTTGGTTTGAAACCCCATGCCAATGAGCTTCAGAAAGTGAGAATGGCGAAAATGATGACCACTGTACCTAGATGTGTATTGGCACACATTCCTGCCTCGGGAGTTATTTAAGGAAATTGCGTGACAGTAACTTAGTTGTGTTTGGAAGTCAATCAACATAAAATCTATAACGCAGAACTATCTGATATGATCTCAGATACTAAACTAACACATGAAACTATCCTTTCCATTTTGTTAATGAAGATATAAGCACAATTAAAGCAAGTTGCTTATAAGTTAGCAGTATTAAGATACCAGGCAAAGAAATATATCATGAAGTATTAAACATTTATAACTCATGTTCACAGTCTTTTTTATATCTGCTATTAACATGAATAATGTAATTTATTTTACTAATATACCTCCACATAATGTCAAGCAATTCCCAAGGAGATAGCCTACCACCTCTTTCAGAGGGCAACCAGAGACAACTAGCAAATGTCAACCTTGGTCCCAACAAGTGTTTTTTTGATTGTATCTGTTTTCATTAGATTTAAATTATAGACAAACTGACCATGGAAAGTTTCAAACTGCCTGCCAAAACCTTCAGAGATGGTCTGCACCCAATGCACTTGAGTGGGGATCTCATTGAAAATACTGAGAGGCCTGGGTTGAGTGAAAGTGAAGAAGACGTTTCCACTAGTAGGAGAGCCTAGGACCCAAGTACACAGCTTCAGAGTGAAGGGATGACTCTTTAGAACTGAGATGAGGAGGAGTTTCTTCAGCCAGAGGGTGGTGAATCTGTGGAATTCATTGCCTCAGAGGGCTGTGAAGACCAAGTCATTGAGTGTAGTTAAGATTGAGATAGTTAGGGTCTTGATTGGTAAGGAGATCAAGGGTTACAGGGACAAGGTAGCAGAATGGGTGGAGGAATGTATCAACCATGGCAGAGTGGGTTCGATGGGCCAAATGACCTAATTTTGCTCTTATGCCTTATGGTCTAATGGGCTACGGATCTAACAATGACCAGAGGCTCAAAATACAGACCGTAATGTATTAAGGTTGAAGAAGTTACATAGACTATAGAGCCTCATAGGCTGAGCTAAATCTTCAGTTAGGAATTATGTGAGTGACGATATTATTTGTGGAACTGCCCCCGACAAGATATTCATTTTCAAATTGCATGCACAGCAGAATTAATTGAATTCCATAAAAGTCTGGAATTAAAAATCTATTGATGGCATGAAACCATTGTTGTAAAAAGATTCAATAAAATCTTGAATAATAGCAATTCATTCTTGCTCACCATTATCCATACACAGCCTGGTCTCCACTTTACTCCAGACACACAGCAATGTGGTTGACTCTTAATTGCCCACTGAAGTGGCTCAAGGGCTCTCAGAATGGCAGTAAGTGCTGGACCACACACTGATGTCCATGTCCTGTGAATGAACTAAAAGAAAAGTTGTCCATTGATGAAATAAAAAACAGAAAACGCTGGCAACATTCAGCATCTGGAGCATGAAAGACAGGAACCGCATGAACTTTTCAGGTCAGTGATTGATCTTTCAGACAGAACAGGAAAATGGCCAGGCTAAAGCTTTCAACTTTGGAGCTAATTCAAGAAAATGTCAAGGTGGTGGGAAGAAGTGAACATCAGAGAAGGTCTGGTATAGTGAGGAAGGTAGATGTGATTAAATGACAAAAAGGATGATGGTGCAAGCCAGCACATTTCATTCTCCTTGATATTAATGGAGGAGTGCTATGAAATCCTATTTCAGAGGCAGCTTCCTGGTTTTCCAATGTCCTAGCTTTGATATCCAGTCCCAGCATGGTGGTCATGGCCTGGCCCTCCATGACAGTTTTGGCCTGGTCTTCCAACATATCCTGGACTCAGGAGCCATTAATTGAACTGTGATGAACTTTGTATTTATGACTTCTGTCATTAACTTAGGCCATGCTATGGCAACCTGTAAAACGTCTCACTTTTTTGTAAAAACGTATTTGACAATAAATTGCTATTCTACTCCATTCTACTCTCCTCTATTCCGTCTTCCTCTCTTTTTCTGAAATTCGTACATATGACTTTTGCTGTGAAATAAAAACAGAACGTGCTGGAGAAAATCTGCAGGTCTGGCAATGTCTGTACAGAAAGAAACAGAACTAATCTTTCCAGTCCATCGATTTATATTTGGTGTTCATTTTGGTTGGGACAGGTATTTGTTCTGTCAGTGTAGTTACTTCTCTCAGCAACCCCACAGACCACTTCCTACCCTGAAGCAGTGAAATGTCCAGCTTACTTCGTAGGGATCAAGTGGCCTGATGCAGAGCATTCTAATCACTATAGAGAGGACAAGAGAAAGTTAGGGAGAAATGTAGGTCCTTAAAACATGTGGAGTTACATAATGTCCTCAATATTAGATTATAAACCTATTGCCCAGAATGTACAATAGGCTATCAGTCCAACCAATGCATGGTCCACCTAGCCCCCCTGTCAGCTCTCCTTCATCAACGCTATTAGCACCGCTGTCAATTCTTTTCTTCCTCACATTCATTGAAATATGACTTTGACCAGGTTCAACCAAAGTACTTAAGATAGTGTTGGATAATTATGTAAACATAATTTGCAGGGTTATAAAGGAAAGAGTTGGGGAGGCAATGACCTAGCGGTTATACTGTTGCACTGTAAACCTTGGATCCTGAGTTCAAACCCCACTACAGGACGGAATTTGTACCACCGTGGGTGGAGACTGTAAAAATCTGGAGATGTCCATTGATGACTATGAAGCCATTGCCGATTGTTGAAAAAAATACACCTGGTTTTTAATACTCTTTGGGAAGGAACTGCTGTCCTTGTGTGGTCTAGCTTCTACATGATTCCAACCCCACAGAAAGGTGAGTGACTCTTGACTGCCCTTCTGGGTAATTAGGGATAGGCACTAAATGCTGGCCTAGCTCTAATCCCAAGAATGACTAAAGGCACTAAGTTAAAATGCTCAATGGGTCATTGACGATGTGCTGGGCCTGAATAACCTCCTTGTTCACCAGTTCTGTGATATCCAGCTTCACCTTAATTGCAATTTGCTTCCAATATTATATGTGGTGGTGAGTTTGCCATTTGAAGCCCTTGTGGTAGGAATCTGCTGAAGGATCCATCTCCTATTCATTCCTCTATGCCTTGCAGCCCCATGCTCCCTTCTTCATTCATTCCTTTGAGTAAACCCAAACCCATAACCCACCGTATCCCCATAACCTCACATTTCCCATGGCTAATCCACCGAGCCTGCACAACCTTCGACGCTATGGGAAATTTAGTATGGCCAATCCACATAACCTGCACACGTTTCACCCAAAGTGCTTAAAGCAAACATTGCTGGAGTTTCTGAAGGATCATCCTCTGCATGGGAGCAGCCGTTGTCTCTCTCCAGCTCTTCTGCCATCACCACAGCAAATTGGCTTGCTTTTCTGGTTGCCATTGCTTGAAACCCTGAATGGGGAACCCTGTGTGACTCACAAAACAACAGCTCTATAGCCTTCGAATGGTCTTGCCGCCTCTAATCCAGAATCACCTCTATAGCCCTCGAATGGTCTTGCCGCCTCTAATCCAGGAAAATAACTACTGTCTTTTCTCTATAGCTCTTGTCATACTTGCAGCATTGTGTGGAGCTATATTTTGGTATGTCGACTGAATTTCATTGTAGGTTAGTAAATCCACAGCAACCACCTTTGAGGGTTGGTGAGACCTCAGTTGAAAGCTTCAGCTGAAATATAGCACATCTTACAGTGCTGCAATCCCTTGGCACTTACGTGTCTCTCTTGTTTTTTTGTGCTCATTTCCTGGGATGGAACTTAGACCCACAACCTTCTGACTCCATGAAAGTATTTATATATCACTTAGTAGTAAGTTTCACATACTCAGTGCTCTCTAGGTAAAGACCTAGTTATCTGTACCCAGGTACTTTTACACCTGAGATAGCACTATAATGCGGCAACTGTAAACATTTTCACTTGTACTCATTTCAGTACATGTGAAAATAAATCTTAATCAGATTCAGATTCAAATTTCCTGTCAGATATTTTGGTGATATTCCTGTGTTTAGGGCTTTAAATTTTGCTTTTCCTGACATGTGAGCATATTCTCCTTGTCCCTACACTAGCCTTTAACAGCATAATCACCTCTGAGACAGAAAGTTGTGTGTTCAAGTCCCAACCCAGGACTAGGCATACAAACCAAGGCTGGAGTAGTGAACCAAACACATCAAACGACGGGGAAACTCAGCAGGTCTAGCAGCATCTGTGGAGAGAGAAACAGTTAACATTCAGAGTCAAGTATCAATCTTCTCCAGAAGGTTTCCAGCATTCGCAGTATTTCACTTTCCCTAGAGAACTGAGTGACTGCAGCACTGTCAGAGGTATGTTCTTTTAGATGAGGCATTAACCTAAGATGCTAAATGCCTCTAAGATAGTTACTCGAGATTAAATAGCCTAGGATGAAATTCATATGACATTGTTTCATACAATACTTTAACTGTGGCACCTGTTATCTAAGAAATGAGAAAAAATCAGTTTACTAATTACAGATGCCTTAATGAAGGACAATCAGTGGTAGAGAAAGAGCTAAAACATGTTTGATCAATTATTCACGAGTCGCAATTAAAGCCTTCATCCAATTATTGTCAAATATTAATTCTCTCCTCAACTTTTACTCAGACATAGCTAGGCTACATAAAGCAGTTATCAATTAATAATTCATAGCACCCTAATTAATTACAGCAATATCAATTTGCTTAAGTGACAGCATGCTGCTGGTGAAAAACGTTGTTGCCATTTTAAATGGCAGAAAGCTGCAAATTTGCAAAGATTATTTTTTAGATAAAACGGTGCAGTGAGACTCTTCATTGAAACATGTACAGTTCTTAAGGGGCTTGACAGAGTGAATGCTGGGTGGATATTTCCCTTCATGGGAGTTTTGAGGATCAGAAATCAATCTCAGAATGCAGGGATGTCAATGTGAAACAGAGATGAGGAGGAATTTCTTCTCTCAGAGGGTTGTGAGTCATTGCCGCAGATGGCTGTGGGGCAGAGTGCTTGTGTTTATTTAAGGCTGATACAGACTCTTGATCAATCACAGAAACAAGGATTATGGGTAAAGGGCAGGAAAGTGGACATGGGGAATGTCAGATCAGCTATGATGTGATTGAATGCTGAAGCAGGTCCAAGGGGCTGAATGGCCTACTCCTGTTCCTTATGGTCTTATCAAATGTAGCATGACTTTTAAAACTGGGCTTTGGCAACGTAACCTTATCACTCTTGACTTCCACTGTTAGATTCCAATCTCTATCCATCACCAACTGTCACTCTGAAACTCTGCTTTCCTCTAGGAGTGATTACTTGAGTTGTAGAATCCCTACGGTGTGGAAACAGGTCACTCAACCCAACATGTCCACACGGCTCCTCTGAAGAGCATCCCACCCAGGCTCATTCTAACCCACCTAACCTAAACATCCCTGGGCACTAGGGACAATTTCCCACGGCCAATCCGCCTAACCTGCATGTCTTTAGACCATGAGAGGAAACCAGAGCATCCAGAAGAAACCCATGCAGGTGCAGGGAGAATGTGCAAACTCCACACTGACAGTCACCTGAGGGTGGAATTGAACCTGGGTCTCTGGTGTTGTGAGGCAGCAACGCTAACCACTGAGCCACGTGCCACCCATTTTCTGCTAACTTCTCCCAACTACATCAGATCTCAGCAAGCTTCCCAGGCTATCACTCCAGTAATTATTCTCCAAGTGAAGAATGGGACACCATAGCTGACGTTACTTCACTGGATTTGCAAACCATCTTGATCTCTTCAATTTTAAAGAACCTTGAATGACCTCGTAATATTACACTGAAGAAAAACACTTGAAAATCAACCTACACCAGCGCCAACCAGGGATTCCATGTCCAAGTTCTGTGAAAGGAGAGGACCTGGAATAAGGAGGCTATTCCTGTACTGCAGCTGCCAGCTGTCTCACCATTGTTGTGAAGATCCAACATTGGATCCACAACACCAACTCAACCTTCTACAGATTTGGCAGTGAGTCCTTGAATGCAACATCCTTTGCAAGTTGACATAAGTCTTGGTGTACAGACCAGTTCGCATCGCTGTGCACCTGCCTTGCAGACAGACAATAACACAGAATCCAGGAGGTCTTAACGTAGAGGAAGAGGCCATTCGGCCCATCACACCTCTAAAGGCTCTTCAAACGATACATAAAAGAGAAATTCCATCAGTTTTACCATGTTTGGAATTTCATTTCTGGCCAGAGTGAGTTTGCAAAAGTTATTTTTACATGTGTGTGAATAGAGTCATAGAGCCAAATGACACGGAAACAGATTCTTCGGTCCAACCAGTCCATGCCGACCATAATCTCAAACTAAACTAGTCCCATCTGCCTGCTCATGGTCCTTATCCCTCCAAACCTTTCCTGTTCATGTACTAATCCAAATGTCTTTTAAACATTGTAACTGTTTCCACATACGACACTTCCTCAGGAACCTCATCCACACATGAACCACTCTCTGAATAAAAAAATCCCCCCATTGTCTTTTTTTAAATATGCCTCTGGTCTTGAAATCCCCACCCTAGAGAAACAACAACTGCCATTTGCCTTAGCTATGCCCCTGATGGTTTTATTAACCTGTCTAAGGTCACCTCTCAACCTTCTTTTCTCCAGTGAAAAAGTCCCAGCCTATCCAGCCTTTCCTTATAACTCAAACCCTCCATCCCCAGCAACATCCTGGTAAATCTCTTCTGAACCGTCTCAGAAACTTTAGCTCTGGATGATAAAATTTGCTCATCTTTAATGGTGTGAGTCAGTGCTGTAGAGAAAAAAAAGGAAAATTGGAAGTTTGAAAGATTGGAGGAGTAATTTTCTTTGAACAGCATTATCAGGTGATATGTTCTAAAATCTGAGAATGCTGATATTAAAGAGTGTGATAAAAATAATGTAAAATTCAACAAAAAACACAGGCTTTTTCCTTGTACAGTAAAGAACTGCACGACATGGCTCTTATCTCTGTATGGGACGAAGTGGAGAGTATTGATGTAAATATACACAAGAACCTTTGCCTCTCCCCTTATAGATTAGAAGTAAACTAGCTGAACAGCTTGGAGAATTCATATATTCAATATATTAACATTTTTATTGAGAGAGATACCTAGACAAATTAACCCATTCTGCTTGAATTGCAGTAGATAGACACGGTTTTGTTTTTCAGATAAAGGAAGATTTTCTAACAACTTTGAATTTCTGAACTTGTCATCAGACTTTCAATGTCACTATACAGTAGTGGACAAGTTATCCTTAACTTATTTAAACTATTTGTTGACAACGCACCTCTGTATTGAAACACTACAGTGAAAATATTAAATTTGTTAAGTACTAGGCATTTCAAAACCACTAAGCTTGGATACACTTACACATAAAATAATAACAAATTATGTTAAGACTCCTATAGCTTGGCATTCTAATCATTTACAGAGAAAAGTTATCTGAAATTTAGAAGGATCCTGGGAAATAATTAAATGTGCACCCACAATCTCAGTTGGACAAGTAACTGAAATATTAAATCTGGACAAATTTAAATAAAAATCAGAATAATTTATCAAGTTGCTTCTAAAAAAGGTACTCAAGGGAAAGAACAAACCACACATGTTATTGCCTAGAAATGTTTGATTGGGAACAAAAACAGAAGTTGCCAAAAAGATCAGCAAGTCTGGCAGCATCTGTGAAGAAAAATATCAGTGTTAACGTTTCGGGTCTGGTGGCCCTTCCTCAGAACAGTTCTGAAGAAGGGTCACTGGATTCGAAACATTAACTCTGAATTTTTTCTTGCTGAGCTTTTCCAGCAACTTCTATTTTTGCTCCTGACTTACTGCATCTGCAGTCCTTTTGGAATTTAGAAATGTTTGATTTCTGTTCTAAAGATATTAACCGAACATCTCACTGGACCGTAAATCTCTCCAGAGCTCAGTAATGAGATGGGATGGTAACTAGTTGAATTCCAAAATTGAATGACACCAAATGTTGAGAGTGGAATTGGAAGAAGCTTGGCAGCAAACAAAATTAGAATAATGCATCCTAACATCAACGGAGGTGAACAGCATAGTGAAAGGGAATTTTCGTTCAGAGCACTAAATTGATAACTTTCTCTTGGTGATTTTTTTTGGTCCTTGTCTTTCTTTTTAAGAGAACTGTATTTGACAATTCAAGTGAGGCTTTGTGACCATACTTGGAGGGGTAATTAAAACCTCACAGATCTTTGGATAAGGTCTTATGAGAATAAAGGGCATTGTGAAGCCACATAAGTGTGCAAGGTTATTTTGAGACAGTCTAAATTGACTGGTACAGAAGAGGGTTAATATTGCACGACAGAAAGGGTTTTGGTCGTATAGCGAACTGGAAAATAGCAAACTAAATTAAGGAGCATAAATCCGAGTTTATATTGTTCAAAGGGTGTGGATGATAGAATATAATTCAGATTTTTAAAAATTTAGAACTTATATTTTAGAACAAATTATGGAAGCAGATTAACCAAAATAAAATACAAGTATGGATGATTTGAGCAGATCAATGATGAAGAGAATTACAAAAAAAATGATAAGACACAACTGAGAAAAAAGGATTACGTACTGTAAAACCTAACACTCGGAGGGAGTTCCTTTTACTTATTTGTTCAAGCTGTAAAAAAATGATTGAATTTCATCCTTACCAATGAAATTTCAATATGTGTTATCCTATTTAGCAAAGAGAACGAGTATGAAAAATATTGAAAGTAGATTCGGTAGGATCAGACTAAAGCCTTCTGCATCCGTTCCTCTAACTTTAATCGAAGAGAGCACATGAAAGAATCAGAATCACCCAACAGGCCATTTAAAGTCAGTATGGCACATTATGGAACCAAATTTCAGTTCTAAACCCACTTAGAGCATGCAAATAGAAGAGCTAGTAATTGCAGCTTCAAGACTGAGAGACTGCGTTATTTGATCTTCCAAGGTCAATTAAGACAAACAATACTCACAAGCCTGTTTCATCAAAGAATTATAGCGCTAGATATAACCTTTGTATTAGAGTTGATCTTATAGATTTAATAGTAGCTGGTTAAAAACTAACATTCTTTCTGATCTTCTGTAAAAAGGTTTATCAGGAATATTAACCGTACAGCAGAATCAAACCAAAAAATAACAAGCTGTTGTGATTAGGAAATGTCCTATTTGAAGGGAACATTCTCAATTCAATTAACAATGAGATATGAGGCTTCCCCAAAGTAAACTCCTGGACGTGGTTCAAAGTAAGGAAATGGAGATCCCACCGTGGATACTTGAAGGACTGACCAAAGGGAAAATGAAAAACATGGAACAGCTCAGAGAAATTATAGAAGACTTCATAACTCGAGCTGAAAAAGCCCTGGGGAAATTTGGCTGGATTGAGATGGAAGCCCATACTAAAACAATAAAGTATCTGATTGCTGGGGAATGAAATGATGCTGGAAAGTTTGACAAGGTATGAATATGGGCTATGGGTGGTAGGACAGAGAAGGCACAACTTTCACTGTATCCAAAGGGGACAGAACAAAAAACAAAGAATAATACAGCACAGGAACGGACCCTTCGACCTTCAAAGCCTGTGCTGATACATTTTGACTTTCCATACTAAAACAGTCTTCACTTACAGGATCTGTGTCCCCTTTTTTCATTCCTATTCATACATTCGCCATGTGCTTGTTGAATGCTGCTATTGTGTTTGCTTTCTTCTCTTCCAACAGAAATTTCCAGGTACTCACAAGCCTTTGTGTTAAAAAACTTGCCTCACACATCTCTTTTAAAATTGCTCCTGTTCTGAACCTTGAACCTGTGTCTCCTAGTAATTTACTGGGTAAAAGCTTCATACTTTCCACTCTATTCATGCCATTCACAATCTTATAAACTTCTATCAGGTCACCCCTCAACCTAACAGCACAAAGCTAACACAACCAACCAAGGACACTGGGTGATAGTCGATTGAGTAATACCTTATGTAAGATCTTCCTTGTAGGGTGTAAGTGGAAGGGAACTATTAGCATATGACCGTGTTCGAGGGGTCAGGAAGACCTGCCTTAAAAATCATCCATGCACAACCCCCCTCCAGCACAACACTCGATTACGCAATGGGGTGGGGGTAAGATACAATTCTGTGTATCCACAACAGAAACATACAAATATGGAAGCTCACACTGCTCCATCACACACTTTAACGTCAGCTTCACTCCTCACTTGCCAGTGACTGTCCTGGAAGTACTCAAGTTATCTGACCCACTCCACAACCACCTCATTGAGTCACAGAGCTGTACAACATGGAAACAAACCCTTCAGTCCAACATGTCCATGCCAATCAGATATCCGAAATAAGTCTAATCTAATTTGCCAGTATTTGGCTCATATCCCTCTAAACCCTTCTTATTCATAAAGCCATCCAGATGCCTTCTAAATGTTATAATTGTACCAGCCTCCACCACTTCCTCTGGCGGCTCAGTCCATACACACACACCACCCTCTGTGGTGAAAAAGTTTCCCCTTAGGTCCCTTTTAAATCTTTCCCCTCACACCTTAAACCTAGTCCTCTAGTTTTGGACTCCCCTGCCCTGAGGGGATAAAAGCCATGGTTAATAACTCTATCCATGCTCCTCAGACTCTGACCCTCCAGGGAAAATGGCCCCAGGTTATTCAGCATCTCCTTGTAGCGGAAAATCTCCAATCCTGGCAACATCCTTGTAAATCTTTTCTGAAGTCTTTTAAGTTTCACAACATTGTTCGTATAGCAGGGAAACCAGAATCAAATGCAGTATTCCAAAACTGGCCGAACCAATGTCCGACATAGCTAGAACATGATCTCCCAACGCCTATACTCAGTGTATTGACCAATAAAGGCAAGTATACTAAATGCCTTCTTCACTGCGCTGTCTACTTGGGACTCCACTTTCAGGGAACTGTGATCCTGCACTGCAAGGTCTCTTTGTTCAGCAACACTGCCGAGGACCTTAATATTATGTCAATGAGCAATTAAGGCAAATTAGACAAAGGATGGATCAGAGAAACAAATTCTACCACCAGTTGCAAAGGAAATGACACCTTCTTAAAGACGATATAGAACAGGAAGTGCAGGAACAGAAATAGGGAGAAAAGGTATGAGACGGGTAAATGAGCATCAATACACATCTCTCGATCAGGATAGTGTCACAAGTTGTAGCAGGAATATGACTAGTATTGGCTATCACATGGGGAATAGTGGCCTGTAGGTCTTGTGCCAAGAGAAAAACCACAGGCCCTAACCCTTTGTGTTAGATCCACTTCATACAACGCCGTACAATTTACCACATTGACAAAGTATTCGGTCACCTGTCCCAACATCTACTTTTGTGATTCGGCAGCGTGTTTCGACCGATAACGCACAGAAGTGGTGCTTCTTTATGTGGCTTTGTGTGAAAATTGCACTGGAAGAAGCTTTTGTGGGACACTTCAGGGTCTGTTACTATGTTAGAAGTGCTATATCAATGCAACTGATGTTATTGTGCCATGGTTGTGTAATGAAGTCAACAATTATTTATAACTTTTCTAGAACGTTTTTCAAGGAAGAGTTAGATATAATTCTTTGGGCTAAAGGAATCAAAGATTATGGGGAGAAAGCAGAAACTGGGGACTATGTTGGATGATCAGCCATGATCATATTGAATGGCAGACCAGGCTTGAAGGGATGAATGGCCGATTCCTGTTCCTATTTTCTCTATTTCTCAAACACTGAACATGGAAATAGCTGGAGACAAAAAAAATTCACACAGTGGGCATAAGTCAGGTCTGCCTTCATTTTCAGATTGAGTTTTCCCTCCCATTTGCCTTTACTGCAATTTGTTCCACAGAAGATGTTACCTTATTTATTCCCTCCACTCATGTACCACTCAGCTCTCCGACACTAATTGCACTGGAGCTCGAGAAAACATTGACCTGGCAAAGCTTGAGTAGAAGTTGCTGTACTCCTACTCTGCCCTTACAGGAAAATAACTGAGATAATGGGAACTGCAGATGCTGGAGATTCCAAGATAATAAAATGTGAGGCTGGATGAACACAGCAGGCCAAGCAGCATCTCAGGAGCACAAAAGCTGACGTTTCGGGCCTAGACCCTTCATCAGAGAGGGGGATGGGGGGAGGGAACTGGAATAAATAGGGAGAGAGGGGGAGGCAGACCGAAGATGGAGAGCAAAGAAGATAGGTGGAGAGGGTGTAGGTGGGGAGGTAGGGAGGGGATAGGTCAGTCCAGGGAAGACGGACAGGTCAAGGAGGTGGGATGAGGTTAGTAGGTAGCTGGGGGTGCGGCTGGGGGTGGGAGGAAGGGATGGGTGAGAGGAAGAACCGGTTAGGGAGGCAGAGACAGGTTGGACTGGTTTTGGGATGCAGTGGGTGGGGGGGAAGAGCTGGGCTGGTTGTGTGGTGCAGTGGGGGGAGGGGATGAACTGGGCTGGTTGAGGGATGCAGTGGGGGAAGGGGAGATTTTGAAACTGGTGAAGTCCACATTGATACCATATGGCTGCAGGGTTCCCAGGCGGAATATGAGTTGCTGTTCCTGCAACCTTCGGGTGGCATCATTGTGGCAGTGCAGGAGGCCCATGATGGACAAGGAAAATAACTGGTAGTGTTTTAACCTGAGGGTCACCATATTCAAGCGAAGGGAAAGATTGAGAAAGAAAAACTTTACAGTAACCTCAGCCGTTGAGGGAATTGAACCTGTATATCAGTATTATAGGCCAGCTGTCCAGCCAACTGAGCTAAATAACATCTGAAGTGAAAATCTCAAATGCTATGAATGTTGTTCTTTTAAAAATTATAGGCCCGCACTTGTACTTTTCGTTTTTACAAGTCATGAAAACATCAAATACAGAGAAATCCTATTTATTTTATAATACTGTACCAGCTGTTCCAGATATTCAATCAATATTACTAAAAATAATAAATGTTTTTGGTTTCTATTGTCTAATTGCAGTGAAAAGCAAAGCTAACAGTTTAGTTGTCTGGGAAATGCATTGATAGTTCAGACATGCAACAAACATCGACTGCCTCAGACAGTTAATTAAAGATTTCAACCACAGAAACACAAACTCCAGGTCAGCAGCGTATCTGAAAGGCCAATAAATCAGACAGGCTACTCAATGACACATCGTGATAATGCGAGTCCATAAAATCTATAATGTTCTCAATTTTAGTCCATCAGAACAGCAGTTGTATGGAATGTAGGTTTTACCAGCTTATATTGAAGCTACTAACAGGATTAGCAATAGTTCTGCTGAAATTTTGGACAAACATACAGAAGGGCAATATATGTTTTTCTCTCCCCTCTCTCATCAATTTTGGGTCTCCTTTTCACATGATGCCGGGTCCCAAGGGCTAATATGTGCTCCTGTATTTCTATTAGCCCATCAGTAATAGCTACATCTTCGCCTGCCAAAACGTTGAATTCCCTTTTCATTTTGCTCCATCCCCTGTCTCTCTCTGCTCCTTTAAAGATGCTCATTTGAACCTACGCCTCATACACAAACCTTTTGCTCATATTTTGTAACAGGTCTCTAATGATTCAAGTTCAAATTTTGTTTCACAGCGCTCATTCGAAATGGATTACCTTCAATATAGTTTACTACTCATCTCTCCCCAAACCTTTAAGGTGCATTTAAAATCTACTTTTTGGCCAAATTGAAGACAACCAGTCCAAATACCTCTTTCAGTAACTGGATGTTCAATTCTTGATTGAAAACTAATCTTGGGAATGGCCTTAGGATGTTGGCTATCTCACCAGGAGACATAACAGAGTCATAGACTCATAGAATTGTGCAGCTCGTAAACAGACTGCTTGATCCCACGCAGCCATGCTGTTTAGATATCCTAAAATAATCTATTCCCATTTGCCAGAATCTGGCCTATATCATTCTAAACCCTTCCTATTTAAGTCCTCTTTAGATGTCTTTTAAATGTTGTAATAGCACCAGCCTCCATCACTTACTCTGGCAGCTCATTCCATACATGCACCACCCTCTGCATGTAAACATTGCCTCTTAGGTCCCTTTTAAAGGTTTCCCCTCTCACCTTAACCTATACCCTCGGGTTTTAGACTCCCTTACCCTCAGAAAAAGGCCTTGACTATTAAGCCTATCGACACCCCTCATGATTTTATAAACTTCAACCTCGGCCTCCAATACTCTAGAGAAAGTAACTCCAGCCTAATAAGCCTTCCCCCTATTGCTTGAACCCGCTAACCCTAGCAACATCCTTGTACATCATTCCGGCATCCTCTCAAGTTTAACAACATGTTTCCTCAGGGGTATGAGGAGAAAATGTATTCATATTATCATTCTCATGTCCCTGCTTTGCAAGCCTCACTTAATCCATGTTTATTTGATTAAAAGTGGTTTTAAATGCAATTCCTGGGACATTAAACATTAGACGGTTACTACACTGAGGTAAGCCATAACTGCCAAGGTCAATCATCGTTATTGTCAACTAATGCCCACATTGCAAATGGGTTTACCTGTCACTGTGGCATACCCATCGCAGTGGGCTGGGACAACCTGTCATGATGTTACCCATTTTCATGGGTCAGGACCAAATCTATCTCCTCCCACTGATTTCCCAATGGCAAACATAGACTGCCACTGAATCTGAGAGGATGCTGGTGAACTTGCATATATTAGCTTTTCCAAACCTCTGATGTTCACATGCTAACTTGCGCTGAGTCTCATTCTTCCATGACCCATGTGGTGACTTGATTTTGAAAATGTCCAAAGCTCTATCTCTCCCAATCTCTGTATCCTCCTTTGGCATTACAAGCCAGTGGGATCGCTGTAATCCTCCAATTCTAGTCTGTGTCTGTCCACAATATTTATTTTTCTATGATTGGCAGCTGTAAGGCCATAAGAAACAACGGCAGAATTTAGGCAATTTGGCTCATCTGGTCTGCTCCACCAACTGGTCATGGTTGACATGTTCACCATTACTACTTCTCCAACCACATTTTCCAAAGGTCCATTGTCCTCTCTTGCCTCTCTCTTACCTGTTGGATTTATAAACAAAAACTCTAGTAATTTTCTTTCATATTTCTAGCTGGCCCATCCTCAATTTCATCTTCGCCCTTTGCTTATTGCTTCTTCAGTTATCTTTTGTTGGTTTTTGGAGGCTCCCCAATCCTTTTGTTTCAGCTTCCTGAACAGCTTTCACCTATTTAAAGAATTCTTTCTCTCCTACCTTAAGGCGTACTTAAAATCTCCTTTCTTGGCCAATATTAAGAGCACCAGTGCAAGTATATCCTTTAATGGTTGGGTGTCAAATTTTGGCTGATTTTGCTTGGGGAGGGGACCTTGGAACATTCAACTATCCCTTCAGTAGACACAAAGAGTGGCAATGTTAACATTGGCATCCTCTCGTTAATGATTATGCAAGTCTCACTCAATCCATGTTGACTTGCATTCAAAAGTAACAATTGTCATGCTCTTCAGTAGGAAGTATCATAATACAGACTATTATTTAAATGGAGAGACAGAGAGACTCCAAAGAAAATGCAGTGCAGAGGGATCTAGGTGTTCTTATGTATGAAACACAAGACATTAGCATGCAGGTACAACATATAAATACACAGGTAACTAGAGCCATAGAGTTGCACAACATGGAAACAAGCTCTTTGGTCCAAGATAGCAAAGTGTGAAGCTGGATGAACACAGCAGGCCAAGCAGCATCTCAAGAGCACAAAAGCTGACGTTTCGGGCCTAGACCTTTCATCAGAGATCAGCTCTCTGATGAAGGGTCTAGGCCCGAAACGTCAGCTTTTGTGCTCCTGAGATGCTGCTTGGCCTGCTGTGTTCATCCAGCTCCACACTTTGTTATCTTGGATTCTCCAGCACCTGCAGTTCCCATTATCTCTGAGCTCTTTGGTCCAACTTGTCTATGCGAACTAGATATTCTAAATTAATCTACTGCCATTTGCCCATATCCCACTAAACTCTTTCTATTCATGTACCCTCCAGATGCCTCTTAAATGTTGTAATTGTACCAATCTCCACCACTTCCTCTGGCAGCTCGTTCCATTTCTACACCACTCTCTGCATGAAAACATTGACTGTAAGGTCCCTTCCAAATCTTTCCCCTTTCACCTTAAACCTACGCTCCTCTGGTTTTGAACTCCCCCTAACCTAGCAAAAAGACTTTGTCTATCCATACCCCTCATGATTTAATAAACTTCTTTCAGGTTACCTCTCAGCCTCCGATGCTCGAGGGAAATAGCCCCAGCCTACTCAGCCTCTCCCTATAGCTCAAACCCTCCATCCCTTGTAAGATTCTTGTCAATCTTTCTGAACTCTTTCAAGTTTAATAACATCTTTCTGATAGCAGGGAGACCAGAATTGCTGTCAACATTTTCCAAAAGTGGCCTAACCAATGTCCTGTACAGCTGTAACATGACCTCCTAATTTGCTAGGTGTTTGGAATTTATGAACAGCAAAGTCTTGTTATAACTATTCATGATGTTGGTGAGGTTGCTCTTAGAGTACTATGTACAGTTTTAGTCCCCATACATAACAAAGGATATATTGGCATTGAAGATAGTTCAATAGCAATTCACTAGGTTCATTCCTGGGATATAAGAGCTAGGATGTAACAGTGAAGTTGGTTCGGACTTTATTAATTGGAATTAAGGGGTGATCTTATTGAAAGATATGAGATTCTGAGGGTAGTGTTGTAAAAATGTTTCCACAGATTTCAAACTAAGGTCCGCAGCATCAGAAAAGGGGGAAATTCATTGCAAACTGAGGAGCAAAGGAATTTCCTCTTCAAAACAGCAAATGTCTGGGTTAACAAGGTGTAGACCTGAAACATCAGCTTTCCTGCTCCTCTGATGCTGCTTGGCCTGCTGTGTTCATCCAGCTCTACACCTTTTTATCTCAGATTCTCCAGCATCGGCAGTTCCTACTATCTCAGTGGATGTCTGGAATTCTATACCCCACACTGTTGTGGAGGTTAGATAGAACATAGAACATAGAACATAGAACAGTACAGCACAGAACAGGCCCTTCAGCCCACAATGTTGTGCCGACCATTGATCCTCATGTATGCACCCTCAAATTTCTGTGACCATATACATGTCCAGCAGTCTCTTAAATGACCCCAATGACCTTGCTTCCACAACTGCTGCTGGCAACGCATTCCATGCTCTCACAACTCTCTGCGTAAAGAACCTGCCTCTGACATCCCCTCTATACTTTCCACCAACCAGCTTAAAACTATGACCCCTCGTGCTAGCCATTTCTGCCCTGGGAAATAGTCTCTGGCTATCAACTCTATCTATGCCTCTCATTATCTTGTATACCTCAATTAGGTCCCCTCTCCTCCTCCTTTTCTCCAATGAAAAGAGACCGAGCTCAGTCAACCTCTCTTCATAAGATAAGCCCTCCAGTCCAGGCAGCATCCTGGTAAACCTCCTCTGAACCCTCTCCAAAGCATCCACATCTTTCCTATAATAGGGCGCCCAGAACTGGACGCAGCATTCCAAGTGCGGTCTAACCAAAGTTTTATAGAGCTGCAACAAGACCTCACGACTCTTAAACTCAATCCCCCTGTTAATGAAAGCCAAAACACCATATGCTTTCTTAACAACCCTGTCCACTTGGGTGGCCATTTTAAGGGATCTATGTATCTGCACACCAAGATCCCTCTGTTCCTCCACGCTGCCAAGAATCCTATCCTTAATCCTGTACTCAGCTTTCAAATTCGACCTTCCAAAATGCATCACCTCGCATTTATCCAGGTTGAACTCCATCTGCCACCTCTCAGCCCATCTCTGCATCCTGTCAATGTCCCGCTGCAGCCTACAACAGCCCTCTACACTGTCAACGACACCTCCGACCTTTGTGTCGTCTGCAAACTTGCTGACCCAAGATGATTGACAATATTGAAAGAGGGGTAGATGGATTCTTAAAATATCATGGAGTTAAAGGCTATGAGAAGGTGATATGAAATGGAAGATCAACAATGATCATATCAAATGGCAGAGCAGGCCTGAGGAGCTGAATGGCCTACTCCAGTATTAGGGTTAGGCTTAGAGTTAGCTGAACCCCTAACTCCTGCTCCTATTTCTTATGATCTTCTGCAGGCCACGCAGAGGCTACTAAAGATTCAACTACTTTGGAATGATATTGAAGTCACATGTAGGTCATTATGTATAAGGACCACTAGCTTTGATTTTCTTTTATAAAGATTGTTGGATGTTTCACGTTCATCTGATGACTTCCAAGACATCTTTGTTTTACTGAGTGCCAACTTCTCATTTCTAAAGCAAACTGAGGACAGCACAGTGGCTCAATGGTTAGCACTGTGGTATCGCAGCACCAGGGAGCCAAGTTGAATTCTGTCCTTGGGCAATTGTGTATGGAGCTTGCACATTCTCCCTGCGTCTATGTGGGTTTTCTCTGTTTTCTTCCCATGGTCCAAAGATGTACAGCCCAGTTAGGCTAATCATGCTAATTGCAGTGTTACAGAGAGAGGGTAGAAGAATTTAACGTGCTTCAGAGGGGTGGACTCAAATGGCCTACTTCCACACTGTAGGGATTCTATGAGTTCAAGTTCTCAAACTGCTATGAAGGCACCACAATCCATATTCCCTAGGTCATTAAAATAGCAACTTCCATTAGTTTCTTTAGCATAACAAACCATAGCAAAACATCCAGCAATTTCACCCCAACTTACAGAGGTTTCAAGGACCCTGTTCAAAGTGAAAACACAGGTCAACAGTGCACGCCAAACTGTAAGTCCAGACACGTATAGCAATAGTCCGATATCACAGCCATTGCATTACCTTATTTTCATTAAATCCATATCTTTGGCTAGTTACAGTGACGGCCTTTAACGTAACAAAGGCTCTTGCTGTCTTCTTGACATGCATCCATCGTGATTCTCCAAAGGAAATTCATAAACAATATAGACAGCTGTCTTTTCAACACCACTGGCATTCCAATTGCTCAGAGACCTCTGTCAACCTCGTGCCTTACCGCAACTAGAGAAATATTAAGAGATGAAAGTCTACCCAAGATTTACATGATACTCAAGGGCTAAGAAACATTCTGAAAATTTTTCAACACAACCAGCCTGACAAAGGGCAATTGCTCTCAGTCGCTGAACAAGGTGGCACTGGGGAGAAATTAGGGAAAACTGCATGAGACGGCTCATCATTGTCAAGATCTGAAAGTCCAATTATCCCACCAACAGTTGAAGAGCGAGATGAGATCCTCTGCAGTGAGTGGTGAAAAGCCTATCTGCATGCATTAGCATGCATCAACATCTCATTGTAACATCATCTCACCGCACTGATTTGAAGTTTCTCATTCTCCCACCCACTGCACAGTAATTAGATGGCGATAATTTCTGATTTCAAAGTCATTAGCTGGTAACCTGTTGTCTGACCACTTTTTATTCCAAACCATCAGCTTCGAGACCAGCTGCCAACATCTCAGGACTCACTCTATGGTCAGTGGCCACCATATCCCCTAGGATCATCCAGGACTCGAGCAGCAAAACAGAGAGTCAATTTCCCTCTGCGACGATGTTGTGATTTGAAAAGTTATTTTTTTCTGATTTTTTTTTGCTTGGAAAGAGACTGTAAGGCAGAGGTACTGAACAGTCTGCAAAAACGTAAACAGCTTGTGAGGCCTTGGGTTGTTTTAAAGCTGGAATAATAGAAGCATCATGGATAGGTGTAGTCAATCTCCCATAAAGCCAGGGATTTTAGATTTAGCCCAATGTTTTGAACTAAGCTTTGACTTTTAACTAATAGAAGATTTACTAAACTGATACCAGGAATGAAAGATTTTAGATACAAGGAAATGTTAGAGGGATGAGGTTTATTCTCCTTGAAGAAGAGAAGATTAAGAGGTGACCTTTTCAAGGTGTTCAAACCTGTAAACAATTTTAACATGGTAAATAAAGATATTCTGTTTTCACCAGTTGGTTTGTCAGGAACAAGGGGTCACAGTTTCAACATTGTCAGTGAGAGAGTTCGGAGTGAGTTGAGGGGAAATTTCTTTACTCGGAGAGCTGTTAGGATTTGGAATCTGCTGCCTGGGAAAATGGTGAAGGCGGATTCCATAAGAGGTTTCAAAAGAGAGGTGGATATGTGTTTGAAAGTAATGAAGTTAGAGCGCTGGAGAGTGGGTCTAGCTAGGTAGCTTTTTTCAGGAGCTGGTACAAAGGTGATGGATTGAATGGCCTCCCTTTTTTACTGTGAAATTCTATGATTCTAAGTTAGCTATCTTCAAAGACTAGAAACAGTGGCATATTTCACAATCAGAGACATTGCTAGTGACAATTGAGTCCAAGGAAAATCACACTGTGAGCCTCCCCAGGCACCTGTGTTCCTACCAGGCGACTATGGCCCCAGTGCAGCGTGGTTGTCACAATTCATTTACCCTATGGACAGTTCAGCTCAGAATTCAACTTACTGATTCCAATTACCTGGCCTACAAGCTTAAAAAGCAAGGCCAAGGATTATGTTCGAAGATGCATGTCCCTCATGTGCTGGTGTTTGGACAGCAGACACAGGAATCAAACGGAGAATCATCCTCATGATTTTAGATGGGTTTTAGGAAATAACTATAGGAGAAAATTCCAACACAACTAAATTTTGACTAACCAATTACTCCATTTGTTATAACATTTCTCTTCTCAGGGGTAGGCTTCCTCAAGTCACTTGATTCCTGACTTCATTACATCTTTCATCCAAACGCAGCAACACTCTCATCCTATGAACAAATATAAAAAAACGCTTTCATAATTTCCATAATGTCTTGGTCACAAATGCATTATTTAATAGCTCTTTCTGAACATTTTTTCCCTTTGTTTGAAAAATTCATTGAGAAAGGCTCCTTTATATTCAGTAATATGAATGTACCTCTCTGATATTTGGGATTTACCGCTTACTTATGGTATAGATCTTACATGCAATAATGATGTCTTCCATTAAGACCCCTTTTGCTTATGTGGTGTCAAATTTTGTTGATTGTGAATCATCCTCAGATTTTTTTTTGCCAAGATAATGACGGATTGCATTTCATATGTAAAGTATCTTGTATAGGAGAGATGCCTTTTACACAGCCTTTGCCTCACAGAGTGAACGGCTTTGTGGTTTGTAAGCTTGCCATCTTATAATATCGTCAGCAATATCGGCTTTCGAGCTCCACAGGGGGCTTGTCTGGTTCTGAACATTGTTCTGTGACAGAATCATTTGTCAACACAACTGCATAATATTCTGTTGAGGTGGGTGATTATAGCCTTGGTTGTCTCTGGGTCAGCAGGACATCCAAAAACCTATCCAATGCTCATGACAAGAGGTGGGAGCAAAAGAAAAGACGGTCTTACAATTTAATGCCTTTCAGAACTTCACAGGGCACTTTGCAGTTAAATGTTTGTTTTGAAGCACACTCACTGCCACATAGGAAAGCTGCAGGATCCCACAAACAAAAATGAACTTTTTTACTAGTTAATCTATTTGTAGTGATGTTTGTTCAGAGATAATTATTGGTCAAGAGACAGGGGAAAATTCTCTAGTTCTTCAACATAATGTAATGGGATTTTTTACATTTACTGAAAAGGCAGACAGCACCTGAGCTTAATGTTTCATCTGAAAAATACATTAAACACGATAGTAATGCTGTACGTGAAGCAAATGACAGCAGTAAAACCATTCTAAACCTCTAATATTCTTGACATCTGTGTGTAGACAGAAACACAGAAGGACTTATGCACAGAGATGTAACTGGCTGTGACAGCAAAGATGGCATTGTAATTGTTATGTAATGTTAGATATTGTACACTAGAGCGTGTTTATGGTCTAGTATCACATATGTTTACTGTATAATTTATATTGCAAAGTAAATGACAGGATTCTGAATGGGGCCAGTTTCCCTGAACAAGAGGAAGTAACCCAATCTATCTCCTTCTGTCAGGCCTACACCCATCCCCGTCGACCTCAGACTGAGTAACTACCCCACTCAATTCTAGATTGGCACAATCCTTACTCTTAATGATAATCTTCTCTCTTTACTCAGAGATGACTCCAGCACTCTTGGGTGAAGGAATGCTCTGTTGAGACTGCAAGACTTCAAGATTTTCATTCAAACAAAGCCTGGCTGTGAAAATGGTTTGGGATCATGATGAGTGATATTGGATGAATTCCAACCATAAAATTCATGATGGAAGCCCCTCACAATAATGATGCCCAGATTCCCAATCTTCCCATATGGCACCTTCATCTGATGGGGCACCAAGCCTGTACTGTCTGTATGTGATCTGTTTTTCTACATATTTCTGTTCTAACAAAACGCAATTAGCAGTTTGTTATCCTTATTATAATTAGCAGCAAGCTAATTGTTGTGTTAAATAACTATTTGCTGAATAGGTCACTATATTCTTCACAAACTAATTCTTTTAATGGTGAAATGTTTTTTTAATTGTCCATCAAATGTGTTAAAGACTGGACTAAATGTAACATATTTACCCCTGAAAATTTTGGAGAAAGTGTACTTTGAGAGAGGAAATTGTAAAGTTAGAAGCGCAAGCGTGAACGTTAGCCATTTTATGTTTAAGGTAATGTTTGAAAGGATTGGATTATCCGAGGGTACAGTGGGGGCTGTATTATCACATTTGAAGAGATGTCCCTTTAAAAGATCAATAAGCAAATGAGCCAAGTATGTGGATGTTGTCACTTGAACACAGCTTGTCAGCACTGCACCACTCAAGGCATAGATTGTGTCTGGGGATTACTCTGGACTGTACATAATCATTAGATTTTTGGAGATCTTCAGACAAACAGAATCCACATACTTCACTCAGGTAAAATAGCAATGCAATTATTTTTGAAAAGAACAGGTTGGATTAAACACCTTGAGAAAAGTTCAGTGGAAGTCGTGAGAGTTATGTTGGGATTTTTTTTGTATGTCATAACTTTTTCCAATCCTGAGTGTTCAAACTTTTCCACCAACTCACTGACTGCTGTAATTCTTAATAAAGTTATTCTAGCTTCCAGTCCTGAATTGTTGGGCCTGCACCTATTGTCAGTTGCAATTGGCCAGGTCGGATTTGGCAGAAGGAGAGTGCAGAGGGGATCTGTAGGCAAGATTTACAATTCCCAAATCCAGTACTCCCACTTTTATTTTCTTTTTGCAGACTGCTGAGGTCCATAGGCGAGAGTGACTTGTGGAACCAAAGGGTGATCAGGGTTAGAACGCCAACAGCCAAGCGCGGACCATCAGAATGCCTACACATTCAGGCAACTAGGCAGCTTAAGGGGGATTTCCCTCATCGTTGGGCCTCAGAGGCAGCAGAGCCTGGAACCTGCTGTGTCCGACAGCCTTTGTCCCCATGATGCACTGAGTCGTGTTAAAAGAATATATAATATATGCCTCATTTATAATGACTGCTAGAAGGTACAAAGGTAGATGATAGCAATGAGATAGCAAGAACTGCAGATGCTGGAGTCAGAGATAACACAGTGGAGAGCAGGAGGAACACAGCAGGCCGGGCAGCATCAGCAGAGCAGGTAAGTTAATGTTTCAGGTCAGGACTCTTCTTCTGGCCTGTTGTGTCCCTCCACGCCATACTTTGTTACCTTAGATGATAAAAGTAGTCTGTTTCCTGCTCAGTGACCACTATAAAGAATAAATACAAAAGACTATGTTCATCAGTTGCATTTGACAACTGCATTTCATGGATGTCAACTAGGTTTGCCAATTATATCACCCTAGTCACTACTTCAGTAATTTAAATGTACCACAATTTTAACATTGTTTAAAAGTCATGATGGAAATAAAGCTTCAAATCAACTGTTAATTAGCTGATAAAGATTCGGCTTTCTGAGGTGGCACAGTGGCTCAGTGGTTAGCACTGCAGCCTCACAGCACCAGGGACCTGGGTTCGATTCCAGCCTCGGGTAACTGTCTGTGTGGAGTTTGCACATTCTCCCCGTGTCTGTGTGGATTTTCTCCGGGTGCTCCGGTTTCCTCCCACAGTCCAAAGATGTGCAGGCTAGGCGGATTGGCAATGCTAAATTGCCTGTAGTGTTCAGGGGTGTGTGTGTGTTATAGGGGGGTGGGTCTGGGTGGGATGCTGCAAGGGACGGTGTGGACTTGTTGGGCTGAAGGGCCTGTTTCCACACTGTAGGGAATCTAATCTAATCTAATGAAGACATATAAATGAGCGATATCAGCATTTGAAGTAGACCTAGGTGACTGGTAAAGTACTTGCTGAAGTTAATTTAAGGTATTTCACTTTTCTGATAATCTATCGCTCAAAGCTATGGCACAATTGTTTCCTGGACCGCTGACTGATAAAGGGCCTCAGCTGTCTGCACAATGCCAACTAATTAACATCAGCTCATTTTTCTTACTGATCCACCAGTTGCATCTCTCTCACTGGTCACTGTCTTCGAGCTGAGCAAGAGTGTTTTCAAACTTGCTGTCCTAATTGACCTTAAGGTGACCTCCCAACCCAATTAACAAGATCTCTAACACAAATCAGTTCTACCCTTGACTCAGTCCATCCCCTGCTGAAATTTCTATCCTTGCTTTCATTATCTCCAGAATTGATGATTCCAACACTCTCCAGGCCATGTTCTCTAGTTCCTCATTTTGGTCACCAACTCTGTTGAAATATTAGCAACGTAGGAACGTACGAATTGGGAGCTGAAATAGGCAATTCACCCCTTTCAGCCTCTCTGCCATTTAACATGATCATGGCTGATATTATCCGAGTCTCACCTCTACTTGTAGCTTGGGAGTATGTCATTTGTAATTATTCAAACTCAAATTATTTCATCAATACAGCAAATAAGGCTCTACTCTGTATATAGCAAGGCACAAATGGTTGGGAATCAATAACTGCATTACTGCAATAGTTTCTCATGGTCAAAACTAGACAGTCAGGAAAGTGATAGAATGTCTTTGTACTCAGTGGAAAATGGAGAAAATTACAGTGGCATAGGTTTGAACTTGATGACTAGAAATAGACCATCCAAATTCCAATTTTTCTGCTTGTTTCGACAGTGAAGATTTTGATGATAAGGGATGCAATTCTACGCACCTGATTGTAATTGAGGTGAGTGTGGTGTGCAATCGTTCTATATTTGATGGTATGAGTCTGTTTGATGTCATGCTTACTGTGCTTCATTGGGTGGACTCAGAGAAAAAAAACAAGCTATGTGAAGGCCTAAGCCAGAAGCAAATAGCCAATATTTTAAATGTCTGTTTAGTGCAGGTCTGTGTCTGTGGATATAATGGCCCTACCAGTCTTAACAGCCAAGCTTTGTTTCCCTAGATTTTCTAACCAATTCATCCAAAGCATGGCCCACCAGATAGGTGGGAATATGACATGTAGTCCGTGACTGCAGTGGGTTAATGGAAAAGTGAATCTCAACTTTCTTAGTCCATCATGAAGCCCATGGTTAAATTGTAAGTTGTTTCTGGCCACTCACTGCACCAGACCTTTTTTATATTCACTCATGGGATGGTGATCACTGGTTGCTCCAATATTCATTGACTATCTCTAGTTGTCCTTGAGAAGGTGTTTGTGTGCTGCCTTCCTGAACGACTGCAGTCCATGTGCTATGGATCGATCCTCTATACCCTTAGAGAGGGACTTCCAGGATTTTGATCCAACAACATTGAAGGAATGGTGATATATTCCCAAGTCAGGATGGTGAGTGGCTTGGAGAGGAATTGGCAAGTATTGGTCTCAAGTATTTGCTGCTCTCGTCCTTTGAAACGGAAGTGGTTGTGGATTTGGAAGGTACTGTCAAAGGATTTTTTTTGGTGAATTTCTGCACTGTATCTTGTAGATGTTACTTACTGGTCCTCCTGAGCATCAGTGATGGATAGAGTGGATACTTGTGGATGTGGTGCAATCAAACAGGCTACATTGTCCTGGCTGGTGTCAGGCTTCTTGAGAGTTTTTGGAGCTGTACTCCTCCAGGCCAGTGGGGACACTCCTGATTTGTGCCTTGTAGAGGGTGTACAGCCTTTAGGGAGTCAGGAGGTGAGTTACATGTTACTGTAATTTTAGCTTCTGATCTACTCTTGTAGACACTGTGTTTACGTAGTGAGCCCAGTTGAGTTTCTGGTCAATGGTAACCATAAGGATGTTGATAGTGAGGCCATTCAGTGATGGTGATAATATTGAATGTCAAGGAACTGTGGCTAGATTGTCTTTTATTGGAAATAGATGTCTGTTATTGTTAGGGATGGGAAGAGTTGTGTTGGGAGGTCATGTGAATCTATTGTGTTCAAGTCTCCAATTAAAGTAGCAGATTGTTTTCAAGCCCCCAGCCTGCATTTCATTTTTTTAATGAAAAGTGGCCATGAGTCCTTTGTGTGATATTTCACATCCAGCTGCTCAAAAGAATGACTTATCACTGGGACATGGTGAGTACAATGTTATCAGACCAATTAAGTGCATCTCTCCTATTTAGTTAATCCAGTCAAAGAATGGAATTGAAAAGTCACCATGCTATGGAAGTTGGAATTCTGAAGTTAAAAACAAAAGTTCAGGAAATAATCAGAAAGTATCTGTGGAGAGGGAAACAGACTCCATGGAAGCTGCCTGACTATACCATATTCTTTATTTATATTTCCCAGGGTGTTAAAATCGGGCGTTGACAATCAGGCCTCCTCAATCCAGCCTTCCTCACCTTATTTAAAGGTAATAACAAACTGTGCTGAAAATTGCAGAGTAAAGGGTTAGTGCTCAATGAGAGTATACTCAACTATATTGTAAATAATTTACATTAGTCGCAATGTAAGGGATCAAATGATAATTGACTGTGTATCCAGCCTTGTGTTAAGTTTAAGAGTGTAAATTGTTCACAGAATGTTAAATAAAAAGGTAATATTACCAACAGCCTAAGCTCAACATTTCTCTAGGCCTCTATGCAAGACCTACCACCATGATAATAGAGAAAGGCTCTATTCTAAGGGAAGGCAATGGCCTAGTGGTATTATTACTGAACTGTTAATTCAGAGACGCAGATAACATTCTGCTGGGCCTAGGTTCTAATTCCACCATGGCAGATGGTGGAATTTGAATTCAATAGAATATCTGGAATTAGGAATCTAATAATGACCATGAATCCATTGTCAATTGTTGGAAAAAATCACATGGTTCACTACTGTCCTTTAGGGAAGGGAACTGCCATCCTTACCTGGTCTGGCCTACATATGACTCCAGACTCACAGCAAAGTGGTTGACTCTGGACTGCCCTCTGGGCAATTAGGGATGGGCAATAAATGCTGCCTGGCCAGCAACGTCTTCATCCTGTTAATGAACAAAAGGAAAAAAAAAACTCAGCAATTCTGGCAGTAACTGTTTAGAAAGAAACACTTAACATTTTTGAGTTGACTGTTGCCCTTTAGAATCATAGAATCTCTACACTGTGGAAGTAGGCCATTCAGCCCGTTGAGTCCACACCAACTCTCTGAAGAGCATCCCTCCCAGAATCACACCTCTACCTTATAATCTTGTATTTTTCATGGCCAGGCAACCTAGCCTGCGTACCTCTGGGCACTATAGGCAATTTAGCATGGTCAATCCACCGAACCAGCACATCTTTGCACTGTGGGAGGAAACCAACGCTGACACCGTGAAAATGTGCAAACTCTACATAGACAGTCGCCCGAGGATGGAATTGAACGTGGGTCCATGGTGCTGGGAAACAGCAGTGCTGACCTCTTAGCTGCTACCCAAAATGCAAGGCGTTGGAGGAGGTGGAGGGGTGGGGGTGGAGTGTTAGAAATTTCCAATCAAGTACATTTTTGTGAGGTTTTATTTCCATCACCAGAGTTGAGGACAGGAGCATTAATTGCAAGCATGACTCAAGGAGAGAGTGAAATATTTCAAAATATGTAAGAGACATTAAAGTTTCCTTTCTCTTTTGTCTTTGGCTCCATCACCACTTCAGAGAAATGGGCTGACCTCCACCTAAGGTGGATCATTCAGTGAAGATAGTTCTCTTTTCTCAGCCATTTTGACCTTCTGAAACCATTTAAAACCATCCCACCCCAAGGCAATTTTTTAATATTGAATCTTAAATAGGTTTCATCTAGTCTGGCTGTACATATTGATTAGGAAACCATAAAGTTCAAAATTAGCATTTAGCTGATTTGAGGACATAATTTGCCCCTTGATAAACTATATTCAGCTGATTCAAGGTTACTTTTTAACTGAAAGTACTTTTTAAAGTCAATAATCGCTCTAAAGAGGTGCAGCAGTGGAATGGTTTTGTAACTGCACCAGTGAGATTGATGCCCAGATAATAAAATGTGAGGCTGGATGAACACAGCAGGCCAAGCAGCATCTCAGGAGCACAAAAGCTGACGTTTCGGGCCTAGACCCTTCATCAGAGAGGGGGATGGGGGGAGGGAACTGGAATAAATAGGGAGAGAGGGGGAGGCGGACCGAAGATGGAGAGTAAAGAAGATAGGTGGAGAGGGTGTAGGTGGGGAGGTAGGGAGGGGATAGGTCAGTCCAGGGAAGACGGACAGGTCAAGGAGGTGGGATGAGGTTAGTAGGTAGCTGGGGTGGGAGGAAGGGATGGGTGAGAGGAAGAACCGGTTCGGGAGGCAGAGACAGGTTGGACTGGTTTTGGGATGCAGTGGGTGGGGGGGAAGAGCTGGGCTGGTTGTGTGGTGCAGTGGGGGGAGGGGATGAACTGGGCTGGTTGAGGGATGCAGTGGGGGAAGGGGAGATTTTGAAACTGGTGAAGTCCACATTGATACCATATGGCTGCAGGGTTCCCAGGCGGAATATGAGTTGCTGTTCCTGCAACCTTCGGGTGGCATCATTGTGGCAGTGCAGGAGGCCCATGATGGACATGTCATCAAGAGAATGGGAGGGGGAGTGGAAATGGTTTGCGACTGGGAGGTGCAGTTGTTTGTTGCGGGGGAAGGTGCCGGGTGTGGTGGGGTTGGAGGGCAGTGTGGAGCGAACAAGGGAGTCACCCTGGCCCCCAACACCTCATATTCACCATGGACGTCCAGTCCCTGTAACCCTGGCCCCCAACACCTCATATTCACCATGGACGTCCAGTCCCTGTACACCTGCATTCCGCATGGAGATGGCCTCAAGGCCCTCCGCTTCTTCCTGTCCCGCAGGCCCGACCAGGCCCCCTCCACCGACACTCTCATCCGCCTAGCGGAACTCGTCCTCACACTCAACAACTTCTCTTTTGACTCCTCCCACTTCCTACAGACTAAGGGGGTGGCCATGGGCACCCGCATGGGCCCCAGCTATGCCTGCCTCTTTGTAGGTTACGTGGAACAGTCCATCTTCCGCACCTACACAGGCCCCAAACCCCACCTCTTCCTCCGGTACATTGATGACTGTATCGGCGCCGCCTCTTGCTCCCCAGAGGAGCTCGAACAGTTCATCCACTTCACCAACACCTTCCACCCCAACCTTCAGTTCACCTGGGCCATCTCCAGCACATCCCTCACCTTCCTGGACCTCTCAGTCTCCATCTCAGGCAATCAGCTTGTAACTGATGTCCATTACAAGCCCACCGACTCCCACAGCTACCTAGAATACACCTCCTCCCACCCACCCTCCTGCAAAAATTCCATCCCCTATTCCCAATTCCTCCGCCTCCGCCGCATCTGCTCCCACGACAAGACATTCCACTCCCGCACATCCCAGATGTCCAAGTTCTTTAAGGACCGCAACTTCCCCCCCACGGTGATTGAGAACGCCCTTGACCGCGTCTCCCGCATTTCCCGCGACACATCCCTCACACCCCGCCCCCGCCACAACCGCCCCAAGAGGATCCCCCTCGTTCTCACACACCACCCTACCAACCTCCGGATACAACGCATTATCCTCCGACACTTCCGCCATTTACAATCCGACCCCACCACCCAAGACATTTTTCCATCCCCACCCCTGTCTGCTTTCCGGAGAGACCACTCTCTCCGTGACTCCCTTGTTCGCTCCACACTGCCCTCCAACCCCACCACACCCGGCACCTTCCCCTGCAACCGCAGGAAATGCTACACTTGTCCCCACACCTCCTCCCTCACCCCCATCCCAGGCCCCAAGATGACATTCCACATTAAGCAGAGGTTCACCTGCACATCTGCCAATGTGGTATACTGCATCCACTGTACCCGGTGCGGCTTTCTCTACATTGGGGAAACCAAGCGGAGGCTTGGGGACCGCTTTGCAGAACACCTCCGCTCAGTTCGCAACAAACAACTGCACCTCCCAGTCGCAAACCATTTCCACTCCCCCTCCCATTCTCTTGATGACATGTCCATCATGGGCCTCCTGCACTGCCACAATGATGCCACCCGAAGGTTGCAGGAACAGCAACTCATATTCCGCCTGGGAACCCTGCAGCCATATGGTATCAATGTGGACTTCACCAGTTTCAAAATCTCCCCTTCCCCCACTGCATCCCTCAACCAGCCCAGTTCATCCCCTCCCCCCACTGCACCACACAACCAGCCCAGCTCTTCCCCCCCACCCACTGCATCCCAAAACCAGTCCAACCTGTCTCTGCCTCCCGAACCGGTTCTTCCTCTCACCCATCCCTTCCTCCCACCCCAAGCCGCACCCCCAGCTACCTACTAACCTCATCCCACCTCCTTGACCTGTCCGTCTTCCCTGGACTGACCTATCCCCTCCCTACCTCCCCACCTACACCCTCTCCACCTATCTTCTTTACTCTCCATCTTCGGTCCGCCTCCCCCTCTCTCCCTATTTATTCCAGTTCCCTCCCCCCATCCCCCTCTCTGATGAAGGGTCTAGGCCCGAAACGTCAGCTTTTGTGCTCCTGAGATGCTGCTTGGCCTGCTGTGTTCATCCAGCCTCACATTTTATTATCTTGGAATCTCCAGCATCTGCAGTTCCCATTATCTCAGATTGATGCCCAGATTTTTGATCGACAGAACATGAGTTTAAATGGAGCCGTTGTCGTATGAAAATTTGCATTCATGTTTATTACATCTGAAATAAATAGCTTGTATTGGTAATATTTGTGAAGCTGAAGAATGTGTCAACATCATGCAACATAAAACTTATAACAAGGAAAAATACTCATACGATGCTAGGTAAAGTTATCATCGTCATACCAGACCATCAGACTGCTCTCTCATTGGACAGAGGTGATTGTTGATTGTTTAACCTGAGGGTCACTATGCTCCAGGTGAAGGGCTAGGTTGAGAAGGAGACTCCCTAATGGTAATCTCAGCCAGCATTGGAATTGAATCCACACTGCTGAAATCACCGTACATCACCATCTGGCTTCCCAGCCTAGTGAGCTAACAGGAGACCCCCTCCACCATAGTCATAAAGAGTCATAGAGCTATAACAGCACACAAACAGACACTTCAGCCCAAGCAGTCCATGCCGAACATAGTCTCAAACTAAACTAGTCCCAACTGTCTGTTCCTGGCCCATATCCCTCCAAGATTTTCCTAATTGTGTACATATCTAAACGTCTTTTAAATGTTGTAATTGTACCCACATCTGCCACTTCCTCAGGAAGTTCATTCCTCCATCTGTGTAAAAGATTTTCCCCTCGTGCCTTTGTTTAAAATTCTCTGACCTTAAAAATGTGTCCCCTAGTCTTGAAATCCCCCATCCTAGGGATAAGACAACTACAATTAACTCTATATATACCTCTCATTATTTTATAAACTTCTATAAGTTTGCATCTCAACCTACTGCGCTCCAGTGAAAAAAGTCCCAGCCTATGTTTATCACTCAAACCTTCCATATGTGGCAACATCCTAGTGAAAGGTCCTCGGGAAAATTGATGAACAGAGAGATCTGGGTGTTCAGGTCCATTGTTCAGATCCTGAAGGTGACAACGCAGGTCAATAGGGTGGTCAAGAAGGCATATGGCATGCTTTCCTTCGTTGGGCAGGGTATTGAGTACAAGAGTTGGCAGGCCATGTTGCAGTTGTATAGGACTTTGGTTCGGCCACATTTGGAATACTGTGTACAGTTCTGGTCGCCACATTACCAAAAGGATGTGGATGCTTTGGAGAGGGTGCAGAGGAGGTTCACCATGATGTTGCCTAGTATGGAGGGTGCTAGCTATGAAGAGAGGTTGTATAGATTAGGATTATTTTCATTCGAAAGACAGAGATTGAGGGGGGACCTGATTGAGGTCTATAAAATCATGAGGGGTATAGACAGGGTGGACAGCAAAAAACTTTTTCCCAGAGTGGGGGACTCAATTACTAGGGGTCATGAGTTCAAAGTGAGAGGAGGAAAGTTTAAGGGAGATATGCGTGGAAAGTTCTTTACACAGAGGGTGGTGGGCGCCTGGAACGCATTGCCAGCGGAGGTGGTAGACGCAGACACGTTAGCTTCTTTTAAGATATATTTGGACAGGTACATGGATGGGCAGGGAGCAAATGGACACAGACCGTTCAGAAAATAGATGACAGTTTAGACAGAGGATCTCGATCGGCGCAGGCTTGGAGGGCCGAAGGGCCTGTTCCTGTGCTGTAGGTTTCTGTGTTTCTTTGTCTTTGTTTCGAATCTCTTCTGAACCCTCTCCAGCTTAATAATATTGTTAGTCTTTACCCTTTCTCGTGTCTGCTTCAGAAAACTAGGCAACAAAATCTGTTGAAGAAAGTAGAAGCTTTTGAAATATGAATGGTAAGATGGATGCTAAAGATTGTGTATGCAGACCACAAGTCAAATAAAGAGGTGCTTGAAATTGCAGGAGCAAAAATATCTCAAAGGAGTGATGCCCAGAGAAGAAAATGTCGATATTTTGGGAATTTGATTGGAGATGGAAAGCATTGAGATCTCTTCCAGGCGACAGTGCAGAGAGCAGCAAAAAGAAGGATCGAGCTGGGTGTAAGTGGATGGCAGAAGAGCTATAGTGTATGTTTGAAAATGCTGCCAGACGGATAAGCATAGCAAACCATGATGACAAACTCCTGGGTGAAATAGAGTCAAGGAGCAGAATGAAGCCATTGTGTCATAAAAATCTAGTAAAAAAGGAAACATCTATTCCTTAGCTGGCCTGGTCTGCACATATCTCTAGTGACATTGTTAGCTGATGTTCTCTTAACTTTATATTTGAAGTATATCTATAGAGACAGTAAAGGTTGAAATGTTACCTAGTCTCTTGTATCCCGAGTGTGACTTAAACCAAAAACAAAATCTTTGAAAAAAGGCAATTGGTATGGATGGAAAAGCAAATGAACGGCCCTATCTTACATCGAATGTCTGAGTCAAGGGCAGAGTGCGTTTTGGAATAAAAGAAGAATTTCATGTTTACATAACTTTGCAGAATTTAACTTTGAATCCTCTCTGGTAGTAAAATGGGCAAGAAGTAGAACTTGTTTCAGCATGTACAATATATTAAACATTGATATCAATGTTGCTGTCTGCCCTGTAAACCAGTCTGTCAGTGCAAGCCTATCAAAATTCCACACTGGTAGCCATCAACAAACTCATATCTTTCCTGGAATGAGAGCTAGGTGTCATACCTTTTAAGCATGTGTGGTATCTCCTATCAGGAAAAGGGCTTATTCTAATATAGCTATTGCAGTGGAAATGACTGGGATGAACTTTAAAAAAGTGTTCTGTTACAAAATCAGTGTGTGCCCCTGTTTTGCTTTGCAGAACAGAAATGACTTGTCCATCACCTCAATGTCCTTGTCATACATCACTGCTTCACTTAGTATCAAGATGTCACTCTGCGGGGCTCCTTCTGCAATCCCTGACTACACTTTTCAAGTTGACATCGCAGGCTGACAGCCAATGCTAGGAGTGCTTGTCATCTATCTGTTATGTTAAGCTGCCAGTACATAAGACTGGCTATGAAAGAGAGCAAACTTTGCACAAAATAATCAAGATGAAGTTTCGGGAGGGGATGGCTCAGTGCGACTACCACTAGACTGTTAACCAGGGACCCAAGTAATGGTGACCTGGAACAAAAACAAAGTTTATGGTGATCAGTTCTGAGGAAGGGTCACTGGACCCGAAACGTTAACTCTGTATTTTCCTTCTCAGATGCTGTCAGATCTGCTGAGCTTTTCCAGCAACTTCTGTTTTTGTTCCTGATTTACAGCTTATGCAGTTCTTTCAATTTTTAATTTTGGAAGGGAGAAGAAAAAAAGGACAGAATATTATTTAAATGGAGAAAAACTGCAGAAAGCTGCAACACAGAGGGAATTGGATGTAGTTGTACATGAAACACAGAAAGCTAGCACACAGGGGCAGCAGGGAATCAGGAAGGCCCTTACTTCAAAGGGTTGGACTAAAAGAGTAGACCACAGGTAGTTCACTGTGAGCTGCTTTGGTTCCTTATGTAAGGAAATGTATCATTTCCCTCCCCACCAGCTCTTTGAATTATGCCGTAGCAGTTTTAGCACACCCATTATCTTACCTTCCTTGGCCTGATATTGTTTAGAGTTCACTCACTGACAATTCTGACTCACACATTTCTGCACTTACTAAGCCGATTGAGTGATAAACGCTGACTATCAGCTGTCGCCACTCATTAATTTAAAGATCAATGCTAAGATAAAGTCTTAAAGAAGTCAAAGTCATGATAATTTGAAATGAGTTCTATAGATGGAGATCCCGGCGCTTAGAAGAGCTGTATTGAGGGAGATCTTGATGCTCCTCACCAGATTACTCAGTAGCCTATTGCTGTACAACAGCTCTTGGATGAGACCCGTAATAGATAATAACCACTTGAAAGGAATTTCAGATCAGGTGGAGCACTACTGATAAACACAATATCAGTTTTCTAGAATGCTCTGTGTGCAGTTCTGGTCTCCCAGTTACTGGAAGAATATTTTTGAACTGGAGTAGTTTCAGAAATGATCTACTTGGATGTTTCTGGCCATGGAGAGTTTGAGGTATTAAAAATACATTGGAAGGGCTGGGACTTTTTTCACTGGAGCGTAGGAGGTTGAGGGGTGACCTTATACAGGTTTATAAAATCATGAGGGCACAAATAACATGAATAACAAGATGACTTTTTCCTAGGCTGGGAGAGTTCAAGACCACAGGACATAACTTTAAGATGAGAGGGAGAAAGATTTAACAAAGACATGAAGGACAACTTTTTTTCCACACACAGATAGTTTGTGCGTGGAATGAAGTGCCAGAGGAAGTGGTAGATAGGGATACAATTACAACATTTGAAAGGCGTTTAGATAAATACATGAATAAAAAGTGTTTGGAGAGATATGGGCCTGGAGCAGGCAAGTGGGACTAGTTTAGTTTGAGATTATGGTTGGCATGGATGGCTTAGACCAAAAGGTCTGCTTCCATGTGTTATATGATTCTTCCAAGTTAGTCCCTGTGAAGACAGGAGGATATAGAATGAGAAGTGGATCACAAAGTTGTCCATATCTTCCATAGAAAAGACAATCCAGCATGGGCTAGTCAAAGCTACACTAATGTAAGAAACTTGTTGACCTTGTCTTTTTCTTGTATGTTTCAGCTCATACTCAACAATTACTTTCACGTGAAATTTCCAACAGGTCCCAGGATTCCTTTCAACTCCAATTCCAACAACCTTTGAGCCTTCTTCCAAAGAAGAACTTAACAAGTAATAGTAAAATACTGCAGATGCTGGAAATTACAAACAAACACATAGAGTGCTGGAGAAACTCAGCAAGCCTGGCAACTTCTGTGAAGAGAAAAACAGAGTTAATGTTTTGAGCCCAATATGACTCTTCTTCACAACTGAAATCTGTTGAAATTTTTTTTGATATGCTTTCGACAGAAGCAAAGGAGAATCAGGAAGACAGCTTGTTAGACACCCAGTGCAAAAGACAAAGGGTTTCTCAATAGGGGTGAAATGGGTGGAAGTTAGGGTTAGAAAGGGAGAGAATGGGTTCTTTCTATTAACAAAAATGTTATTAAGACATAAACAAGAATTGCTAGAGAAACTCAACAGGTCTGGCAATGTCTGTCGGAAGAAAGCAGCATTAACATTCCAGTCTACAGAACAAGGATCATTGGACTGGAAACATTAACCAAATTTCTCTCTCCACAGATGCTGCCAGAACTGCTGAGTTTCTCCGGCAATTTCTGTTTTTGCTTCAGGTTTTCAGCATCTCGAGTTTATTGGTTTATTAAAAGAAAGAGATGACAACACTGGGAGGGAATAATAACAGGGAGAGAATGTAAGAAGAATGGAGAAATGGCGAAGTGGAATATTTAAGAGTGCTGCCGGTTTGGTGACGGGATTGTATGTGGAAGACTAATTCTTGAAACTTGAACATGTAACTGGTGTCTGACATTTCCATGAGGTATTGAAGGAATGCTGCGCTGTTAGCTATGATGACGTTTAGATGGAATCTGAAGCCAACTTTCTTTCTCCTGTGGTCATAAAATAGCCTGGCATTAGCTGAAGAAAAGATCGCCCCCATCTTACCACCCAACATACAAACCCTGTGTTTTTGCCAATATTTATCCTTCAATAAATTCCACTCACACAGTCAGATCATTTTCAGATTTCCAGCAATTTCAGTTCTTTGTTTTAATTTAGTAGTCAGACCATTTATTTTCCTGAACAAACTCAGAAATTGCTGGATTATATCAGCATGTCTGGCAGCATCTGTGGAGAGAAAAATCGAGTTAATGTTTTAAGTTCAGTGGCCTTTCTTCAAAAACATTGGACTCAAAATGCTAACTCTGTTTTCTCTCCACTGATGCTGCCCGGCCTGCTGAGTTTTTTCCAGAAATTTATGACTGTATTTCTGATTTCTAGCATTCACATCTCTTTTGCCTTCTTCTGCTCTGGCCAGCAATTCATTATCTCCCTGTGTATGGGCCAGGCCAAATACCCTCAAAATAGGTCAAGGAGATAGTCTAGGCACTAACATTTTTTTTATTTAAGACTAAGTGTAAGACGTTTTATCCCAGATGCAATTCCATTCATCAAACTACTAGGCTTTAAGCAAAACATACTTTACTCTTATACTACAGTTAAAATACAGACAAAATCTAAAAAAAATTGCTTAACTGTAACTCTACCAAAATGCTTAACCAAATAATATATGATGAGTTATATATGATTAGCAGTTCCAATACAGCAGCATCTCACCGTTAGCAAATGTAAATAGGAGGAAAAAACTCAAAAACGTGAACCCAGCAGTAAGAAGAGAACATGTGTTTTTGTAGAAAGAGAGCTGTGACTTCTTCCAAAGTCTTAAATTGAAAGCAAAACCTGCAAACCCTGGCTCTGTTGAGCTTAACTCCAACCTCTCTTGCTTCTTTTGTCTACTTTGAAAAAAAAGTTACGCAGGAACAAAGTTGCTGCAAAAGCACAGCAGGCCTGGCAGCATCTGTGGAGAAGATATCAGAGTTAATGGTGACCCTTCCATGGAGCTCTGCTGTTGTGATGTAGATGTGACGTAGAACCTTAACTCTGAATTTTTTTTTCCACAGATGCTGAAAAAAAAATTCAGAGTTAAGTTTCTACATCACATCTACATCACAACAGCAGGGTTCGGAGGAAGGGTCACCATTAACTCTGATATTTTCTCCACAGATGCTGCCAGGCCTGCTGCGCTTTTCCAGCAATTTCTGTTTTTGATCCCGATTTACAGTATCCACACTTCTTTCGGTTTTTATAAAGCTAGTCGCACTGCTGGGCACAGAGCAGATAGCTTGGCACCAGGTTTATGACACTTGCTTTCAAGAAAAATCGGACAAAACAAATCCCTCTTAAAGGCACATCTCATCGCACCTACCCCTTTCATATCTTTGTCTCTCTGGGACCCATCTCCGCCTACCTGCTCAGATCTCTCTTCGCCCCCACCCCCTACATTTTACCACTTCAGCACAAGTATCAGTTTTTCTGAGTTACTAGCAGTTCTGGTGAAGAGTCACTGGGCTCAAAATGCTAACTCTGCTCTCTCTCCACAGATGCTGCCAGACCTGCTGAATTTCTGCAGCAATTTCTGTTTTTGTCTCAGATCTCAGCATTTCTTTGTCTCATTTATTTTCCTGCATTGCGACAGTGATTACATTTCAAAAGTATTTATTGTCCATAAAGTGCTTTGAGATGTTTGAAAAATGTTCTTTAATTGCAAGTCTTTCATCATAATTCAATTCTGTCGGGGCAAACATTTTGATAAGGAGGTTTGTTGCAGTGACGGGTAAGCTGCGGAATAAATGGTCTGCTGCTTAGAGCTCAGCAAGTGTGAACTGGAATCATTTAACGCATAACTGGATGCTATTACAGGGACATTGTAGGGTTTATCTAACAGGAAGCATGAGGATGACCTTTCTCATAAGCACTTATCTTGTCATCCCTGGCTGATGCATTGACACAGCATTAGTTATTTGGTCTGAGAATCTACTTTATGTAGGCACTGCTCTGGGTCGGAAATGATTCAGATTTCAAGTCCTACTTGATGTTTGTTCATTTTACACTTGCATTCTCAAGTTCTATGTGCATAGCCTGACCAAGCTAATTAGTTCATTTACATCATCCCTCCCCCTCAATAGGCTTAGGAGCAGTATTTTCATGTCACGTCCACAGAACTAATTGACGTAATGCTTGCCAGAATGGCGCTGGGTCAGCCTCGAGGGGTAGCTTCAGGTCAGTCTTATTAGCTATTCATAGAGCGCTGAAATCTGGTGCTGGGTTTGCTTGCAGGAGTTCTCTGCCAGTATTGAGTGCATGGGAAAGAGCTCATAAGACAGTGACTACTGTTTAAAAGGGCTGTATCATTTTCTTCCTCAGCAGTACGCTTAAACAAAAACGTGTTTGGAGACCGGGGAAAAGGCAGTCTGAAATGTGCCCACAGGAGATATGCGATCCCAATCACCCACGATCTTCTGTCCAGGAGATATGTTTGAACTGTGTGGAAGGATGCCAGTCTTTTGTATGGGGTGAAGTTACTGCTGTGAACTTTGCCTGTCAGCTAACGCTTACTCTGTTGAGCCAAATTGCACCACCTGCAAACAGGTTCTGCTCAGTGTGCAGCCTCAGTTAAAGGGCAAAATGGTAAGGTCTCAGAAAACAGGCCTTTGTAAGGCAACAATGTGAGAGGCACGGTTAGAGTGGATAGTTGGAGTCACAAATAGTGGGGATCAGAGGTGGGAGGGGAACAGCTGAAAGGAGATGTGCAATGTTTTGTACAGGTCGTGGCTGATGCCTGGAATGCACTGATGGGGTGGAAAGGGGAGGCTGGTAGAAGCAGAAAGATTAGCAAAATTTAACTGGTATTTAGACAGACATATGAACAGGCAGAGAACAGAGAGTTATGGACTACGTACTATGACTGGTTTGGGTTAGTTTGGAATAGCATCATGATGACCACCGACATGGTAGGCCAAAGGATCTGTTCCTGTGCTGTGCTGTTCTATACTCTAATGCATAACTATAACATCAAGGCACTTTTATCATTGCCGCTTCAATCTCGATCAAGTGACTATTTCAGAAGTGATCCAAGAGGTAGGCTGGACACCTGTCTATTGTGAGCAATTCATTTATCTTGATTATAAGCTCAGCTGTCAATCATCTGTGAGATCTTTAATCTTCTGATGTTGCACTGGCTCTCAGCATACAGTCACACCAAAGTGATTGGGGGGGCGGGGTGGAAGTCTAAACTGAAACAGGCACTGGAGATAATGGGAACTGCAGATGCTGGAGAATCCAAGATAATACAATGTGAGGCTGGATGAACACAGCAGGCCAAGCAGCATCTCAGGAGCACAAAAGCTGACGTTTCGGGCCTAGACCCTTCATCAGAGAGGGGGATGGGGAGAGGGAACTGGAATAAATAGGGAGAGAGGGGGAGGCGGACCGAAGATGGAGAGTAAAGAAGATAGGTGGAGAGAGTATAGGGGGGGAGGTAGGGAGGGGATAGGTCAGTCCAGGGAAGACGGACAGGTCAAGGAGGTGGGATGAGGTTAGTAGGTAGCTGGGGGTGCAGCTTGGGGTGGGAGGAAGGGATGGGTGAGAGGAAGAACTGGTTAGGGAGGCAGAGACAGGTCCGCCTCCCCCTCTCTCCCTATTTATTCCAGTTCCCTCTCCCCATCCCCCTCTCTGATGAAGGGTCTAGGCCCGAAACGTCAGCTTTTGTGCTCCTGAGATGCTGCTTGGCCTGCTGTGTTCATCCAGCCTCACATTTTATTATCTTGGAATTCTCCAGCATCTGCAGTTCCCATTATCTCTGATACTATTTTAACCAGGTTATAGTCCAACTGGTTATTTAAAATCTCCATGCTTTCAGAACACTGCTCCTTCAAATTGTTGGAAAATCCCAATTGGTTCACTAATGTCCTTTAGGGAAGGAAACTGCCATTTCTACCTGGTCTGGCCTCCATGTGACTCCAGACCCATTGTGGTTGACTGATAACTGCCTTTTGGGCAATTAGGGATGGGCCATAACTGCTACCTAATCAGTGACATCCTCATCCCAGGAATGAGTAAAGGTAAAAACAAGTATAGGTTGCTAGTCTGTCACAAGGGGCTAGTACTTGAGTGGTGTCATTCTGTGTCAAACATCGCTGGCTAGGAGAGTATCCCACTCTTACTGCCTCCATTGATGATAGAAGCATTTACAGGTTGTGATTCAACCAGTGTGACTGTGTTACAAATGTGTTTTCCTTGGCTGCCAAGTCCTGGAGTGGGACTGGAAACCTAAACTGATGGTTTCTCAGAGGCAGAGGCATTGCACCACAAAATAATTCAAATAAATCTACTTAAGCACCATGGTTAGAGAGTCACAGAGCTGTATAACACGGAAACAGACCCTTCGGTCCAACTCACCCATGCCGAGCAGATACCCTAAATAAATCCAGTCCCATTTGCCAGCATTTGGCCCATATTCTTCTAAACACTTCCTCTACGTACACCCATCCAGATGCCTTTTAAATGTTGTAATTGTACCAGCCTCCGCCACTTCCTCTGGCAGCTCATTCCAGACACCAACCACCTTCTGTGTGAAAAAGTTGCCCCTGAGGTCCCTTTTAAATTTTTCCCCTCTCACCTTAAACCTGTGGCCGCTGGTTTTGGACTCCCCAACCCTAGAGAAAAGACCTTACCTTTACAGCCTATCCATGTCCCTCATGTTCTTATAAACCTCTATAAGGTCACCCTCAGCTTCCAGCCTACTCCACCTCTCCCTGTAGCTCAAACACTCCAACCCTGGCAACATCCTTTTCAATCTTTGTTGAAGTCTTTCAAGTTTCATAACATCCTTCCTATAGCAGAGAGACCAGAACTGAATGCAGTATTCCAATTGTGGCCTAACCAATGTCCTGTACAGCTGCAACATGACGAACTCCTATATTCAATATGCTGACCAACAAAGATAAGTGTACCAAATGTCTTTTTGTTACTCTGTCCTTCTGTAACTCCATTTCCAAGGAACTGCGAACCTGCATTCCACGGTCTCTTTGTTCAGCAATGCTCCCCAGGATCTTACCATTAAGTGTGCCAGTCCTGCCCTGATTAGCTCCACCAAAATGTATCAAATCACATTTATCTCCATTAAAGTCCATCTGCCACTTCTCAGCCCCAGACACTCAGTTGTCCTCCTCCTAAGCCCAGGGTTTGAGGGGTGGGCATTAAATACAATAAAAGCACAGACAGGGATGGGTATTAAATACAACAAAAGTACAGACAGAGCATTGCGTGGCACCTTCCCAGACTGTGCCATGCTGGGTAAAGCATTCCATAACTGAGCCACTACGTCACAGTTGAGTTGGACTTTTACAGAGATAATCATTCTCCCTAGACCCTGTGTGTCTGAAAAGAAACGGAGGCTGTCTGGAAATACGTATGCATAAAACACAGAACTAGCAGAGAGGGAGTGCACCAAATAACAGGATGCTTTAAGTGGCTCAATTAATATGTCCAACTTAAAGTTCCTTTGTTTTGTTAAATGAATGGGGAAATTTATTTCTGCTATTTGGCAAGCAAATTAAATTGCTCTGGCTAACCTCACTGCACATGGATACGTAGTAGTCCAATTAAACTTTTTTAAAGTTGCATGAGAGAAAATAGAAGATCTGGAGAGTGAAAAGGAAATGATTGGGAATGACTGAGAGTGTGGAGAGCAAGTTCATTTAAAATGAAATTCGTTTACCATCCACATTGTAAAAGTAACTCCTTGCCTGTTTTTGAGCTTGACTTGATTCTCTACCACCTTGCCTCCCATTCCAGTTATCATCTACCCTCTTGCTATCAGCAATGGCAGCCAGAAAATTTAAATTATTTCTTTCATTGTATGGCTGTATAGCTTCATCAGTGAATTTGGATTATAGACAGATTAAGAGAAGGCAAGGTCTAATGGTATGGCTTCTTAATGGTAATGCTAAAGCCAGTCTGTAATCTGAGTGTTATATGACTGATAGTCTATTTCATTAACTCTGGTTTGGGGGGGGGTGGGGGGGGGTGCAGTACAGTGGCTCAGTGATTAGCACTGCCACCTCACAGAGTCAGGAACCCGGGTTCGATTCCAGCTTTGGGCAACTGTGTGTGTGGAGTTTACACCTTCTCACCATGTCTGTGTAGATTTCCTCTGTGTGCTCTGGTTTCCTCCCACAGCCCAAAAAGATATGCAGGTTATGGTGGATTGGCCATGATAAGTTTCCTCATACTGCCCAGAGATGTGCTGGCTGGGTGGATTAGCCTTCGGAGTTTCAGGGTTACAGGATAAGAGTGTTAAGTCTTGATGGGATACTCTTCAGAGGGTCAGTGTGGACTCGATGTGCTGAATGGCCCACTTCCACACTTAGGATTCTATGATTCTATATTGTCTGAGTCTAGTCATTGTACGTCCTGCTAATTATCTTACTATCCAATCCTAACCACTCTAACTAACTCTTTCCACACTGGTAAGGAGTGACTCTGTGACATCACCACAAGTTTGAGGCTCGAAGCCCCTTACCCAATGAGAACGAAGTGAGGTGCTTACTGGCTGTGAAATCTTAAGAACCTCTTGACACTATGTGATCATCTAATTAACTATATGAGGATAATGTGCTTCCACAGCCTAATCTGTCTGTTGTTAAAATCTCCTCCAGATCGATGTCCTGCTCCTTCTGACCTTGTGTTGGAGCCCTACGCTATTGCTCTGTCATCATCCATTGAGTTTTCTGGCAGGGTGGCTCAACTCTCAGGAACGTAAGCATTTTGACCTAACAACCATTTTCTGCCTATCTTAAAACCTTCTCAAAACCAGTTTTATCAACTGCCTCCACTGATCTGTCCCAATGTTTCTACTCCATATCTGTTCCTGCTCAAAGACCTACACTTGGGGCACTGTACAAACGAAAGACTTAGTTAATCGCTAAATACAGCAGATGCTAGCAATCTGAAACACAAAGTTCTGGAAACAGTCAGCAGATCTGACAGCTTCTGTGGAGCAGGCAATGTTCTGAGTTGAATCTGGCTCTTAAAGAAATCTGTCTTTCTCTAATGAGACATTTCCAACTCAAAATGTTAACTGTTATTACTTGAAATGTGGAGTTTGTTTGAATTGTGAGTAGCCCGGAGTAAATAAAATAGATGAAAGCCTGAGAAAATTGTGACTGAAGTTGTCTACCTACAAATTAATGTTTTTTTGCTGAAATTCATTTTCATAGAGAAATAAGGTCAGCTAAACATTAGGGAGTTGCAAATTAATTTCTGGAACTGTTCAATGATTCTAGTGTTGTAGAAATTTGAGTATCTATTCCTGCTCTGGCTGTGACCAGTCGAGCATGACCTGCATTCCTTGTGGTTATCTCAAGAATAGCTTTTCATAGAAGCATCTAGTGCCAGATGGTTGTCCCATTCCCTGGTAAACAGGCTGCAACCCACCTAGTGCAAATATTGTGACTTCTCTGCTTGTACATTACCGAAAACATATACTGCACCAGCTTTAAGGACAAAATTCCACACAGTGCCAGTTCAGAGGATTGGTCTCAGCCAAGTTTGCCTGCGGAGAAAGATGCTATCACTGATGCATGATCTGAAATGATTGATTTATTTTGTCTACAGCTCAACCTGGTGGAAAGGACAAACGAGACATCAACAGACACTGCGTAGAGGCTAAACACAACAAGAAAAGGGTAGTAAGAATATGCAGAAATCATCACATCCTCAACTGGTTGAGGCAAATAGAATGGGAGGTGAAGGGAAGATGGAAAAATAGATGAGGAAGAAAGGAAATGGAAACTATATTAACAAGGTGAGGAGAGGTAATGAAAGGCTTGCATCTGTATGGCACATTTCATACTGACACAATGTTCCTGAGCTCGTATGCTCAATGAAATATTTTCGAACTTTGACGAATTGAAAGAAACAAAGTAACAATTTTCTGCACAGCACGTTCCCACAAGCAACAAATGACCAAACAATATTCTTCAATAATCTAAAATAAAGAACTGCAGATGGTGAACATGCGAAAGCAAAACAAAAATTGCTGGAGGAACTCTGTAGGTCTGGCAGCATCTGTCGGAAGAAGGCAGAGTTAACTTTTTGAGTCCGATGACTCTTCGTCAGAACTGTTAGTAGCCAAAGAGGAAGTGATATTTATGCTGAAGCCGAGGTTGTGGGAGCAGGCAGGGGAGGGGGGTGGTGTGTGGAGTGGGGAGGGGAAAAGTGAGGAGATAGGTGGAGGTGGAGGCTCGAGAGAGAGATATGGAAAGGGTAGGTAAACAAGAGGATAATGGATAGATGACCAGGACAGAAGAAAGGCTAAATAAGTGATAATTAGAACTAAGAACAGGAGAAAGTGGGTGAACTGTGCTGAATGCATGCCATGTAATATGGTAAAAGCCAAAAGAAATGTGGATGCTGTAAATAAGAAACGAAAACAGAAATTACTGTAAAAGCCTGGCAGGTTTGGCAACATCATTGGAGAGAAATCAGTGTTAACCTTTCGGGTTCGGTGGCCCTTCCTCAGAAAAGCAGTTTCTGAAATATTAACGTTGATTTCTCTCCACAAATGCTGCCAGACCTGCTGAGGTTTTCCATACAATGTGATAATGGGCCTGGGAGTATGTGGGCATGCGTGACTGTGCTAAAGGCAGCCCATATCATAACAGGATCCCCCTAATGGCATTTTGCATCAACCTTCAGCAGCATTGAACTGCAGCGGTTTGAGAAGGCAACTCACTACCACCTTCTAAAGGGCAACTAGGGACGGGAATAAATACCAGCCCAGTCAGTGATGCTGACGTCTCACAAATGAATAAAATGAATAAAACAAAAGGACCAGGCGTGGGGTGGATAAAACACAGGAAAAAATGTGAACCAGGCTCTGGAGTTATTCAATTTGATGTTATTTTCTAGAGGCTGTAGAGTCCCCAACTGGGAAATGATACGTTGTTCTTCCAGCTTCATTGGAGCACTGTTCTTCAGTATTGTGGATGGAAGGGCCAATATTAGCCAGTACTAATGAGTACTCAGCTGGTCTCCTTTAAAATAAGGCTTCAAGCTCTTTTACATCACCTGAGAGAATACAGAAGGTGTTGGCTTATTACCTCTTCTCACCATTATTACTATTATTTTCCATTTCCTTTCTCCCCGCAACTACTTTTCCAGCTTCCCAAATTGTCTCCGTTCTATTCACTCCAATCACTTGGAGAGTGGTCAATGCTGCATATTCTCTCCAACCTCTTCATGGCTTGACCTTGCACTGTCTCTGTTGATGTCTCATCCAAAAGATGACACCTCTGACAGTTTCAATAAGCAATAATCGCGCCTCAGTTAAACCTCATCGGCTATGACAACAGTGCAGCATTCCCTCAGTACTGCATTGGAGTGTCAGCTTAAGTGTTGAAGGGAGGAGGCTTGTGTAGATGGCCAACAAAGATTGTCCTGATTAGCCATGGTAACAAAGTGTGGAGCTGGATGACCACAACAGGCCAAGCAGCATCTTAGGACCTAAGATGCTGCTTGGCCTGCTGTGTTCATCCAGCTCCGCACTTTGTTATCTCGGATTCTCCAGCATCTGCAGTTCCCATCAATCTCTGATTAGCCATGGACTGTCTAATGAAAGGACATAAGAAAACATTTGTATAAACATTTTTGGTGAATGGCCTGCTGTAGAGTTATGCATTCTATCTGATGCTCTGTAAAGAAGATCTAAATTAGGATTATATAGCGGAACAAATACAGCAACTTTGTTTTAACCGGCATCATATCAATCATTATTCTCAATAAACCAACAAACTATATGGAAATACCGCAACTTTATCATTTATTGTGATGCCCAAGTAGGTCAGAAATTATACAACACCAGGTTATAGTGCAATAGGTTTATTTGAAGACACATGCTTTCGGACTGTAGACCCTTCATCAGGTGAAGTGAGAAAGAAGCAGACATAACACAGAACTTATTACTAAAAGATCAAAGGGTCACACAACTGAATACGATGTATTAAACAAACCTAAGATGCTGCTAAATATTTAATCACTTAGAAGGTTCTACTTGATTAATATGTTTATGTCAATACCTGAGTTTCTTTCACGTCACTGACCTGAGAGAACTAAAGGTTTTATCAGTGTAAAGAAGAGGTGACATTTTACGTCAGACAATGCATGTTAGGAGTGAGGCCTTGTTTAGAATGTGTTTGTGTTTCGGTTTGGAGTCAGACTGGTTTTATTTCTAAAGTAGGAATTCATAAAATGCCACATTGACTAACTGTGTATAAATTGTGTGTTTTTTGAACAAATAGAATGCATCTGCAAATTCAAAGTCACCATATAGATTCGCCCGTGTGTGTGTGTGTGTGTGTGTGTGTGTGTGTGTGTGTGTGTGTGTGTGTGTGTGTGTGTGTGTGTGAGAGAGAGAGAATGCATAGCATGATGGGTTCACCTGTAGTGCCACATGAACCCAAGATCCTGGTTGAGGCTGTCCTCATGAATACCGAACTTGGCTATCAGCCCCTCCTCGACGACCTGGCATTGTTGTGTAGCCTGAGGCCCATCTTGGAGGACAGTTATTCTAAGATCCGAGGCTGAATATCCTTGACTGTTGAAAAGATCCCCCACAGGGAGGGACCATCAGTGTTTGGCAATTGTTGAGCAGTGTTTTCTCAGGGGAGTGACTTGAAAGAAATCGGGGGATTTATATAAACATATTAATTAATTAAAAGTTTTGAACTGATTATTAAAGATTTAACAGCATCTTAGGTTTGTTAAATACATCTTCATCAGTTGTTTGACCCTTTGATCTTATACTTATAGATTCCGTGTTTTGTGTGCTTCTTTCTCACTTCACCTGATGAAGGGGCCATGCTCTGGAAGCTTGTGTTTTCAAATAAACCTATTGGAATATGAGCAGGTTCGTGTGATTTCTGACTTTGTCCACTGCAGTCCATCACCGGCACCTCCATATGATGATGTCTGACTCGTCAGTTGTGGGTGCTAGTGAGATTGCTCTCTGCTGGTAAGTTTTATTTAAGGGCAAAGTTACATTATTATGTAAGTGATTTATGCCGTAAATAAAGTGCAACAGTGATGTGTACAGCCCCTGCATTATGGTTCTTTTACTTAGTGTGTATTTTTGCAATGAGTGTATGGACCTCTTGCTTAACCAGCATATTTGATCAACTAGCACACATTTGGTTCCCCCGACATGCCAGTTAATAAACAGTTTACTGAAATACATTCAATGAGGTCACAACTGACAATGTTTCATAATTGAGTTGTTTTGCCAATAAGTAATAAAAGCCCTGATTTTCCAGTTGGTATTATTTCAGCTTTGGTGTTAATTTATTAATAAATTGGAAGTTTGAGTGTGGATCTTAATGACCTTCACCTTGTGTCTGCATGAGTCACCCTGCAGCCTGCAGTTCAGGCGCAGCAAACATTAGTCCCAGATGCCAGTCTATACCAATGCTTGCCAAGCTTTACTATCTATTGCGCAATTTCTCTCCAGTAGAAATCTTCGTGATGCTATTTACTTCCCTTCTGTGGTATTAGAATGGCCTGTTGCCACCAGCCATGAGGCTATGCAGTCCTATCTCTGTAATTGATGTTCTCCTACCACAATGGCATTTTCCCTAATGGGGTAATGCTTACCTCCCATAACATAATGTTATTTTCTGATAGTAGATTGGATGGATGTGACGAAAAGATAATTCTACTGGTTAAGTGATCCAAATTAAGATGCTTATTAGCTGTAATAGATATAAAATGGATATTAATCAGTAAATATATCATAAATGATAAACATATATAGAGCAGTTTATAGATAAAACAATCTATAGATATATTAGAATCATATGCAAATTAATGTGTGGATCTATTTGATTAAACAACATAGTATAACCAATACTCTACTTTTGATATAAGAACATAAGAAACAGGGCAGGAGTAGACCATCTTGGGCTTGCTCCACCATTAAATAAGATCATGGCTGATCTTTTCATGGACTCAGCTCCATTTACCTGCCCACTCTCCATAACTCTTAATTCCTTTACTCTTCAAAAATCTATCTGTCTTTGCCTTAAAGACATTCAATGAGGAAGCCTCAATTGCTTCACTGGGAGGGAATTCAACAAATTAACAACCCTCTGGGTGAAGAAGTTCCGCCTCAAATTAGTCCCAAATCTGATCCTCCTTATTTTGAGGCTATGGCCCCTAGTTCTAGTTTTACCCACCAGCGGAGACAACCTCCCTGCTTTTATTTTATCTACTCTTTTCAAAATTTTGTTTTTCTATAAGACGCCCCCTCGTTCTTCTAAATTCACATGAGTACAGTCCCAGGCTACTCAATGTCTCCTCATTTGGCCACCCTTTCAACTCTGGAACCAATCTGATGAACCTCCACTGCATCCCCTCCAGCGCCAGTACATATATTAGAAACATATGCAAACTAATGATAGTATAGCTTAAACTACTTTAGACATGTTCACTGAGTCTGACAATGAATCTCACTGCCTTCTGCCTAATGGGGTGCCCAACTTTATGAAGCTGATCTGGAGAACTCATGTTTCCTGGCATTGATCACAATCTCAGTCCAAGGTGGAGTCCAATGAGTGCAGCACGGTCCCCGACAGTAATGCTTTTCTGGGTGCTCTTGGTACTTTCCTAGATGTTCCATTGTGCCAAAAACCATCTTCCAGGTAGTCATGTTACAAGGCTCCTCAATAGTCAGAACAATGTCTTGAACTAAATCAGTGGTTTTCCACTCATCTTCAATTCCTCATTGCCATGCTCAGTTAACCCTTCACAATTGACCCTTAATGATCCGGCTTGGAGATATCATTTTTAATCCTACCAACACACATAAGAAACTGGACAAGGATTTCCTGATATTGAAGAGCCCAACAGATAGTTATCAGAACTATAATGAACAAGTTTTCACATTATTCAGGTACAGAAGTGTTTAAGCTAATGTTAAGCTTTTAGATATAATGGAGGAGGATGATCTTAGGACAGTGTCATGCTTCAGGTAATCTGAGGTAAGATGGAGCATGGGATCGTTCTACCCTCTGGTCACATGGTATGATTGGATGATGATATCATGGACATGCCTCTTACAGTATACTGACATACTGTCCGTGAAGTATAACACAAGATTTTGTTGACCAAAGCACATATCCAACTGCTTTTAAAATGAAATTCAGGCTTCCATGACCAGATTTTTATTTTGTTTCAGAGACAGCAGGAACTGCAGACGGTGGAGAATCTGAGATAACAAGGTGTAGAGCTCGATGAACACAGCAGGCCAAGCAGCGTCAGAGGAGCAGGAATGCTTACGTTTTGGGCCTAGACCCTTCAGTTTGCATCGCGTGCAGCCTGATCAGGTCCATGGATGATAGAATCTAAAAGTCTTAGCCAAGTGACGAATAAGACCATAAGATGTAGGAGCAGAAATAACACATTCGGCCCATTGACTCTGTGTCACCATTCAATGAGATCATGGCTGACCTGATAGTCCTCAACCCCACTTTCCTGCCTTTTCCTTATAACGATGCTGCTCCATTACTCAACAAATTTTCAACACTGCTGCCATGAGTTTGGACTACTGTGCCCATTCCATCCACGACCTCCTGCCGACAACTATAATTGGGCATGTCGTACTGGTCCAACAGCTTATCTTGCCAAATTGTATTGGGAGTGGGATATCAAAATTGTACAATGGGTGTTCCCTGGTTTGGAGGGATTGTCTTATGAGTAAAGATTAAACAGGTTTGGAGTCTACTCACTGGGATTTAGAAAGAATCGGAGGTGACCTCATTGAAATATATAGGATTCTTAAGGGGATTGAGGAGTCTAGGACCAGAGGGCATAGACTCAGAATAAAGGAGCACTAATTTAAGACAAAGATAAGGCAAAATTTATTCTCTCAGAGGGTTATGAGTCTTTGGAACTCCTTTCCACAAAGAGTTGTGGGGTGCAGAATGCTTGGGCATATTTAAAAATGAGATAGATTCTTGATTAGTAGGGGAATCAAGGGTTGTGGGGAAAAGAGAGGAAAGCCAATGTGAGGAATGCCGGATCAGAAACGCTCCGATTGAATGGGAGGGCAGGCTCGGGAGGGTGAATAGCTAACTCTTGTTCCTATTTCCATGGTCTATGATCGATGTGGAAGCATCAGGAATTTGGTATTCTGTTCTTTGCTTGAACGGGCTGAAGATCAAAGTTCAAAATTCACTTACACGGCTTTTGGATATGTTTCTTTCTGCTCAATGTACAGAAGATTTCAAGAATTTTGTGGGATTATATTCAGCGTGGACTGATTGGACCGAAGGGTCTGTTGTTGTACGACTCAATGACTCTATCTGCGACACAGCTTTGAAAGAATAACTAACTAAATTAATCAAAAGGATGAATACTATTTGCCACTGCACACCCCCTGTTGTTAGTCACTAACAGTCCCCATTAACAGCTATTCACCCTCCCAGCCTGATCGTTAGCAACTCCTTTGTCTGTCCAACTGTCTTTCTCTCTCTTTGGGCTCTATCCTATCATTTAATCCCTACCCCACCCACCTCCCTATTTTCTGCATTAAAACTGAAATTTTCCCAGCCACCATCAGTTCTGAGGAAGGGTCACTGGACCCAAAACATTTACTCTGTTTATTCCTTCACAGGTGCTGCCAGACCTGCTGAGCTTTTCCAGCAACTTTGTTTTTGTTCTTGATTTGCAACATCCAGTTCTTTTCGTTTTTATGATTAATACTATTTACCTGATTATGTTATTAGTTTGCACAAGTTAAAAAAAGCATAATCTATGGCAGATATGGAATCCCGACAGGGTGGAGGCGGGCCATTAGCCTGTCGAGTCCACACTGACTCTCCAAAGAACATACCTTCAAAATCCACTCCACTATCCCATCCCTGTTAAGCAGCACGTCCCGTGGCCAACCCACTTAGCCTGCACATCCCTGGATACCATGGGCAAGTTAGCATAGATAAGCCATCTAGTCAGCACATCTCTGGACCAGGGGATAAAAACCAGCGCACCTGGTAGTAACTCACACAAATAAAGAGAGATTGTGCAAACAGTCATCGGAGGGTGGAATTAAATGTTGGTTCCTGGGGCTCACCACTGAGCCACTGTGCCACTTATATTTGCTTCGTACACGTTACTGCTGAACTTGCTTTGGAAAAGGGATATCCACTACTGATTGATATTCTGTTCTTTTTCTTTGTACTGTCCACAGATGTCAGATTCACCAAAAGTCTGGAAGAGAGAACGTAAAAACAATGACAAGTTTTTCTTTTAATTTAACACAGAGAAGTTGTAATGATTCATTGTAATTTGTGTCTTGTTATTCATGATAAAGCTTGTTGCCTGACAATTTATGACATTCAGTTTGGGTGGCATGAGAAAGAATCAGTTATTGCACATCAGAATTGAAAATATTTTGGAAAATGTGAAAATCTCCCCTATTGGTTCATTTCAAAGGTTTGTCAATCTCTGTTTTTTGGTCAGGTTTTACAAGAAGCAAATGTGTTGCTGTTCACATAATATTTTAAATTCATATTTTGTTTTCTCTGTGTCAGAATCTGGCAATGACTTCAAGACAAATTCTCATCCTTGCTTTCAAATCCTCCCACAATCACATTGCTTCTTATGTTTGCAACCTACTTTAATATTACAACATTTTGAGGGCTCTGCGCTCTTCCATTTCTGATCCCTTATTTAAAGCACTCCAAAGGGGCTCAATCATCGTGTTTGATTAATTGTGTCTGTGCAACATTTGATGCTCACATGTGTATGGTTAGTTAGGCCTGGGTGGGCACTCACAGGTCAGTAATAGAAGCTTCGAAACAGCTGGAAGACAGAGGTATGCTGTAGAAGCATTGAGAGGGCATTTTCAAGCATTAGGTATCAGCTGCAAACAGATATATCAGAGATATATTTGCAATGTTCTCCTCTCTGAGCCTGAAATTCTGGTATTGCATCCTTAAATATGCCACCTCACTGCCACTTCTCCTCTAAGGCAATATTTGAAACCTACCTCCTGTCCGAACCATTTATTTATTTCCTGTGTGGCTTGATGTCAGTGTTTCTTTGATAATACTTTAGGATGTCAAAGGTCCTGTCTTAATCACAAGTGGTTATTGAAGTAGTTTAAATCTCTAAAGCCTATAGCTTGTAAGGCAGGCCTTCTTTCCCAACCCCCGTGAGATTTCACAAGCATGCCCTTCATTTAAAAACTGGGAGGTTATGCCGCAGCTGTGTCGGGTGCTGTTGAGGCCGCGCCTGGACTATTATGTACAGTTTTGGGCTCCTTACTCGAGAGAAGATGTACTGGCACTGGAGGGGGTGCAGAGGAGGTTCACTAGGTTGATTCCAGAGTTGAGAGGTTTGGTTTATGAGGAGAGATTGAATCAACTGGGTCTATACGCATTGGAATTTGTAGAATGAGGGAGGACCTTAAAGAAACATATAAAGTTATGAAGGGAATAGATAAGAGAAGCAGGGAGGCTATTTCCATTGGCAGGCCAAACTAGAGCTCGGGGGTACAGCCGCAAAATAAAGGGGATCAGATTTAGGATTGAGTTGAAGAGGAACATCTTTACCCAACAAGTTGTGAATTTTATAGAATTCCCTGCCCAGTGAAGCTGTTGAGGCTGAATATTTTTAAGGCAAATGTCAGTAGATTTTTGAACAGTATAGGAATTAAGGGTTATAGTGAGCGGGTGGGTAAGTGGAGCTGTGGTCTTGAAAAGATTAACCATGATCGCACTGAATGGTGGAGCAGGCTCGAAGAGCCAGATGGCCTACTCCTGCTCCTATTTCTTGTGTTCTTATACTGGGTTCCTGTGTTTCAGGAGTCTAAATATTTTGCTTCTATATTCTATCTGTAGGGTGAATCAGTAATATTTTACAGTTAGGAGAAGTGATATCGTAGTTGATCGGTTTAATTCTTCATCCAGGCAAATGGCTCAAAAAGGTGCAAGTATAGAGAATGATGAGATGGAAGTCAAGTAATATTGTTTAATGCAAATACTAATAGTGCTGAGAGAAACATCACTAGGAAAGGCAATTGAACTGAAAGTGTAATTGGGGAAGGAAGAGAGAGCAGGAGAGGGTTTGCACCTGTAGGGCAATCCAAATGACATTTTTGAATCACCATCTTTGCTCAATAGGGGGCACTCAGCAGTTACTTTGTGCACAGTAAGAACCCACAAGCAGCCATCATAAACAGGACGAGAGGCCTGTTTCAGTGATGCTGCGTGAAGGATGGCTGTTAACCTGGCGAACTGCCCTATTCTCCTTTAACTGGTTTGTCGAGCTATTCTGCCCGTAAAGATTAGGCCTTGGTTGAGGGTTTGATGCTACGCGGGTTCAAGGAGTTTTGTTTGCAGAGAAGGCTGCTGTGCATATGGTGGCGTGGGGGGTAGGGGAGAAATGTGTGTTGGGGCGAAATCATATGGAAGAAAGAATCTGCCTTTTTGTCCTTTTTTTTATTAATGCTTGTGTCTTCAAACACCGGGAGGTGATGTCCCTGACATTACTGAGAGCACCTTGTCAATCTGAATTCAGAAGGTGACTGATGGGTTGGCTTCTAGAAGAAGACGGGTTCATCCATTTTATATTTTCCCCCAGCCAGTCTCCAAAGCAAATTGTGAAGCAATAGACAGTTCATCCTATTGGTGTCTTCTCCAGAGGCTCGGGTGGGATGGGCTGCACTTTTGCTGAGATACAATTCCTGTCAGCCAGGCAAAAGGACACATCAATGGCACAGATTTTGCTACATGCACGGACAGTGGCACCGCTGTAAGATTGATTTTTCAAACGAATACAAGTTCGTAAGGAGTTAATGCATGGATTAGTCCACCTGAGGTGGGTGGGTGTTACTCATTTAAAATTCCCTGTTAGTTGTTGCGTTTGTTTAAGGCTGAGATAGATAGATTATTGACCAGTAGAAGAATCATGATTTATGGGGAAAGGGCAGGAAAGTGGACATGAGGAACGTCAGATCATCCATGATCCTACTGAATGGCAGAGCAGGCTTGGGAGTCTGAACTGGCCACTTCTTTTCCTATTTGTTATGGTCTTACAAGGGGAACGCTACCATAGAACGCATTAATTCCAAAGTTAAAGAGAAACGAAAGTTGTCTAAGTTCCCTGAGAACCAGTGATGATCATACACAAGTAAACCTATTTGCATATAAAGCCATGGTAGCCAATAATTTTAAATGCATCAAGTCCTTATAGTTTGGAAGCAGGCCACTCAGCCCACACCAACCCTCAGAAGAAGATCCCACCCAGATCCACACCCTCCCACTCTATCCCTATAACCCTGCATTTCCCATGGCCAATCCACCTAATTTGCACACCTTTGGACTGTAGGAGGAAACAAGAGCACCCAGAGGAATCCCACTCAGACACAGGGAGAATGTGCAAACTCCACACAGACAGCCACTTAAGGCTGAAATCAAACCTGTGTCCCTGGTGTTGTGAGACAGCAATGCTAACCACTAAGCCACTATTATGCCACACATAATGAAAGTAATACTTTGATTAGAAAATAAATAATACCAAAATGTTGTGGATGTTGGAAATCTGAAACAAAAGTTCCGAGTTTTCCGAAGAGCTGGAAACAAAACGTTAACTCTGATTCTCTCTGATGCTTCCAGATGACTTTCTCCAGCATTTATTTTGCTTTAACTGATTTGATGATACCCGCGACATGTGATATTCAGGTATTCTGACTAAACCCAGGTTTTGGGTTAATCCTACAGGTTCAAATCCCACCATGGCAATTGCTGGAATTTAAATTCAATTAACAAAATCTTTAATTATAAAGTGAGCCTCAGTAATGGTGATAATGAAAGCTATTATGGGTTGTCTTTAATAAACCATAAGCTGACTAAAGTCCTCGGTTAAGGATGGAACTCTGCTGTCTTTGCCTGGTCTAGCCTAAATATGACACCAATGTTGTCAACTCCTAAATGCCCCCTGAAATGACCCAAGGACCAAGTGGATTCAATGGCAGTTAGGGATAGGCAACAAAATGCAGGGCTTGCCAGATGCCTTCATGCCATGAAAAAGTTTGGGTTAAGAGCACACAGGAAGGTAGCCAATCCAAAACAGTCACAGGAGGAATGGTGAGTGGAGATGAGTAGGCTAAGTTGATTCAATTTAGCACATCTTCAGGGACCAGCTAACTCACAACATCAGTAGAAACTCACTCCATACCCGAACTGGAAATCTGGTCAACCTCCAAAATGGCTACTTCTATCACATCTGAAAAAAAGGAAATTAGAGGCTAGCAAGGCCTTCCTTCTGTGACATATTCAAGAGTGATATTTCAATGTTAACGTATCTAACCAGAGACACTTATTTGTATTTGTAGTAAGTCAGCTTAATATTGAATTTGAGCTTGAACATAAAAATCACAGTTTCCACTTTTCCTATAATTTTAAAGAAATAAAACTCTTCGACATAAACTATGCAAACAGACATGACACTCTTAAACCATGTAAACAGGCATGACACTCTCATATATAAAATTAATATTTTTTCTCTTAACTTTGCATCAGAACGAGCTCCTATGACTGATTTGTGGGTGAGGAATGGACCTACACGCTCTGAAGTTTTGAAGATTGAGTGGTGATCTCATTGAAACGTGTAAGTTTCTGTGAAGGATGTATATGATTTATAGTTCACTGACTATCGCAACAGGTCCATGGCAGATGCCATTTCCCTGGCCCTACACTCATCTCTGGAACATCTGGATATGTCAGGATCCTACATATTGACTACAGCTCTTCCTTCAACACCATAATTCCAACCAAGCTAATCTCAAATTCTGAGATCTAGGACTCTGCTCTGCCTTCTTCAACTAGATCTTCAATTTCCTAATCCACAGACTGTAATCAGTAAGCATAAGCAACAACACCTCCTCCATAGTAACCCTCAACACCAGCACCCCAGAAGGCTAAATACTCAGCCCCTTACTATACTCCCTATACACTCTTAACTGTGCAGCCAAATTCTGTCCTTGCTCCCAAGTTTACTGACGACATGATGGTTGTAGGTGGGATCTCAAACAATGACAAGACAGAATACAGGAAAGATATAGCGTGCTCGGTGCCTTGGTGTAAAGATAACAATTTGTCCCTCAACAACAGCAAAATGAAAGAGCTTATCATTGACTTCAGCAAAGAAGGTGGGCAGCATGCCCCTGTCTGCGTCAATGGAACTGAGGTGGAGATGGTTCAGAGAGTCAAGTTCCTAGGAGTGACAATCACCAATCATCCTTTTCTGATGAAGGGTCTCGGCCCGAAACGTCAGCTTTTGTGCTCCTAAGATGCTGCTTGGACTGCTGTGTTCATCCAGCTCCACACTTTGTTATCTCAGATTCTCCAGCATCTGCAGTTCCCATTTTCTCTCTCCAATCACCAGCAATCTGTCCCGAATCACCCACTTTGATGCAATGGTCAAACAAAACAAAACAATGCGTCTATTTCTTTGGAGGCTGAGGAAATTTGGCATTTCCATAGACTCTTGCCAATTTTTATAGATGTACCACAGAAAGCATTCTACCCAAGATGCACTGCAGCTTGCTATGGCAAATGCTGTGCCAAGGACCATTAGAAACCACAGAGCATTGTAGACACAGCCTAGTCCATCACTCAAGCCAACCTTCCATCAATTGAGTCCATCAATACTGGTATAAACTGCCTGCACAGCAAGCAAAACAAAACTTTGCACTGTATCTCGGTACGTGTGATCATAATAAATCAAATAAAAAATTTAGACATGATAGTTTCTTAACCCTCAAATGGGCTTTGTTGAACAAAGGGGCATGGGACCAAGATAAGGAGTCAACCATTTGTTGGACTGAAATGCTGAGAAATGTCTTCATTTGTGAACCTTTAGGAATCCCTATCTCAGACAGGAAATGATACGTAGTGATATTGTCATTGGATTAATAAACTAGATGTCTATTCAGGGAGCTTGACTTAGAATGACACCAAGGCAGCCTGGAATTTGAATTCAATTAATAAAATCTGAAATTGAATTAGCGCTAGTGAAAACAATCCTGAAGCAATCTATGTTTGTTGTAAAAAGTCAACTGGCTCATGATTGTCCATTGGAGGAAGGAAGTATACCGTCCATATCAGGTCTGGCTGTCATACAGCTCCAGGTCCACAATGATGTGGTTGACTCTTAGCTACTTTCAGGGGTATTTTGGGATGGGCACAACTACTAGACTTGCAAGGTAAGAATAAAACAAAAAAAGTGATACTCCAGTATTGAGTATAATGAAGACTGATGGAACATTAAGGTAGGCAAGTGAAGCGGTGCAGAAAATCAGCCATGATATTATTGAATGGTGGAGCAGATGTAAGCGGCCATGTAGCATTCTTCTACTCCATTTCTCGTGTTCTTAAGATGTAAGAGATTGGGCTCAGTGAGGTTCTGACAAGTGGTTGAGATTGACATGAAGCTAATGTCTTCATGGTTTAGGCTGCAAGAACACAGGATGAGTCTGGAGAATGAGCTTCACTTTGTAAAAAGTTACACTTCTGTCACCTGATGTGTAAGCTTTTTATCGCTACTTCTCACTGAAAACAATCTATGATCTTGTTTAGCCTTGTAACGTGGTATTTTGAGGAAGTTGTTGAAATTGTGCAATTTAACTCGAGTTGACATTGATTCTGATGATGTCAGCCTTTCCCATTGGAACAGGCAATGGTAATGACACCTCACAAAATTGGTTTCCATGTTTCTTAGCAGAGTCTTGTCATTAAGATTGATTATGTCCACTACGGCTATAGGTATTGTGATTTACAGCTACATCAGCCCTGTTTTTTTGTGGTCACTGATAAGAGAGGTAGTGTATAACTGGATACGTCTCATTATATAACCAGAAAAGAATTACAAGGGATGAGTAGATCTTTTGATGTAACTCATCCTCACTTTTGTCCTCAACAATTTATCACAGCCACCTGCCATTTTTCCAAAAAAACAATAGAAGGTTTCATTTCTAAAGAAAGGCTGGACAGGTTGGAATTTTTTTTTTCACTGGTGCTTAGGAGTTTGAGAGGTCAGTTTATAAAATCATAAGGGTTATAGATGTGGCTAATGGTAAGTGTTTTTTCCCTCGGATGGAGGCTTTCAAGACCAAGGGGGCACATTTTAAGGTAAGAGGAGTAAGACTTATTAAAGGCATGAGAGGCATTTTTTTTTGCACAGAGGTTTGTTAGTGTGCGAAATGTACTTCCTGAGGAAGTGGCGGATGTGAGCATAATTACACTGTTTAAAAGACATTTGGATGGGTATAAGAATAGGAAAGGTTTGGATGGATATGGGCCAGGAGCAGGCAGGTGGGACTAGTTGGGGTTATGCCCTGCATGGACTGGTTGGACCGAAGGGTCTGTTTCCATGCTGTATGACTCTATGACTTTGTGACTCTTTGTGATGTAGCTGCCTTGAACATGTTTTGCTGTCCTTCCACAATTTCCCTTGAGAAGATGGTGGGGAGCAGCTTACTTGATGCATTGTAATCCTTGGAGGACACATATACCCTCAGCGCTGGAGCAAGTTCAACGACCCAGCAACAGTGATTAACTGTGATATAATTTCTGGTCAGGCTAGTGTGTTGTTTTGTTAGAAGAACGTGTAGATGGTGTTGTTCCCTATCATGTGTTTTCCTTAACTGGTGGCCAATGACACAAAAATAGAGGGTGCTTTTGGAAGAACCGTGGCAGGTTACTACATTGCATCTTGTGGACGATACACACTGCCCCCGTGCTCTGATTTTTTTTTCTATTATTCATTCATGGACTGAGCCAGCATTTATATCCTAGTTGGCCCTGAGAAACTGACCTGCCTTCTTGAGCTATTGCAGCACATGTGCATTAGCTAGACCCACAATGCCATTCAGGAGAAAATTCCAAAATTTTGACCCAACAATAGTGAAGGAACAGCAATATGTTTCCAAACCAGAGTGGTGATTGGTTTGGAGGATAACCTCCAGATAGTGGTGTTCTCATGTAACTGCTACCCTTGCCTTTAGTAATGGTTGTGTGTTTGGAAGGTGCTGCCTAGGGAACCTTCGTGTATTTCAGCAAGCCATCTCACAGACAGTACACACTACTGCTACCAAGTGTTGGTGTTGGAGGCAATGGATCTTTTATGAATGTGCTGCTTTGGCCTGGATGGTGGCAAGTTTCTTGCGTGTTCTTGGAGCTACACTGATCAAGGCAAGAGGTGAGTATTTGATCACAATCCTGACTTGTGTCTTGTAGATGGTAGACAGGTTTTGTGGTGTCAGGAGATGAGTTACTCAGAGTTACTCCTAGCTTCTGACCTTGTATCCACTGTATTTATATGGCTAGCTTAGCTCCTTTTCTGGCCAATGATAATCACCAGGTTGTTAATAGTGGGGCATTCAGTGCTAGTAACAACATTGCATGTCAAAAGGTGATGGTAAGATTCTTTTATTTGTGACAGCCATTGACTGGTATTTACGTGGCATGATTGCTACTTGTTACTTTTCAACTCAAGCCTTAATATTGCCCATGTCCACTGCATTTGAACATGGACTGCTTCAGCATCTGAGGAGTCTTAAACCATGCTGAATATTGTGCAAACATCAGCAAACACTCTCATTTGTGACCTTATGATGGAGGGAAGGTTAAAGATTTAGCAGCTGAATGTGGTTAGGCCCAGAACACTAGCTGAAGGAGCTCCTGCAGGCGTGTCCGGGGGCTGATATGCCAGGTATGACAGCCACCAGCAGAGTGAGCATCGAAGATCGTGGCTGGAAAGTAATCAAGCGAGCTGCTTTGTCCTGGATGGTATTGAGTTTTATGAGTGTTATTGCAGTTGCACTCATCCAGGCAGTGTAGAGGGAGCATTCCATTAAACACTTGACTATCAATGTCCCGTCGAATAACTTTTCTGATGATTGAGAATAGACCGATATTTTTAGAGATAGTAGTAAGTGCAGATGCTGGAGAATCTGAGATAACAAGGTGTAGAGCTGGGTGAACACAGCAGGCTAAGCAGCATCAGAGGAGCAGGAAGGCTGGTGTTTAGGGCCTAATTTCTGAAGAAGGGTCTAGGCCCGAAACGTCAGCCTTCCTCCTCCTCTGATGCTGCTTGGCCTGCTGTGTTCATCCAGCTCAACACCTTGTTATCTCTGATATTGTTAGAGTTGACTGGGTCGAATTTGTCCTGAGCTTTGGTATACTTGAGCAAATTTCCATATTGTCAGATAGGTATCAATGTTGTAGCTGTATTGGAATAGGTTGTCTAATGGTGTAGCTAGTTCTACAACAGAATTCTGAGTAACGTATAGCTGTGACAGTGTCAGGACCCCATTCCTTTGCAGTATCCAGCAAACTGAAAGTGTAAGTAAAATGAGATGGAAAGCTTCTGAGAAGTGTAAAATGGGACAAATTATAGGAAAATATTTTGAACCTCTTCCACCAAATTGAAATACTCTATCACTGCTAGTCTCACTATTAGATCCCATATGAGAAAGACCACCCATGTTTAATTACACTGATATGCCTAAGGAAATTAGGATACTAATTTCCGGCTCAGTGGCTAGTACCACTAACTCACAGCACTAGGGAGCCAGGTTCGATTCCAACCTGGGTAATTGGGTTTTCTCTAAGTGCTCTGGCTTCCTCCCACAGTCCATAGATGCACAGGTTAGGTGGCTTGGCCGTGCTAAATTGCCCAAGGTGTCCATGTATGTATAGGCTGGGTGGATTAGCCAAGGGAAATGCAAGGTTACCAGAATAGGGTAAGGGGCGGCCTGTGGATCTGGGTGGGATGTTCTTCAGAGGATTGGTGTGGACTCAATGGGCTGAATGGACTGTTTCCACACTATAGGGATTCTATGAAATTATAGGCTGGAAGCTAGTTAAATTGTGATGAGATGGATCACCTTGATTTCCGCAAAAGTTGAAATCTGTGTTACCTGCAACTACCAATAAAATGGAAATGAAATCATACACATCATATACCCCTTTTAAGCCACTTAAAATTGTTTTAATCAAATAAACCAAAGGAAGCTGAATTAAATCAGATACCAGCTCATTAAAGGAGCACTGTAACCAAAGCATGCAAAACTTCATTTAGTATAGTTCACTATGAAGGTTGAGATTGAACTCCAGCCCTTGTGGTGTCCACCGGCTTAAGAGTTCATGCATCATGTACGTCTTCTTTGCACTTTTAAAAAGGAGCGTCAGTACAGGGAAACAATACAATTCCTTTCATTTGGCAATCTCCTAAGCAGATGGTACTGTATCTCATTAATTCTGGGTGGCATTGTTATGACAATACCCTCTATGTTTCCATTCTATAAATTGTATGACATCTTTTACTTGAGGTAGACCACTGACAAAAAAGAAAGACTTGCCTTTTTGTAGCTTGGGCCGTCCCAGAACAATCTGCGGCCAATGGGGTGTAGCCACTTTTATCATGTAAGCACTTGACAGCCAATTTGCACACAGCTCCCAGAGTCAGTGCTGTGATAATAAACAGTTTTGTTGCAATAGTGAATGAAGAACAAATAGTGGCCAGGCAACTAAGAGTAACTGCGGTTTTCCATCAAAGCGGTGTCATGTGTTCTCTTATACACAACTAGGAGGTTAAGAAAGGCCTTTGTTTAACATCTCATTTGAAAGCTGCTACCTACTGATAGTGCAGCACTCTCTTGAGGTGTCAGCTCAGATTTCTGCGCTCAGTCTCTGGAGTAAGACATGAAACTACAACGTTCTGGGTCAGAGACAAGTGCGCAACAAGCTGTACTATAAACTGACACAGCATTCATAATCATTTTGATGTAGTTTATAGGAAAGAAACCAATTAGGCTTATAAGCCTATTATTCTATGAGGATTTACAGAATTTATAATATTGCTTTACTAAGCATTAAGGAATCTCTTCTCACCCATTGGGATATTTGAATTACTGCCATTCTTTGACTCTGGTCACTTAAATTGCATATTTGCAAATGATATTTTTACCAATCAGACCGTGGCTAATGAATCCCATATGCAGAGCAATCATTTCCTGATTGGTTTTCAGTTACAGAAATTGATAGATTGCTGGCAAAGGGAGAATGGCCAGCTGTGTGTTTCTCATGAAGATTATCTTGTCACCCTCGAGAGTCCAGTCAGAATCCAATTCGTGCTGATGCACGACAAGAAAGAAACACAAAAAAGGGAGAGATTTTGTAGTCAATTATCAGTTTGCTACAACACAATAAACTGTGCTTATGTAAATTAGTTTGGGTCCATGGAGTGCAACATCACTGATCAAGACCCTTAACAATACCCTGTGTCATTTCACCCAAGATTTCAGCCCTCATTGCATTCACTCTCAGTGAGTACTGAGGGCTGAGTACAGGATCTGGAGCTACTACAGTGATTCAGTAGTGACTACTCATAGAGTCATACAGCATGGTAACAGACCAGTCCATACTGAACATAATCCCAAGCTAAACTAGTCCCAACCTGCCTGCTCCTGGCCCATTTCCCTCCAAACTTTCCTATTCATATTCTTATCCAAATGTCTTTTAAACATTGTAATCGTACCCACATCCACCTCCTCAGGCATATGTCATCACTGACAACACTGACATGGACACGATGGGCCAAAAAGCCTTTTTTGAGTTATAGGTCTCTATTACTCCATAACGATAAGGTTCGTAATGGCCCATTCATTATTGTCCTTGAACGAAATAACTTGTAGAGGCATTTCAGGGGGTAATTAAGACTAGTTTGAATCACATGTGGATGAGACCTGCTAAAGATGGCAGATTTTCTACCCTAAAGAATATTCGTGATATAGATGACTTTTTTTTTACAACAGTCAATGCCTGAGGAATTCAGAATCAGGGGACACAGTCCAAGAATTTGGAGTGGGCCATTTAGGACTGAGATGGCGAGAAATTTCTTCACCCAGAAAGTGGTGGGATTCTGTGCCACAGAAAGCAATTAATTTTTTTCACAAAAGACTTTGATACAGTTCTTAGGATTACATGGATCAAAGAATATGGGGAAAATGCAGAAACGGAACTGGGTTGGGTGATCAACCACAGTCAGAGCAGGGCTTGAAGGGCTGAATGGCCTACTCCTTTTCCTATGGTCACCATCATTGACAGTGGCTTTCAATTTTACATTTACTCACTGTGCTTAAATTCAAATCTATAAACCCAATGGCCTAGACCTCTGGATTACTAACCCAGTGACATTAACCCGTGCCACGTCTGGGAATTCCACTTGTCTTATCTGGAGTGTGGTACAGCAGTATGTCCCATGTCACAGGGGCCATCCTTGCTTGCTTGCCAAGAATGTGAAAAAGGCAGGACAATGAGTTAAGCTCCCAAGAGGCAGAGAAACATCAGGAGAGAGGCATCTGCAGAACAACAGAGAGAAAGCGCTTGCCTTAAGGAGCGAGAGCAGGGAGGGTAGCAATCAGTCTCCTGTGATCAAACAGGCTGAAAACGGGTTACACTTGTAGTACCACTGAAGAGAAATAAAGAGCCATCGTCAATAAGGTTCCCTATAATTTTGATTTCCACTGTTTAGTCCTGTGAGGTCTGTGCCCAGCAGTGGCTTCTGGAAATGGAAGCCATTTGTCGACATTCTGACTGGAGTCCATGGACCTTCCTGGAAGGAAACATTGCCTCTTACAACTACCTCGTTCCAACTGCAGCTATTTTCCCACCTACCAGTTCAGAGATGTTACTACACAGCACTGCAGTAGGTAGGACTTGAATCCAATCCTCTCTTGATTCTGAGCAATGAACATTCCCTTTGAACCACAAGAGTGCTTTCATTTCATCTGCAAGCTTCCTGGGAAAACATGCTTCAGCTGTGGAAGCCATCACAACTGCTGCAATTCCAAAAGTCTTCACCTCCAACAAATTGACACCTGAATCCTGAAACCACAGTCTTGCTTCAAAATCAGAGTGAGGGGACTTAATGCGTATTTTTTTTTTAAATTACAATAAATATACTAGATTATAAAAAAAATTAATCTGTGATTAGTGTGTGTATCTGTGCCTTTTTATTTGTGTGTGTGTGTGCTTGTGTGCATTGTGCCTGGGTGCACTGTCCATGTGTGCACAATGCCTGTGTACGTGTATGTGTGCATGTTTGTGTGTGTGTGTGTGTGTGTGTGTGTGTGTGTGTGTGTGTGTGTGTGTGTGTGTGTGTGCTTTTGTGCACTGTGCATGTGTGCATATATTTATTGTCATTTTTTTAGAAATGTATTGAGTCCCCTCACTGATTTTGAAGCAAGACTGTGGTTTCAGGATTCAGGTGTCAATTTGCTGGAAGTGAAGACTTTTGGAATTGCAGAAACACCTCAGCAGTGCATTATGCATGTGTGCACTGTGCCTGTGTACGTGTATGTGTGCATGTTTGTATTTTGCACTTGTTGACTTGCTCGCTGAACTGGTAAATTTGTTTGCAGACGTTTCATCACCATCAGAGTGCCTCCGGGAAGTGTCGGTGTTGTACGTCGTTTACTATTTTTGTGTCTCAGTTTTCTGGGGTGGGTGGCATCACTTCCGGATTTGTTTCTCAGTGGTTGGTATATGGGGTCCACCTCTACATGTTTGTTAATGGAGTCTCGTTTTGAGTGACAGGCCTCCAGGAATTCTTGTGCATGTCTTTGGTTGGTTTTTCCGGGGATGGCTCAGTTGTCCCAGTCGAATTGGTGTCCCTCTTTGTCCATGCGTATTGAAGTGAGTGATGGTTGGTCATGACTCTTGGTAGCTAGTTAACATTTCAAGTCCAGTGCCCATTCTTCAGTTCTGAAAGCTTGAAACTTTAACTCTGATTCTCTCTCCACAGACACTGCCAGACCTGCTGAGTTTCTCCAGCATTCTCTGTGCTTGTTTCTGATTTCCAGAGTCCACAGTATTCTGCTTTACATTTTGGTTGCAAAGAGCTACAAAGTGGCTTAGGCAATGCAGGAAATCGTAGATTGGGAGGATAACCCAGAATGGGATTAATAGTCTGTGCACACCTATTCTCATACGTGCATGCCAATCTAATGCTTATTGGCAGTAGTGATGTATTTTATCCATGGCTTTAATTCCTTACTGCCATTAGGCACATTGTTTTTTTTTAAAACAAGCATCCTTGTAGAACATTGCCCAGGTTCTTTTAATTGACAAAATACAGAAGAAAAAAAAATCTCGAGGGCCCTCTTGTAGGACAATGATATTTTCCCAACCCCTGAACTAGGATGCCTGGGTTCCAGCCCCATCTGCTCCATAGGTGTGGAAATGATGAGCCGAAAAATAGTTTTTTTTAAAATGCCAAGATTGACTCCAAACTAGCTTCAAGTGCATATATTCAAACACGTGAAATAGGAACAAGAATAGACTAGTTCAGCCACTAACAATTCCAAACAACAAATATTCAGATAGTCAGATCTTTATCCAGTCCTTTGTCTGTCCAACTGGTCTTCTTTCTCTTTGGCCTCTATCCCGACCTATCACTTACTCCTTACCCTCTACCCCCCCACCCTATCTTCTGCAGAAAATTTCTTTAACTTGTTCCTAAATACTGTCAGTTCTGAGGAGGGGTCATTCAAGCTGAAACATTAACTCTGATTTCTCCCCACAGCTGCTGCCAGACCTGCTGAGCTTTTCCAGCAATTTCTGTTTTTGTTTCTGATATCTAGCATCTGCAATTCTTTCAGTTTTTGTTCTACAAGAGTAGGCCATTTGGCCCTGGAGCATACCCCACCCTTCAGTAAGAGCATAGCTGATTGGCTTGTGTTTCAATTCCACAACTATCCATGCCCTTACCATTCCCATTTACCCCCACACCCCAATACCCTTCGAACCCTCATGTCCAACAAGGGTCTATCTACTCCTGCCCTAACAGTCTTCAGTAACGCTGCTTCCACTGAATTCCAAGGCAGTGAGATGCAAATTCACACAACCATCTGAGAGAAAAAAAAACACAATTTATATCATCTCAGTCCTAAATCTACAATGTTAAAATGGTGTCCTCTACCCCAGATCCAGACTGACCCAAAAGACAGCAAGGCAGATGTCTCCCTGCCATATAATTTCATCGATATCATAAAAGTAATCTTCTGTGTAAGGAAACAGCGTACCCTAGCTACATGTTGCTGATGTCACTGTCAAGTCACATTGTAAAATAAATCTGAGCTCTATTGCAGAGCATTCTGAAAATTGGATAAATCCTAACTCCTTCCTGGAAGATGACCTTGAAGAAACAACTGACACATCTTTCCATGAATTTTGAAAATATCATAGTGATCCTTCATAGAAAATAAACTGCACCCAACCATGAGTCCCAATCTGGTTCAGACTGCATGATGTGCCAACTCTCTCTGGAGGCTGTTAATTAAGTTTTGTCAAGTGTCTTTCTAGCAGGGAGGGCACATGTGCTGACAGTAGTGAGCATATCTACACCTGTCATTCATGCACACTGATCCTACCTCTGGAATGATAGATATTGCTTTAAAAACCTTTATGCAGGGTTTTAGCTACACCACAACCAGGATTTAGGTCAGCTTTCTGATCAGAGTGCAGATTTCACCTAAGGGAAATCTCAACATTGCGATCCACCGTTACTCGTAGAATTCAACCTGGGAAATGAATGTGGAGCTTTAACACATTAGTATCATAAGAGAATAAAAGGAGAGTGCAATACACGGGCACAAGACATTCAGCCCATCAACATTCATCATCCATTTAAGCAAGCAATCCAAATCATGTTTCACCACTCTGCATCATAAACCTTCAACACATTGATATTTGTTTGCAGCTCACCAAGTTCTGCTTTGCACTGATTTCAGTGTGAAATAATGTGAACAAGAGGGCCAAGAGGTAGGAGGAGATGAAATATCTGCAGAAACAAAATGTCAGAGGTAAAGTGTGAATTGCTGATTCAGAGTGCGGGCTGAATTTTTACCAGAAATCAGCTAAGTGTCAATTTTGGTGATTTCACAGACCATTATTATCATTAAGATAAGTAAACATTTCAAGGGCATAAATGAGCCTCATTTGGAATAAAATCTATTTCTAATCTAGCGTGCATGCTGAGCAGACAATGGGAAAGAAACAAGAAAGTAGGCCACTGCATATTAGCAGTCATGTCTGACTCCAGTTTACTTAGATAGTGTGTATAAGTTACTTGTTACTTTGGTTAGACCCTCAGCATGCAACTCTCAGACCTAGCCTGTTATTCTAGTTATTTGGTTAGTCTCCAGCACCACCTTATTTTTATTTTTTTGTAATTATCTCTCTGCCTCAATTAATTGAATTATAGGTCATCCCTTCACTTGCTATTCAGCTGTTGACACTTTACTCACACCGTCTAACACTCTTCATCATATTACTTGGCCTGTCAAAACCCTACTCACACCATTTGTATGACCTTCGATCTCTCTGGTTATAAGGCCTGTGCTCTCTTCACTTCAGCTGACAAAGAGTCAGCACTCTGGAAGCTTGTGATTTCAAATAACCCTGTTGAGACAAAACCTGGTGTCATGTGACTTCTGATCTTGTCCACCGCAGTCCAAGAGCGACACCTCCACATCATAATTTCTAATAAGTATTAGAAAATCAAAATGGGGCCATACTGAATACCGATGCATGAAGGAGCAACAGGAACCTACTGCTGGAAATGGAGAATTGTGGTAACCAGTGTCATTAGAATCAGCAGTACAGGCAGACATAACATAAGTTGCCATATTTTCATGGTCTAATCGAATAACAGGGCACACCTGAAGGGATCAGTAGCCTTCTCATGTCCTTCATAGTGGACAGATCTTCACAGAGACTGGGCAGAAAGATCACATGGGACCTCCACTTGTCCCTTATCGTGGGCCCATGAATAAACAGCACATTAGTTCTTGCATGTAAATTGTGCTAACTTGGGAACTTACTAAAGTTGATCAAAAATACACCCTAAGTGCAGTACAATACCGGTCAGCACGGACTGAGTCTGTTTTTTGTGCTCAACGGCTCTGTGACTCCATAACACTGTCTGCGTTATCAGGGCTGCCTGTTATAGATTTGGGGTTGCTGCTGTAGTCAGGATGGATGGCAAATGTCAACCTGCTCCTTCATCTAACACCCACCAGCAAATTCTACCCCAGTGTGTGAAGGGATGTGTATACAGGAGGTGAACTTGGAGGGGTTGCATTTCATGAAATGTAGAGTCATAGCGAGTTACACAGCACAGAAACAAGCCCTTCAAGTGCAACTCATCTGTGCCAATCAGATGTCCTGCACTGATTTAGTCCCATTTGCCAGCATTTGGCCCATATCCCTCGAAACCCTTCCCATTCACGTACCTATCCAGATGCCTTTTAAATGTTGTAATCTCATTCCATACATGAACCACCCTCTGCATGAAAAAAGTTACCCCTCAGGCCTCTTTTAAATCTTTCCCCTCTCACCTTAAACCTATGCCTCTCTAGTTTTGGATCCCAGTACCCCAGGGAATTAAAAAGACCTTGGCTAATCATCTTATCTATACCATTCTTGATTTTATGATCCTCTATAAGGTCTCCTCTTATCCTCCAATGCTCCATGGAAAAATACCTATTCAGCCTCACCCTGTAACTCAAACCCTCCAAAAACCCCAACAACACCCTTGTAATTGTTTTCTGAAGCCTTTCAAGTTTAACAACATCTTCCCTATAGCAAGGAGACCAAAATTGAACATAGTATTGCAAAAGTGGCCTAAGCAATGTCCTGTACAGCCACAACATGACCGCCCAACTCCTATACTCAATGCATTGACCAGTGAAGGCAAGTGTGCAAAACACCTTCCTCATCACCCTTTCTGGTTGCATCCTTTTTTTTCTTGTGTGTTCCAACTGATTGCAGCCCATGCAAAATCTGTACCATTTGTACAGACATGGGATATGGGACAGCATCAGGTAGTATCCCCACTAGCAAGGGCATCACTGCAGCTATTAAACTCTCCAAGTGTTAATTTGCTGGATTCAAGACTTCTATCAATCTGTTAGGTCATCTAGTCTCACAGAGATGCACACCAATCCAGTTAGCCCACAGCCAGAAGTAAACCCCACACCACGCTCCTGGACTGCAGGTCCAATTATGTTCTGTTGGTTTCACCATTGGGAAGGCAAATGAGGCTCTGGGAATTGTGTTGGGTGATAGTAGAGTGGTCGAAGAAGAATGAGGTGTCTACACACGGGGTAGACATTATACCTAATGAAAGAGATATCCACACCTTCTTGCCTGAAGCCTGAGGAGGCTGGTTTTCTGGGTTTTCTCCATGTAAGGGTTTTTGGACCCTGGACTAACCATGCACACGGTATCAGGGAGCTGTTCATCACTGGGCATAAATAGCACAGAGTGGGCAGAGTTAAGAAAGAGAGCGGAAACGAGGCACACATAAAAAAGGCCTGAAGTCTGACCATGTGCAGATGGTTGATTAACGTTAGAAGCATAGATATCTACAGTGTAGAAGCAGGCCACTTGGCCCATTGATTTCACACTGAACCCCCTTAAGGGTGGCGCATGGCACAGTGGGCTAGGAACCTCGGTTCAATTCCACACTCTGGTGACTGTGTGGAGTTTGCATTTTCTCCCCATGTCTCCGTGGGTTTCCTTCAGGTGCTCCAGTTACCTCCCACAGTCCAAAGATGTGCAGGTTAGGTGGATTGGCCATGCTAAATGCCCAAATCTGGGGATGGGCAGGTTAAATGCAATAGTAAGTACAGGGTTTGAGGGATAGGGTAGGTGTGGATCTGGTAAGGGTTGATATGGACTTGATGGGCTGGATGGCCTGTTTCCACACTGTAGGGGTTCTACAATTCTCTATTCCTGTAATCCTGCATTTCCATGGCTAATTCAACCTAACATGTATATCCCTGAACAATACTGGTCAATTTAGCATGGCCAATCCATCTAATCCGCACATCTTTGGATTGAGGGTAGAAACTGGAGCACGCAGAGGAATCCTGCAGAGACACAGGGAGAATGTCCAAACTCTGCACAGTCAGCAGAGGGTGGAATTGACCCTGGGCCCTTGGCACTGAGAGACAGCAGTGCTACTCGCTGTGCCTCTGTGCCACCTTATTAGATGGTAGCGTTTATGGAATATACTTTTGTAATATAATATAATTACCATGTAATTAGACTTAATTTATGATGAATTGAGTTATAAAGGAACCCAAGCCTAAGGATAGTTCTTGACCTACTTCCTAAGTGACTGGCTGTCTTGAACCCAAATTCATGGATGTGGCACAAAACCGCGTGACAAAAAATCAGGTTACGCCTCCATTCATTTAAGTTAAGAGAAAAAGTGTGAATTATTTTGGAATATGTAGGTTCTAAGGAGCCTTGACAGGTTAAATGTGAAAGGAATGTTTCCCATTACGGTAGAAACCAGACCCAGGGATATCCATGAAAATACATGGTTTCATTTTTAAGATGGAGATGAGGGAACAATTGTTTCTGTCGAGTTGTCACGTGGAATTCTTTTCTCCAGAAAGCAGCAGAGGTGGGAACATTAAATATTTTAAGGTGGAGGTAGACAGACCCTTGGCTGACGAGAGAGTCAATGGATTGTCACCCCAGAAACTGGATTGAGAACACAACAATATCAAATGGAATGGAAAAACCATGTTGAGGGGCCAAATGGCTTACTCCTGCTCTTAATTTGTGCATGGAATCCCACTCATCAACCTTTCAGAGCAGGAAGCAATGTTTAAAGGGAAGTGGTCGGTAGTTGCCAACTTATAGGCTTCAACTGGGGCTATCTTAGGCCTCACCTGTTCCATTGTTACCTTACAGACCAATCTGAGGTGGATGGGAAGGCCATTTCCGAAGTTTACCCAGCTGCGAAACCCAATGGGGAACTGTGGTAAAATTGAATATTTCATAAAAATATTAAACTGGTGTGGTTCTGAAGTACTGAGTCGATTGGGGATGGGTAGAGAATGTGAGATGCAGTCCGCAAACAGTGAAGCTATGTTTCCATTTGGCCCATTCCTGTGGATATTTCGAAGGGACCCAAGGCGATAAACCCCTGCACATTGATGGGACTGTTTGCTGGGGTACCACACAATATTTTGCAATGTGGCTCCTTGTTTTTCTTGGTTACAGTTTTAGCCATGAACAACAATTAGAATACTCCAAGTTGAGTTCATTTTATGATTTCTCCCTTCCCACCTTCGCTGGGTCAAAACAGCCTCATCCCACCTCCATTAACTTCCATGCGAAGAGACAAAATCTATCCCAGGAAATGAATAAAGGATGGGACTTTTTAATGTCTTTGCATTACATCATCAATGTTACATGGGATGTCACCTCTTGGAATTCAGACAAAGTCTGTCAGCAGTGGATAAGAAAGAAGATCCAATAACTTGGTAGGACAATGGAAAAAATGGAGACCAACAAGATGAGGAACTCCTATGGAGTATTGCCATGATGTTTAGGAAAGACAATTTGTCCATCTTTCCTGTGACTGTCTAAACCTCATCATTGGCCATGGAAAATAGCATAGCAACAGATCTCCCGTTACAAGTAGTTAAAGAATGATCGGACAGGATATGATGAAATGCTTTATGCCCATTGACAATTGCCCCATTGCTAGGGCATACTTCACAAGTAAGTGCTGATGTGTTTCAATGTAAGGAATGGCAGACCATGGAGTTGTGACTGCTCAGACTTTCTCAATCCTATCATTTCCAAAATGTGCACCAGTCTTGCCCATAAACCGACTGCTTTAAAAATGCAAGAAAAGCTAGTAGTGGTGGAGCAAAACAAGATTGATTTTTTTTTCATTTCTGTCATTGATGGATTCAGATAGGTAGCAAGCCACAGGCAGGCAACATAACATTATTTGATGATTTATTTTCATTCCTAGCAAAGGTCGGAAAGAAGTAATCTTTGAAATTATGATAATCCCTTTTAAACTCCATGAGGCAATTCTAATTGTGGAGCATGGTGAGCGTGAGTTCTCGCAATAACAGGCAATAGCCTATCCACCCAGAACTCATCACCTGAGCCCTTTATAAAGTAGTCTCAGTTTGTATGTGTCACTATATAAAGCATATATAAAACACACATGCATATGTATACCCACATACATACAGAATCATGCATGATAAAGAAAATAAAGACATTTTAAAAATGCAAAAGAAAAGAAAAAGAACTTAACAAAAAGTACTCATGGGGACGGGATGTTATATTGTGTTTTGTTTTTGCATGGCATTAGAATGGCACTCATATGTGGACTGATACTATAATGTACTTTTTTTTGCAAAATGGTAATACAAGTTGAGTGTTTTCTAATATTTGTGATCTGCTGTACTTTCTTGGTTAAAAAAAATGTAAAGTAGACCAGGGGCCCTCCTGTGGCACAGAGGTAATGTCCCTATCCATGAAGTCCTTATTTCCAGTCTTACCTGCTCCAGAGATGAGTAATAATATATCAGGACAGGTTGATTAGAAAATTAGGCTGAATAAAAAAAAAGATTCATGGGGGGCCCTCTTATGTTGCAGTGACAGTGTTCTAACCTCTGGATTCCAAGGCTTGGGTTCAAGACCCATCTCCTCCAAAGGCTTATTATAATATCTGCTGCCCTTACCCAGTTGGCATTGTGAGGCATTCAAGAGGGAATGAGATAATCAACTGTGAAGGAAAACTGTCATAAGGAGGGAATGCAAAACTAGTACATGGTAATCTGTAGCTTTGCAGAGCCAGTACATAGACGATGGACTGAACGACCACCTACTGTCCTACAAGATTTCACAGTCATTTTGTGGATCGAGCATCATGTAACTATTGGATCAGCTAGAGTAGTCACTGCTTTGGCAACGGCATCTTTCACTTTGAATCTGTGATTTCTCGAGCAGACTGGCCAAGACATGGATGTGTCTGAGAGCATCTATAAAAACCCAAACTCAAACAGCCAGGCTTTGATCCTTTCTCATTTCACACTGAGGCGGTGAAGCTATCCTCAAATCTAACAACCATACAACAGAATATGATGTTATAGGGAATTAAATTTTAAATCTTCCTTACATTTTAATTAGCAGACTTTTCCTTTTAACAATTTCATCAGGCAGATGCATATTCATATCTGAACTCTTGTTGCCACAGCAACATTGCATGGTGACATTTATTTCTCCCAGTTATACGTTTGCTAGACTTTGAAATCCATCTGTTGCAACTTTAATGAGGGTTATGCTCGAGTGTTTAGTCAGTGTCTGCCTGACCTTTATATCTAGAGAACTGGAGTACAAGGATGCCGAAGTTATGCTGCAGCTATTGAAAACCCTGGTTAGACCCCACTTGGAGACTGTGAGTAGATCTGGATACCATGCTTTGGGAAGGATTTATTGACCTTGGAGGGAGTACACCGCAGGTTTCAAGAATGATAGCCCTTGTCTACTTCGGGGGTCAAGTTATGAGGACTGATTTTGTATATATATATATATATGTATGTTAGGAATATTAGGTAAGAGTGCTGTGGTATGTTTTAAATGGTGCTTAATCAGAAAGCACAAAAGATTTCCATGCCAGCCAGAGTTTTACTGTTCCAATGGCAGTTTGGTCTCACCCTGATTTTCAAAAACTCTCCTCTTATATACTCTCGATGACCTTTCAATTTTTGAATAATCGGTTGTTCCTAAGTTGTCAACACCATCAGAATTAAATTAAATTTGTTATCAGTCTCTAAGTGCCTGGTTTAAATTAATTGGCTGAAATTCAAGCTGGTTGTTTTAACATCAAACAAGTCCAGATTGCCAACAACACAGCCAATTGATACATATGTTTCAATTTCAGAACTGCCTGTTCATCTGCAGCTGCTTACATTTTTTTTAAATTTCCTAGCTTAGGAAATCACATCACCTCTTAAATGGACCACACACTCTTCCACCTCCCACCCATAATTTTTACAAAAAAAAATTCTCACATCCTACCTTCCACTTCACAAGTACTCTACCCAGCTTCGCTGCAGGAATCCACAGGGAATGTTTCAGTATCACAAATTGAAGTCCAACTTTGACAATGGGCTGATTTTAAAAAATATATATTTGTTAATAAGCTGTGGGCAATGCTGGATGAGTTAGTTAGGAGTCAACTAAATTACCCTGGGTCTGAAGTCACAGTTAGGCCAGACAGGGTAAGGATGGCAGATTTTCTTCCCTAAAGGATGTTAATGAATAAAATGGGTTTTATGACAATGGTCGTCGAAAGTTTTTGAAAAGATTTGTAGCTTGGATTGTGGACAAGATTGTAGACTTGCTCAGCAAGCTTGAATGTTTGATTGCAGATGTTACAACGCCCTGCTAAGTAACATTGTCAGTGGGCACCTGGTGAAGCACTAGTGTTCTGGCCCGCTTGTTGCTTATATGCTTCTGTTTGCTGGGGTGATTGGTGAGACTTCCAGTTCTGTTTTTCAATGGTTTATATATTGGGTCCAGTTCGAAGTGTTTGTTGATGAAGTTCTGGTTGGAATGCCAGTCCTCCAGAAAATCCCTGGCATGTTTGTGTTTGGCTTGTGATGTTATGGATGTGTTGTCTCAGTCGAAATTGTGTCCTTCTTTGTCTGTGTGTATTGAGGCCAGTGAGAATTGGTTGTGTCTCATGGTGGCTAGTTAGTGTTCATGTATCTTTTATTGTTAGTTTTCTTCCAGTTTGGTCTATTTAATTTTCTCACAGACCTTGCATGGTATTTTGCATATTACGTTAGTTTTATTGGTTGTGCGTATGGGGTCATTTACATTTGCAGTAACTGTCGCAAGATGGCTGATGGTTTGTGGGCTACCATGATACCAAGGGGTCTAAATAGTCTGTGGCCATCTCTGATATGCCTCTGATTTACCATAAGGTGAGTAGTGTGTCTGGTCATGTTGTACCTTCTTGTTGTGGTCTGCCATGGAGGTAATGGCAGATTGTGCTTTTTGGGTATCCATTCCCGTTAAAAACTCTATATAAGTGCTCCTGTTCTGCTTTGTGCAATTCTGGATTGCTGCAGTGTGTTGTTGCTCATTTGAATAAGGGCCTGATGCAGGTCCATTTATGGGTGTTGGGGTGGTTTCTGATGTCATTAAGTATCTGGTCTGTATGAGTGGTCTTTCTGCATATGCTAGTCTGGAGTTCCCCATTGTTCTTACATTCTGCCATTACTTCCAGGAAGTCATCGGTTATTGTTCTCTTGTGAATTTTATCACGGTGAGGATGTTGTTTATGCATTGGTGGGTTTCTTCTAGTCTTGTGCAATTGATAATCACAAATTCACTGGAACTCCATCAACAAACACATTGAACTGGGCCCGATATACAAACCACTATGAAACAGAACAGGAAATGCCAGTGATGTCAACCACCCCAGCAAACCGAGATACATAAATAACAAACAGGACCGAACACCAATGCTTCGCCAGAGGCGCACTGATGATGTTACCTAACTGGGTGATGAAACGTTTGCAACCAAACACACCAGCTCAGGGATCAAGTCTGCACCCTCAGTAGTCATCATTAGATTCCTAATTCCAGATTTCTGTTGAATTAAATTTTGAATTCTTAGATTCCTTCCAGTGTAGAAGCAAGCCATTCAGGCAGGTCCACATCAACCCTCCAAATGGCATCCCACCCAGACTCATCCCCTTACCCCACATCCCTGCATTTTCCATGGCTAATGCACCTCACCTATACATCCTGGCAAACTATGGGCAATTTGGCATGGCCAGTCCACCTAATTTGCATATCTTTGAAATGTGGGAGGAAACCCAAGCACCTGATGGGAACCCACACAGATGCAGGGAAAATGTGCAAATAAAACTAATCAATACAGAGATTCATTCTTGTAGGTATTCAGAGGTTATCACATTTTCACTGAGTCAATGGAAACATTCGTAGCAGTGTGGATGTGCAGAGGGATCTTGGTGTCAATGCACATAGATCCCTGAAAGTTTCCACCCAGGTTGATAGTGCTGTTAAGAAGGCTTACGGTGTGTTAGGTTTTATTGGTAGAGGGATTGAGTTCCGGAGCCGTGATGTCATGCTGCAACTGTACAAAACGCTAGTACGGCCTCACTTGGAATATCGCGTGCAGTTCTGGCCGCCCCATTACAGATGTAGAGAGATGCCAATAGCGTGAGTTCAATTTCAGCACCGACCTTTTAAAAAATTCATTAACAGGATGTGGGAGTCACTATCCAGGCCAGCATTTATCAATCATCCCTAATTGCCCAGAGGGTCATAGTCAACCACCTTGCTGTGGGTCTGGATTCACATGTAGGCCAGACCAAGCAAAGGTGGCAGTTTCCTGCTCAAAAGGACATTAGTGAACCAGATGGGATTTTCCTGACAATTGGTTCATGGTCATCACTATATTCTTAAATCCAGACATTTTTAAATCAAATTAACATTCCACCATCTGCCTTGGTAGGATTTGAACCTGGGTCCCCAGAACATTTTCTGGGTCTCTGGATTAACAGTCCCATGATAATTCCACTAGGCCATTACCTCCATCATACCATGAAGGGCTTTCCTTCTCATTCTCTCTTCATCTGAGGGATGGTACCCCTCGGGTTAAACCATCGCCAGTCATCTCTCTCTCTCTAATGAGAGGTCTGGTGAGACATTGATAAATTTATCTTCACCTCTGCATTCGCCACTTAGTTGAATTGAACCACTACAGAGCATTAAGACTGTGAGCGCGTGATGCCTCATGGTCAGCATCCTTTCCAAATGGCCAGCTCACCTCTACCATCTTTCAGAACAGACAACAAAAAGTGCTTTGTTTGTGATATTCAGTCTCAAAAAGGAAAAGACAAGGGCAAGTTTGGAGTAGAAAATGAAACAAACCCTTGTAAAACGCAACAGTACAAAGTAATTTTCTGCATTCCATTTAAAAAAAAGCTATAATTGTGTTCATTGTTCCATATACAGTACAAGTATGACATCAGTTTTACCTTGTGTAACATTTAATTTGAAATGTTCTTACTGCGAAGACCCTGTCAGACTGTGTAATTACACCGCCACCACTGCTTATAATTATCAGTCCAAGATCAGACCATGTTATAAAAGGGGACTTTTGTGCTGGAGTTACAAGGGACAGGTCTGCTCGGTAAGCTCCAACAACTGCTTGGTTGTCTGCTGAAGCAGCAATTATATAATTATCTGGTCAAACTTATTACATGTTCATTGACAAGATTATTTGCCAGACCATTAGGATTTCAACCCAGGAAGCAGAAAGGTAGACAAACAAAAAAATTAAGATGAAGGAGGCCAAACAGAGCACAGCCTTGATGTGCCAGTAGGTGTAATGTAGGCCGTGGGAGAAGTTGGTTTTTTATCATGTGGTTTGAAGCCACGCAATGAGTTTGGGCTTCTCACAGACTGGTCAAAAAGCTTTGTGTATAGGAGCCAGGATGTCATTTTGAGGTTTTACAGGACGATGGTGAGGTTTTTTCTTCGTAGTTCTGCATGAACTCCTGGCCAGCCTGCTATAAGAAGGATGTTATTAAACTGGAGACGGTTCAGAAACAATTTAACAAGATGCTGCCAGGAATGGAGGGTTTGAGGTATAAAAATGGACTGGATCGGCTGGGACCTTTTCCTCTGGAGTGTAGCAGTTTGAGGGGTGATGTAATAGAGGTTTATAAAGTGATGAGGGGCATAGATAAGGTGAATGACAAGGGTCTTTTTCCTACATTAGGCGAGTTCAAAACTAGGGCGGGCATATTTTTAAGTTGAGAGGAGAAGGGATTAAAAAGGACATGGGGGCAACTTTTTTTACATAGAGAGTGGTTCATGTGTGGAATGAACTGCTGGAGAAAGCGATGAATGCAGGTACGTTCACAACATTTAAAAGACATTTAGGTACATTCATGAATAGGAAAGGTTTGGAGGGATATGGGCTAAGCTTGGGCAAATGGGACTAGTTTATTTTGGGAACATGGGACTAATTGGACCAAAGGGACTGTTTCCATGCTGTATGACTCTATGTATGACACTACTGCCTTAAGCTTGACTGTCAATTCAACAGTAAAATACATTAATATTGAACTGAAAATGTCCCAGAGGTCTATAGGCATTAGAGACAGAGAGATGAGTTTAACTTGAGGGTCATTACACCTCAGGTAAAGTTAAGAAAGCAGGGTGGTTGTGGTACGTCATTCAGTGCAGGAATTGAACACACAATGTTAATGCCACTCTGCATTGCTAACTAACTCACATGTTAATACTAAAAGCTGCACACGGTCATGCTAGATATACCAGACTCAATTCGCGTAGGTATGTTAGGTAAGCATTAGTTTCTACATGTACTTCACTTTTTCAACTCACACTCGTTCCAGAATCTCAGAATCATTATGGTGCAGAATAAGGCCATTCAGCCCATTATGTCTAACCATCTCACACTCCTGAATGAAGGAGTTGGGATCTCCAGATCCTGAACGAACTGACTCTGCCCACATTGTGCTGTTGACATCAAGTGGGAAGCAGCTGTGTGACATCACCCCAGGGGACGAAAGACCTTACACAACAGTTGATGTATTGGGACAAGCTTCCATCTGTTCATTTATTTGTACTAGCTTAATTTGGGGGCACTTATTGGGTGCATCCTGAACAGGATGAAGTGAAATCAGCAACGTGCGGTATCCTATTATGTGTGGAGCCTAATAATTCAGGATCACGTGGTAAAAATGCATTTAAATGTGCAGTTCTTTGTTATGCCATTTTCAGCAATGTGCTTTGATCCATTATAATCCCTCAAATCATCCTTAAATCCTTCCCCGAAGTGCTTTGCATAAAGGAGGGTCATAAATTAACGAACACAAAAAATAGAATGACACTAATATTTATTAATTTTTATTCCTTCACTCTCATATCTTTGGTTAGGTCTCCTCAACTATTGTTCCTGCCTCATCAACATTGAGAAGATGATGATGGGCCTTCTCTTTGAAGGTCTGCAGGAACATTGTGGTGAACACAATTCCACTGTGCTGGTGCATAGGAAGTGTGAGCAGTTTGCTGCAACATGAACGAAGGAATGGGCAAGTATATCCCAAATCACAAGGGTAGAATCCCTACAATGTGGAAACAGGCCATTTGGCCTAATAATTCCACCCGAACCCTCCCAAATGCATCCCACATAGCTCCACCTCACCTACCCTATAGCCCTGTATTTCCTATGGTTAACCCACCTAGCCTGGGCACTATGGGCAATTTAGAATGCCCAATCCACCCAACCTGCACATTTTTTGGACTATGGGAAGAAATGGGAGCACCCAGAGAAAACCCACACAGACACAAAATCCTATCAAGCAGTCACTCAAGGACAGAATTGAACCCAGGATCCTGGCGCTGTGATGTAGCAGTGTTAACCACTGAGTTACCATGCCACCCTGGTAACTCCTGACCTTGAGGGAAACGGGTTAACAGTGGTGTGCTTTTATATCTGCAGTTCTTGTCTTTTTAAGTTGTAAAGGTGGAGGGTTGGGGAAGAAGTAACAGGGAAAACAAAAACATGTTGTTGTCCAATTGTTCCTCCAATTGCGTTCTGTCACAATTGTGTAAAATTATAGAGAATTTACAGAAACAAACCATTTGGCCGAATTGGCCTACACAATTTTTGAAGCTCTACATGATGCTTCTCCCAATTCATCGAGTGCAAGAGTCAGGAAGTGATGTTGCAGCTTTATATAACTTTGGTTAAGGCCAAATTTAGAGCATTAGGTTCAATTCCGATCGCCACATGACAGGAAGGATGTGGAGTTGTTGGAGACGGTGCTCCCTGGATTAGAGTGTATGAGCTTTAAGGAGATGCTGGACAAACTAGGATTGTTTTCCAGGCAGCAGCAGAAGCTGAGGGGAGACCAGACAGAAATTTATAAAATTATGGGTGGCATTGATAGGGCTGACAGTCAGAATCTTTTTCCCAGAGTTGAAATGTCAAATACCAAAGAACAAGCATTCCAGCTTAGAGGGGGAAAGCTCTAAGGAGATGTGAGGGGCAAGTTTTTTTCTACACAGAGAGGAGCAGGTGCCTGGGACACCAGGAGTAATAGTGGAGGCAGATACAAAAGGGGCATTAAATGGACTTTTACGTAAGTGCATGAAAATACAAGGCATGGAGGAATATGGACCTCGGGCAGGCAGAAAGGGTTAGTTTAATTTGGCATTAGGTTCTGTACAATATCTTGGGTTGAAGGGCCTGTTCCTGCACAGTACTGTTCTATGCTCTATGTTCACTTTATGTCACAATATCCATGTGGCCTTCCTTACTATTGTCCCTCATGTGATTATCCAGCTTCCCTGTAAGTACATCAGTGCAATGCACTTCACCAACTCCACCTTGTAACAGGCTCCTCATCTCAGCTAGCCTGAGCATGAGGATGTTTCTCCTGTTTTCCTCATTTTAAGGGACGGTACTTCTCCAAATCCATTAGCAATGATAATGGGCAGGAAAAAGAATTGCTGAACAAATGTACCTTTCACAGATTCCACCGTCTCCCAAGTTTACAAAGGGATGAGACTGCGCAATATTGAATACAGATTCATAGATTCATACAGCGCTGAGAAGGCCCTTGGGCCCATTGAATCTGCACTGCACTAATCCCATTTCTTGCACTAGTCCCATAGCCTGCAATGTTATATTTCAAGTGCTCATCCAAATATATTTTCAAGGTTGTAAGGTTTCCAGCCTTCGCTACCTTCCCAGGCAGTGCATTCCAGATTCCCAACTACTGCTGAGTGAAATTTTCTTTATCCCCCAAAATCCCTTCTGAATCTCCTGCCCCTTATCCTAAAACTGTGCCCTCTTGTGATTAACTCCTCAACCAAGGAGCTCAGCTGTTCTCTGTTCACCCTGCCCATACCCCTCAGAATCTGATACACCATAATCAGGTCCCAACTCAGACTTCTCTGCTCTAGGGCAGCACGGTGGCTCAGTGGTTAGCACTGCAATTTCACAGTGCCAGGGACCCGAGTTTGATTCCACCCTTGGGTAACTGTCTGTGTGGAGTTTGCACATTCTCCCTGTGTCTGTGTGGGTTTCCTCCGGGTGCTCCAGTTTCGTCCCACAGTCCAAAGATGTGCAGGCTAGGTGGATCGGCCATGCTAAATTGCCCGTAGTGTTTAGGGGTGTGTGGCTTATAGGGGGATGGATCTGAGTGGAATGTTTCAAGAGGCGGTGTGGACTTGTTGGGCCGAAGGGCCTGCTACCACACAGTAGGGAATCTAATCTAAAGAAAACAATCCAAGCCTGTCTAGGTTCTCCTCATAGCTCAATTTCTCCACACATGGCAACATCTTGGTGAACCTCCTTTGGAACCTCTCGAGAGCTACCACATCCTTCCTCCGCTGTACTGCACGTTGCTTTTCTGTTATAATAGGACGACCTCAGTGTCAATGCAGACTGGGGTGACTTCATTTCATACCAAACTAAGGCTTGCATGTCTTTTCCAAAAGACTTGTCATAGAAAATTTTGTTTTTGATACTGTATTGTTAGCAGTCACTGCTTTCAGGTGTCATCCGGAGAAAAGTGTTTTTTTGTTTTGTGATAGCATGGCATCCGTGGAGAATTTCTTCAGTCACTGTGAATATTTGCTTCCATAGCCTGCTGTGATCGATGATTATTTCATTGAGAACGACACAGGAAAGTATCAACTGAAACAAAATCTAAGCATGGCCAGTCCCTGACTGATGCTGCTAAAATTTCCTATTCAAAGAAGCCACATTACAGTCTGCAACATAAAACAGCTATCCCAGTGAGTGGGAAATGGCAATTTTCACCTCAATTTTTCAATTTGCCAAAGCAAACTTTGTTTTAATCAGCACCTTATGAACGTGCACTCATGATAAATTGGAAAAATCGTATACCTCAGATCCTGAAAATTTACTGTATTCTCATGAGCTCTACAATGTCGGAGTTATCAGTTAAGGGAGTCAGTGAGAAGGCTTTCTGCCATTAACTTTTATTTAGAGCAAAGTTGTGTTATTATTTAAATGATTTATGCTGTGTATACCCCCTGCATTACATTTCTATTACTCAGTGTGTAGTTTTATATTGATAATGTGGACCTCTTGGTTACCACAAATATTTGATCAGTTGGCACACTCCTGGTCCCTTAGGAGCTGGATAATAAAACAAAGTTTGCTGATATTGGAAAATGAAAGCAAATTAAGAGAGATGACTGCAATCCACAACACTTGTCCCTTTGTTACAGATGGGGGCGAAAGTGGCTCAGTGGCTAGCACTGCTGCTTCACACCACTAGGGACCCAGGTGACCTTCAGGTGACTGTGTGGAGTTTGCATGTTCTCCCTGTGTCTGTGCTGGTTTCGTCCCATAGCTAAGGATGTGCAGGTTAGGGTGGATTGGCCATCGGAGTTACAGGGATACTCTGGGATAGGGTAGGGCGGGATGATCTCCACGGGGATGCTGTGTACTTGATGAGCTGAATGGCCTGCTTCTGTATTGTAGTGGTTGTATTCTTTGGGGCTAGCTAGTTTCTTTTTAGGGGGTGATGGCCTAGTGGTATTATCATTACAGCATTAATCAGGGAAACCAGGTAATGTGCGCGGGACCTGGGTTTGAACCCCACCATGGCAGATAGTGGTTTTGTGGATTTGGAATTAAGAGTCTAATGATGATGACGAATCCATTGTCAATTGTTGGGAAAAATAGCCCACCCAGTTCGCTATTGTCCTTTGGGGAAGAAACTGCTGTCCTTAGCTGGTCTGGCTTACATGTGACTCCAAACTTACAGCAACGTGGTTGACTCTTAAATTGTCCTGTGAGCTATTAGGGATGGGCAATAAATGCTGGCCTAGCCAGCCATGCCCTCACCCCTTGAATGAATAAAAAATGCAACCTATAATCTCTACCTCACCGACTCGGGGAGGGACTCAATCCTTAGTCCTTGTGAGTTTGAAGATGTTTTGACCTGAACAATGAACCAGATGCTCTGACAATGTTTCTGAAACATTGTGCCAACAGAATTGATTTTGTTTCCCTTTCTGTCCTGAAAGCTGCTTCACATGTTGGCTTTGTTCCCATGCAAATGGCATTCTGATTAACCAGGGATCTGGCATTCAATGTGGGGACTGGGTTAGGAGTAAAATTCTTTTAGCATTTGAAAGGGGCAGATTGGGTTTCTATGTGGAAAATAGCAGATGCACTTTGCAAAATGTTCAATCCATTCTTTTTCGCTATGTGGTACATCAGGCATCGGGTGGACTCTAAGCAAGAGACACTCCCCCCTGTCAAAGCTGGGAAGAGTGAATGGTCAGGGTAGGTAAACATGAAAATCTCATAGATTGAAGGAACTGCCGATGCTGGAGAATCTGAGATAACAAGGTGTAGAGCTGGATGAACACAGCAGGCCAAGCAGCATCAGAGATGCAGGAAAGTTGACGTTTCAAGGGTCTAGACCCAAAACATCAGCTTTCCTGCACCTCTGATGCTGCTTGACCTGCTGTGTTCATCCAGCTCTACACCTTGTTATCTCAGATTCTACAGCATCCGCAATTCCTACTTTACCTCTATTCTTTTCAGGAAGGGATTAGGTGTACTTCTAAGGGCTAAATAGATAAAAGGGTGTGTAGAAAGTAGGAACAGGGACTGGGTTGAATGATCAGCATCATCCTACTGAATCGTGCAGCTGACATGAAGGACTGAATGGCCTACTCCTGCTCCTATTTTCTATCTTGCTACCAAACTGTCAGCCTGCAGTCCAGGTGGGACAAGGCCCTTAAGTGTTGTCAATTGAACCTTAAGGATTGCAACTAGCAGATTATTGGGAAGACTAGACTTGACATCAGGAAGATAGCAGGTATTTCCCTGATACCAGTAAGTCCAAATTTTTTCCCTTCTCCCCATGGTAATTTTGCTTGTGATTTTATAGCTTATTCTATAGTGCCAGACAGGCTTCTGAACACAAAACGGGGAGATATACCTTCTTTGTCAGGTGTAGTGGGACTTTATCCAAGAAACAGCAGTGCTCCAAAAGCTTGAGATTTCAGATAAACCTTTTGGACTATAGCCATGTGTGGTGTGACTTCTGACTTTGTCCACTGGCACCTCCACAAGCTGGATAAGACAATGCAGGATTTAAATCAACAAAAGGCAAATTAGGATTGAGTACAAGAGATAAAAGCACTCTACTGCTTTGGTAACCAAGAATCTGCCTAGCTTAGCCTCGAATACACTCAGTGGCCTAGCTACCAATGTTTATTGAAGGGAAGAAACCCAAACACAATGGACGATGTGACAGAAGAAGTTCCTTAGCACCTTTACTCTAAATGTGAGACCCCTATATTTGAAAAGTTCCTTATTTATTGTCCCTCAGAAAGGGTAACATGACCCTGAATTAATATCAGGAAGTCCTTTTTCACTTGAGGACTCACACTACATGAAATGGAGTTCCAGCCAGAGTAGGTGAAAACCTTATACTTCATAGTGGTAACACAGTGATGTTGAACAAAACAATTCAGAAGTCTGACAGATACATTGGGAACCTATATTCAAATTTCACCCAGCCAGCTGGGAAAATTTAATTTGGATTTATTATTAAATCTAATTTAAGAATGGCCAAGGAAACGACCAGACTGTGACAAAAAATTTGATTTGCTATCCTTACTTGAAATGGTCCTTACATGACCCCAATGTGATTGAATCTTAAACTGTCCCTTGAAAATGACTGAGCGAACCCATCCCTGTACATGGCCCACTGCCGCCCTCTAGGTGCCATTAAGGAATGTGCAATGAATTTTGACCTTGCTGGTTATCCTTATCCACAAGAGTGAATATCAAGCAAAATCAGAACATTAATAAATGGATGAATTAGGATCAATTAAATGATCTTTCTCTTGTGATTGGCACAACCTAAGCTAGAATTGACAATGGGTCTGTTGCTTGTGATATTTTGCACTTTGACTCATCAAGCTGTTCTTCTCCTCAATAAAATAAAGAACTGTGGATGCTGGAAGTGTTCAACAAAAACAGAAATTGCTGCAGAAGCTCATCAGGTCTGTGGAGAGAGAAACAGAATTAATGATTTGAGTCCATACCTGAATTTTGACAAACGGTCTGTAGTCAAGTCACCACAAGCCCAAAACCGGACAGTCTAAATTGACAAAGTTGTGGGAATTTGGGAAATGCTCACATGGTGCTATTAATAACAAATATTTTGTTAATAAAGTCCAGTCGAACCTTGTCTGCCTTACTGATAAAAGCACTTGGGTAAAGTGTTTTTAGGACTTCAACTGGTTGCAGTGCCCAAAGCACATACAACAGGTCACTGGACTTGGAATGTTAACTGTGTTTCTCTCTCCACAGATGCTGCTTTACCTGCTGAGTTTCTCCAGCAGACTGCTTGCGCTCTTCACCTCAACTATTTGTTGTGTGATTTATAATGAATTACGCTTTCCCAAATCTAAGTAAAAACTGCTCTGACATCTCGCTCACTAGTCACACCTGACTTAAACTTTGTTTAAACCATTTTGAAAGTGTCTTCGGGCAAGATGTAATCACCACCACTTCATAAGCCTTCAGAAGTTTGTTTTAAAAAGCCCTCAGAACTGCCTTATGTGCATTAAGTTGTCTCAATTAGTTACTAGCTGGATGAAGCAATGATAATTTCAATTACAGTATGTCATTTAATTTAATATGCTTGCTTTGATTTTTCACTTTCAGCACTGAATCCCATGAGATTGTAATTCCATACGTTGCATTTTATTGATAAGATCAGAGCTAATGCCATTGGCAATGCTTGCATTTGAAGTAAACTTGTCAGGGGTTTGAGGAGTTTATTTAATTTGATCTTGACATTCAGAGATCTAACTGAGCTGTTTCAAGTGATTAATGGACTTGATAGGGCATATAGAGAGAAACTATTTGTCCTGTGCACCTTTAAAATTGGAGGTAGACCATTCAGGGGAAATGTCAAGGTTCACTTCTTTGTCAAGGGATCACTCTCCACTTACGTGTTATTGAGGGATCATTTGAACACTGCAAGAGAGATTCTCATTTGGCAGTGTGTTAAACATTTCAAAGTCAATGGTAATACAGTTAAAATGTTGACCTAATTGAACAACTGAACAGACATGATGGGTTTTTAAAGTTTTTGACAAGATTTGTAGCTTGAGTTGTGGATAAGGCTGTAGATTTGTTGGCCGAGCCGTGGGCTTGGTTGCAAATATTTCATCACCCTGCTAGGAAACATCGTCAATGTGCCTCCAGTGAAACGTCGGTGTTCTGTCCTGCTTGTTATTTATATGCTTCAGTTTGCTGGGGTGGTTGGTGTCACTTTCGGTTTTGTTTCTCAGGGTCTAATTCAATGTTGATGGAGCCCCAGGCCTCCAGGAATTCCCTGGCACGTCTCTGTTTAGCTGGTGCAATTATTGATGTGTTGTCCTAGACAAATTTGTGTCCCTCGATGTCCATGTATAGTGAGACAAGTGAGAATTTGTTGTGTCTCTCGGTGGCTAGTTGGTGTTTGTGTATTCGTATTGCCAATTTTCTTCCCGTTTGGCCAATGTAGTGTTTCTCACGGTCCTTGCAGGTATTTTGTACACATAAAACACCCCATACCCAAAACCGTCAACACTGAGGAAACATACAAAATATATGCAAGGACTGTGAGAAACACTACATAGGCCAAACTGGAAGAAAACTGACAATACAGATACACAAACACCGACTAGCCACCGAGAGACCAATTCTTACTTGTCTCACTACACAGGACAATGAGGGACACTAATTCAACTGGGACAACACATCAATAATCACGCAAGCCAAACAGAGACACTCCAGGGAATTCCTGGAGGCCTGGTACTCTAACCGGAACTCCATCAACAAACACATTGAACTGGACTAGATATACAAGCCATGGCAAAACAAAACTGGAAATAATACGAATCACCCCAGTGAACTGAGGCATATAAATAACAAGTGGGACAGAACACCGACACACTGGAGGCACACGGACAATGTTACCTAGCAGGGTGACAAAATGTTCCCAACTAAACCTACCGACTCAGCAAGCAAGCCTACAATGTCAGGCTTGATGAGTTGAATAGCTTCCTCTTCTTCTAATGCTCCTATAACTGATTCTAATCTGTTAATCATCACTGTGAGTATCAACTTCTCAAGGAAAAACAAGGAAATCAAAGACAAAAACAAAAATTGCTGGAAAAGCACAGCAGGTCTGTTGAAATCTATGGAGAGAAATCAGAGTTAATTCTTTGGGTCCAGTGACCCTTCCTCAGAACTGGGGAAGGAAAGCAAAGATTTGTTTCAGTGGCGGGATATGCAGTGACCATGTTTTCAGAACTGCCTTCTCTTGCCTTCGACTATGTCTCGGGATTTTGAATGTGCAGAAACAGGTTGAGCCATAATGTAACATTTGCCTCAGCAGACAGACCAGTCAAACATACAACACTCAGGTGAAGTAGCAGTCAAGAATAACCCCTAAGTGGACGATAAAATCTTCTGTCTTGCATGTGAGAATGTTACTACTGAGCTTAGTGAGTGGTTAAAGTGTGGAAAACATCATCTGAAAGTTTGGCCAATGCATGTTCAATTGAAGCTTTCAAAAAGGCCATTATCGAGAAAGGATGAATGTGCGGGGTTACAGGGAGCAGGGGTGACAACAGTATTGTTAATTGCACACTCGCAGATCCAACACAAATGTAATGGGCTGAATGGCCTTCTGCGCTGTTACAATTATGAGTGTCTTTGGGACTAGAAAACCCATGGCCACTTATTCTGGATGCTAGCAGCTGAGGAACCATCATAATAAATTGGATCAGGAATTAATCATATGGCCCTGTTCATTGCTCAATACGTACATGGCCAATTTTCTGCAGCAACGTCACATTTCTTCTTGTTCTCTAGAACCCTTGATTCCCTGAGAGTTGAAAATCCCTTCTCAGCTTCAAATATACTCTATGATCCGCAGCCCTTTGAGTTTGAGAATTCCAAAGATTCACACCCAACAAGTGGCAGAATTTCTCTTTAGCTAAGTCCCAGTTGAAAAGCCCTTTATCAAGGCCAGGGAGAGTTCTATGGAACTGAGAGTTCCTGCTCCACATAGCTGCATTAAAGGAAGAAAATGGGGCATCAGCTGAGGTTACCATAAAGCTCCGACCTTCTCAACCTCCCTCTTCACCTGAGGCATGGTGAGCTTCAGGTTAAACCAACATCTGTTGGTTCTCTGTAATGACAAATGGTCCTCGGGTCCTATGGCAGTTTGACCTTACTTTACCAGCAAATATATTGTAGTGGTAGTGCCCATACCTCTGAGTCAAGGGGCACAGGTTCAAGTCCCACCTCCTCCAGATGTGTGTGACAATATTTCTGCAACAGGTTGATTGGGGAAAATGTCTAAAAGAAGAAAATGGAAATACGTCCCTGCTTATACATTAAGATCTCTGGTTTGGCCACGTTCACATTCAATTAAGCTGAGGCCTTTCCAGGTAGGGCAACATCATTTCTGACAGGAGTTCTTATTCTCTTTATTAACGTATTCAAAGAACCTTAAACCTATTTTAGGCGGTCATCCAGATGCTTGCTAAACAAGGGGGTGGAAAGGTTATCAAACGAAGGGCAGAATGTGGAATAATCAGATCAGCCATGAAGCTATTGAATCACACAACAGGTTTGAGGTGCTGTATGGCTTACTTCTGCTCTTAACTCCCGTGATCTGTAAGATGCGAGCTAGAATTTAGTGGAGGAACAAATTTCTGCTCTGGAACTGAGAGTTCCTGCTCCACATAGCTGCATTAAAGGTACTAAATGGGGCACCAGCTGAGGTTACCATAAAGCTCCGACCTTCTCAAACTCCCCCTTTACCTGAGGCATGGGATCCTTTGTGTTCACTTGACACCCATCAACTGGGAAAAATAAACATTAGTTTCTAACCCCACTTGGAGAAAGGAAACTCTGTCCAATTCTGATCGCATTTGTTTTTGATTTGGATAAACTTAGGGAATTGTTAACTTTAACACTGTTGTGTCATGTAATTTCAGTGCCGCTGGTAATTTCAGTATGGCTGATAGTTAATATCAGGGCTGTCGGGGATGGGAAGTAAATATTAATCTTGCCAGTAATTTCCACATCCAGTGAAAGAATCAAAAGGAAACGTTGTTCCGAAATAAAATTGATAAACAAGAGCTGGATTTTTGCTGAGTTGTGAAGATTCCACAGACATTTAAAAATCCTGTTGAAGTCGTGCCTTCACTTCCAGCAAGATCCACTTAGTGGGGCTGGTATCCATTTGCCAAATCACCCTTTAATTTACATGTACATAGTACACTGGTCCAGCTTCTTCAGAGCCAGCTCTCGTAGCGAACAGGATGTCTGACTCTGAGATAATGGGAACTGCGGATGCTGGAGAATCTGGAGCTGGATGAACACAGCAGGCCAAGCAGCATCTTAGGAGCACAAAAGCTGATGTTTCAGCCCTAGACCTTTCATCAGAAAAGGGTGCCTGACTCTTCTGTTTCTATCTGTCAGTCTGGGCTCCCTGATTGGGCCAGATTAACAGCCCCAATGAGGGAACTCGTAGGTCTACCTGGCTGACCTCGTCACAATCACCACACAGCAGTGTGGAAAGACTTGACAAGAGCAAGTTAAGGATGAGTTACACCATTTAGGTGCAGCGCATAAGACAAACCAAAATGATTCTCATTCTAGGAACAGATTCAACTCACTGTGTGTGTTCCATCATTCTAGATGTAAATAGTCTTTAGTGATGTGTAGAACAAACATGGTGGCAAGTTACACACATGCTTTGAAATGCGAAACAAACACTGCCAGCTTGTGTCAATGAGAGTAAATAAATCGGTGCTAGTCATTTGAGTAGGTGTTTGTTGACATAACCCTAAGTACTATCATTATAGCATTATCACTGCTTGACTACATCCACTCATTAGAATGCTGTCAATTCACAGCTTGATTGACAGCTTGGAGAGGTTCTTTAGGATTAGCTTTCTTTGATGTGGTTTATGAATGCAAATGTTTGTTTTTATAAGAGATGAAGTGCAGTACTTGAGGAGATTTAGACATTTTGAGTAGGATTTCATGATTACATATTTTTCTCAATATGGTGAAGCCTGCAATAGATGCTTAAAATGTTTTTTTTTCTCATGTCAACATGGATACAGCTTGATGAGTTGGCATGGAGAGTGAAAGTGCAAAACGTGGAGGGCATGGGTTGGCATGAATGTGCAGTAAACTGGCAGGGGTTTGTGAGGTAGAATGGGAGCCTTGGATTGGCACAAGTTGGCATTAATAGTGGCTATAAAGGAGCATTGCAATGAGTGGGGAGAGAGGCTATAATGGCATCAGTGCAAAGGCCTGCTTTGGCACTGGTGGCATAGTTGGGCATGAGCGTAAGTGGGGCAGTGAGGTGTGAGAACTAGAGGGCCTAATATTTAATAATATAACTGCGATAACATCCCAGAGAGGCAAACATTTCAACTACCTTGCCTGAAAACTCAGCCCTCATTGCCACCTCCAATCTGCATCTGAAGTTTGGGAGGGATTGGCCACGTCATCCACCTCCACCACTTCCCTCAGTCTCCCCCCAACCCCGAAATAAATTGTGCCACTTGGGCTCTTGTTCCCATGGTGCTTGTAGTGACAAGGAAAATTTTTCAATGGGTGATGCCCACCTCTAAGATGAAAATTCCACACTTTGGTGTCAGGTCAGATCATTGAAAAGTAAGGGCTAGCATTTAGACATTCCAAGCAGATTTTCATAAATAAACACTTTTTCTGAATATAGTGAAGCCTACAATAAATACTTAGAATTTTATTTATTTTTTCCTCATCTCAGCATGGGATGAGTTGGCTTGGAAGGTGTAGGGTGAAAAGGTAAAAGATGGAACGCATAGATTGACCTCTCGCAAGCTTCCTAACCTCTTCAGAATTTCTGAATTATGCATTTCTTCTTATTGTCTTCCATCCTTTCTTTTAACAGTGACAAGTAAATCGAGTTCCTAGCTGTCCTGAACAGCAACGAGCAGTCCTGCTAAAGCCAGTGACAATAGCAATGGTGTATTCTGTTATCAACCCCAGAGGCTAACCCAGATACTGTTCCATAGTCAAGATGCTCTGCACTTGACCTTGTAAGGAAGGCAGTAAAACAGGATGCACATGGAAGTAGTCAGTCAAAAGGCTAGACCACCACAAGTGATAAATAAGATTTGCATTGGAATTCAACCGCAACTTTAATCCTGGTGTAAAGACGACGTAGCCACATTCCTAAGCAGTTGAGTACAAGAAATTGCACAGCTATGCATAAGTGGGTACTACTCCCTTTGTATTTATTCTCTTGAGAGATTGGATGTTGCTGGCTGGGCCAGCATGCATTATCCATCCCTTGTTACCCCCTTGAAAAGGTGGTGGTTTGATGTCTTCTTAAACTGGGGCAGTCAGCTGACCAACAGTATCCTTAGGGAGGGAATTCGAGGATTTTGACCCGGTGATAGCAAAGGAACAGTCAGGATGGTGTGAACTTGGAGGGGCTCTTGCATGGTGGTGATCCCATGTACTTGCTGCTCTTGCCCTTCTAGATGGAAGTGGTCGTAGTTTTGGAAGATACTGTCTATTGGTCTTTTGTGGATTTTTGCAAGGCATCTTGTACATAGTATACACTGCTGCTATTGAGCATCGGTGGTGGAGGGACTGGAAGTCTGTAGATGTGGTGCCAATCAAGATGGCTGCTTTGTCCTAAATGAAGAAAAATGTTGAGTTCCTTAAGTGTTGTTAGAATTGCAGCCATTCAGGCAAATAGGAAGCATTGCATAATACTCCTGACTTGTGCCTGATAATGAAAAACAGTCTTTGGAGAGCGAGGAAGTGAGTTACTTGCTGCAATACGCCTAGTCTCTAACCTGCCCTCTGAGCCACTGTATTCATGTGATAAGTCCAGTTGAGTTTCTGGTCATTGGTAACACCCAGGATGTTGATATTGGGATGTTCAGTGATGATAACACAGTTGAAAGTCATGAGGTGGTTGTTAGATTGTCTCTTATTGGTGATGGCCATAGCTTGGCATTTATGTGTCGTGAATGTTACGCTCTATTTGTCAGCTCAAGCCTCAATATTGCCCAGATCTTGTTACATTTGAACATGGGCTGCTTCAGTATCTGAGGAATCACTAATGGTGCTGAACATTGTGCAATCATATGCAAACATCCCCACTTCTGACCTTGTAATGGACAAAAGGTCATTGATGAAGTAGCTGAAGATGGTTGGATTGAGGACACTACCTTGAAAAACTCCTGCAGAGCTATCCTGAAGCTGAGATGATGGATGTCCAACAACCAGAACCATCTTCCTATGTGCCTGGTATACCTCCACACAGTGGAGAAATTGCCTCTGCTTCTGACTTAGAAGGTTATGGGTTCAAGGGCCACTCCAGGTTTAAGCCTAGCACTCCACTCCTGTGCTGAGGGAGTGTTGCACTCCTAGCATTTCTTTCTTCTGAATGTGATGTGAGAACAAAGCCATGCTCCACTGCTAACCGAGCCTCTTCTTTCACCCAGACTGCAACACAGTCTAAATGTACAAGGCAGACCATTAAGGACTAGGATGAAGAGCAATTTCTTCACCCAGAGAGTGGTCAGTCTGTAAACATTTTGGCCACAGAATGCAGTTGAATCTAAAACATTGAACATTTTCAAGAAGGAAGGAGGTAACTGGATCGAAGGGTATGGGAAAGAGAGCAGGAACAGGCTATTGAGTTTAATGATCAATAATTGCTCAGTCCTTTGAGTATAGGAGTTTGGGAGTCATGCTGAGGTTATAAAGGACATTGGTGAGGCCTGTCCTGGAATAGTGTCCAGTTCTGGTCGCCCATTACAGGAAGGATATTATTAAGCTGGAGAGGGTTTCAGGAGAGAATTACCAAGACATTGCCAGGTGTGGAAGATTTGAATTGTAAAGAAAGGCTGGGACTTTTTTCATTGGAGTGTAGGAGTTGAGAGGCGGCCTTATAGAAGTTTATAAAATAATAAAACATATGGATAGGGTTAAAAGTAGCTGTCTTTTGCCTAGGATGGGGGTTTTCAAGTCTAGGGAGACAAATTTTAAACATGAGAGGAGAGAGATTTAGAAAAGACGTGAGAGGTTTTTTTTTTACACAGGGGGTGGTTCCCATGTGGAATGAACCTCCTGCAGGATAATAGATGTGGGAACAATCACAATGTTTAAAAGGCATTTGGATAAGTACATAAGCAGGAAATGTTTGGAGGGAAATGGGTCAGAAGCAGGTGGGACTAGTTCAGTTTGGGATTATGTTTGGCTATTTGGACTGAATGGTCTGTTCTGTGCTATATAGTTCTATGAGTGGTGGGGGTTGGTCAAACAGCTGAATGGCCTACTTGGTCTCCTTTTTTTACGTTTATATTGTTTTGGACCAAACCAAACCCCCACTAAATATTCAGAAGATAGTCTAGGCCCGAACATTTTTCTTATTTTAGAGGTAAATGTAAGATGTTGCATTACAGATGAAATTCAAATGATCAAACCACTGGATTTAAAGCAAAACAGTTTGTTCATACACTATCTTTAGAATACAACAAAAGAAAGAGGGAATTGGAACAACTTAACTCTGTTGGAAAACTAAATAGAACAATAGAACCAAGAACTTATACCAATTAGCCGTTCTAATACAGTAACATCTTAAACGTGTCCCTTGGCAAAAGGCAAGTTCAGAAGACAGATTGTCACACGTGTAACTCCAGCAGCTCAGGAGAAATTAAAAACCAAGAGAAAATTCTGAGAGAGGGATAGCAGTTATGAGAGATATATTACAGATTCTAACCATGCTGATACCCCAGCAACAACTGCTGCTACTGAAATATTTAAAAAACTAAACTGAAAATCCTGCTTATGTGAGAGATTGACCACACCCATTCAGGCTGCTTCTACTCTTCCAACTTTTAAAAAAATCCAAAGCCTCACAAACTGTTTCCTCCAGTGGCTCTGGTAGACTGCCTTCCACCTACACTTAAAACTTTATTTCAAAAGAAAACAGGACAAAAGAAAAAAAATGTTAAAGCCGCAGTATTGTCATACTATGTTTCCACAAGAGTGTTGGCTACCTAATTAGAGGAGCAGTGAACAACCCATTAGAGTTAGCATTAGGTTGGTTGATTGATGCTTGGCTTGAACCACCTCATTTTCAAGCTTGAATGAACTGTACTTATCTTAACAATATTTTATCTCCTACCTCCCACAGTAATCCATGAATTGAATATGCTTGAATTAAAGTTGCTGGGAAAGACAACAACATCATTTGGAATAACCAGCTGACAATAAAATACTCTAAAAACATCAAGCAGAGAGAGGTTTATGAAATGGCAGATATCCCTATATACTTGCGTCTCTGTCGAAAATTATAAAAGAGAGGAATGTCTCACTGCTTTTAAATCTTTTGGGAAGATGATGTGGAATTTAAGTCAGATTTAAGCTGATTCCTGTGCAGGCTTCTAATAAGACACAGTGGTTTTGGAGTGGTCTAAGCAGTTGATCCATCTGTTAAAGCTAATCAACACAAGTCATAATTCATAAGCCTGTTAATTAGAACATAATACTCGAGTAAAGGAGAAAATAAAAGAAACAAAATAGAAATTGCTGGAAAAGGTCAGCAGGTCTGGCAGCATCTGTAGAGAGAAACTGGAATTAATGTTTTGGGTTGGTTCTGATTCTCTCTGCTGATCCTCCCAGGCCTGCTGAGCTTTTCCAGCAACTTCTGTTATTTTTTCTGATTTTCATCATCTGCAGTTCTTTTGGCTTTTATTGGAAAATAAAGGAGCTTTTTTTTGGGGACAGATCATAGTATGCAATCAATTGGAAGAAGCATCACTGGGCATGAAACATTAACTCTGTTTCTCACTCTGCAGACGCTGCCAGATCTGCAGAGCGTCTCTGTTTCTGTTTGTTTCAAGAACTAGAGAGAGATTCAGAAGAGTTAGTGTTAATTCTGCAACACTTCCTTCTGCATTCGAGCCAACCAGCCACTTGTAATCACTGCCCTGAACTATTTGCCAGCTTTTTCACTTATTTATCAATGCATTTATCTCATTCTCAGCAACTGATGCTGATTCTTCAAGGTTAAATCATCTTCTGTCAGAAATTCCACTTGAAAAATGTTTGAGCCAAGGCCACTAACCAAGCTACCTCACAAATTCTTCTTGCAGAAATTATCTCTGCTTAAATCTGCATTTTTTAAATTCATTCATGGGATGCAGCTATTGCTAGTTGGGTCAGATTTATTGCCAGAAGGGTCAGAAGGGTCAGAAGGCAGTTAAGAGTTAAGTAAACAATTTAATTGACTCCAAAAGTCACTCAGCTATACCCCAACTTAGAAGATCCTTAGACAGCACTTTACAAATCCACTGCCACTTCCACCTCACAGTATAAGGACAGCAGATACATGGGAACACCTGCCCTTACAATATGGGTGGCATGGTAGCTCATTGGGTAGCGTTGCTGCCTGACAGCCCCAGTGACCCGGGTTCAATTCTGGCCTCAGTCAACTGTCTGGGTAGTGTTTGCGCATTCTCCCTGAGTCTGCGTGGGTTTCCGTTGAGTGCTCCAGTTTCCTTCCGCAGTACAAAGTTGTGTAAGTTAGGATGGATTGGCCATGCTAAATTACCCATAGAGCCCAGAGATGTGTAGGTTACGTACATTAGATGCAGGAGCTGCAGGTTTTAGTGGGGTGGGTCTGGATGGGATGCTCTTTGGTGGGTCAGTATGGACCTGTTTGGCCAAATGGCCTGTTTCCACACCGTAGGGATTCTATAATGGTCCTGTCCAAGCCACTCACCATCCTCATTTGGAAATGCATTGCTGTTCCTTCTCTATCACTAGGTCAAAATGCTGGAATTCCCTCCTTAAGGGCATTGTGGGTAGTGGTTCAGGAAATCAGCTCACCACTACTATCTCAAGTGCAATTAGGATCTGGCAATAAAAAACTGGCCCGAGTGTGAATAAATAACACAAGCATGCAGTTTAAAGTCAACCACATTGTGGATATGACTAGGACATAACTAGTCAATCTCCCACAGAGTTGCTCTTCGCATGCATGGTTCGAAAGTATCATAAGTCTACAAACTGAAATAAAGTAATAGGATGAATACTGTGAAGAATCTTCCTTTAGGAATCAATTAACATCATAAGACTGAAAAATATACCTGTCAAAAATCCATTATTACTTGTTTTGCAGCAGAATTATCAAGCGCAACTGAAAAACATTCAGAAAACTAATGTTATTCAGACCAAAGAAAAACCACTCAGTACAGATGGAGACCCTTGTGGTCCATGGGGCCTGAGCCAACTATCTGAACAATCTATTTAAGCAGTTGTAATCCCTCATTCTTTACCTATGGCCTGGTAAGTTTCACCTTCGGGAAATGCCTAACCAATTTCGTAAGGTGAATGTAATCTCTCAAAATGGCATGAGGTGATTTGAAATGCTGAACCATTGCTGCAGCCATAGGGTTTTCACCCCAGTAACCCAACCATCACATTCTGTACTATTTACATATAGAAGATAGCTAACTCGGACCCACAATGCTTGCTAGATTTATTGGATGTCGAGACTACATCAAAATGACGGATCTCTGGTTGGTACCCATCCAGAAAGTGGTTCCTCAGAAAAAATCTTGCCAGAAATATGAAGGCTAATGCATTCGGTGTGGATTTGACAAATGAAGCAGAAGACAGCTGGATAAATAGAAGGGATATATTCGAAAAGTCTTTTGTCTGGAAAATGTTGTCTCTGTGCAATTTGACAGGGATTCAATTGCAACCCCACTGCTGTATCCCATCCTTTTAATGACTTACAGATATATATTTGTGGGAGGATATTAAATAGAGCATCTAAGTGTACAGATGGCACCAAATCGAATGGCAAGCCAAATGTGAAGCACAGACAATAATTAGTCAGAGAAATCTAAAGATGTCATGGAGGGAAGAGTGAGAAATGGACTTCAAGACGAATAAACAATTAGTCTCTGCATACAGATTGGAGCAAAGCTAGTACCGCACATTCATTACCAAAACTTGAGTCAAATGTATATTTCCCCAGCTTTGGAGGCTGGTGTGTGAAGAGCCTAGTTTAATGTCATAATCAGCAAGAATCAAAGATCTTAACAGCAAGTATATAAAACTCCTACGATGCACAAATGCAGCAAAGTCAGCAATCCATTCTTTGTGATAGCTTTGATTTTTGATCAAATTTACTTCAAGAATTAAATATTCAATGATTTCTACAGAGCAATAAATTAATGGCAAAGTCCATCCAGAGTTTAAAATGACCATGTTGTGGAGGCATGGAATTATCCCACTTTGAATGTAGTCCAATCAGCCCATCATGTGCATGCTGAATATCTACAAGAAGCAACTCACTTGGTCTCATTCTCCTGTCTATGTGCTGTAGCCCTGCAATCCTCGTCTCATAGCTAACTGTTAATTTCCTTTGGATTGACCAAGCTTCTACTACACTGATGGGCAATGCATTCCAGATCCAAACAACTTACTGCAGAAAAAGAGTTATCCTCATGTCATCCCTACTTCTTTTTCCAATCACCTCAAAGATATGTAACTGGAGTCTTCAGGTGGAGTAGGGCCACCTTAGAGGATGTTGAAGTAGCTCATTACCCATCTCAGAGCCTTGTCTACTGACCTGCTTTTGCATAGTACTCTGACTCTACCTTACCACTTGTATAAGTTCTAAAAAAACAGGCAGCAATTTGAAATTCAGACCTGGTGAGTATACTAGGGCTTTGCTAAATGAAAATCTGAAGTATTAAAACTCGAGGGAGTTGGACTTACTTTGGACCTGCTGCAAAGTAGGAGTAGACAATTGGCAGCCCATTGCACCTGAATCAATTCCATTCAACAAAGTTCAGGTGAAGTGTAGAAAAGAAGAAAATGAACTGTGTTCTGAGTCACAATAGGAATGTCCTAAGAAGGAGGGGTAATTGGTGACTGACCCCTCATTGTTTGATGATATTGAAGGTCGCCATGGTTTGTGGGTGCAGGCACAGGCGGTTGCCTGGATTAGGGATTTGGCGGTCTGAGATCCCAGGAGTGAGGCCAATGTGGAGATGAAGGTTCTCCTGACATTTGCAGTGATGGGAGATCGAGCCAGCATGGGTAAAGTTTGTCAAAGCAGAGAAGTTTGAATCTTTTTAGGAACTGGAGTCCCAGCATGGCTAAGCACTTGAGAAAGATTGCAATGGCAGAACTTTTAGCTTTTCTTCTTCAGCTTAATACTAAGATGGACTGGAGTGTTTAACTTTTAACCTAGCTCCTTTTCTCTTTCTACCTTGCTCTTAAGTTTTTGAACCTAGGTAATTGTACCTAAGATGGTGCCATGTGTGGCAACATTGAAAGCTTCTTATCGTACTCCTGCACTTTTGTTACTCAGTGCACATGACAATAAAGTCCAAATCTAAACCTAAATCTAAATCTAAATCCTGTCATGACTGAAATGGCCAATGGGAGATTGACATAACAAAGTGTGGATCTGGATGAACACAGCATCTCAGGAGCACAAAAGCTGACGCTTCAGGCCTAGACCCTTCATCAGAGAGGGGGATGGGGAGAGGGAACTGGAATAAATAAGGAGAGAGGGGGAGGTGACCGAAGATGGAGAGAAAACAAGATAGGTAGAGAGGAGAGTATAGGTGGGGAGGTAGGGTGGGGATAGGTCAGTCCAGGGAAGACGGACAGGTCAAGGAGGCTGGATGAGGTGGTAGGTAGGAAATGGAGGTGCGGCTTGAGGTGGGAGGAAGGGATGGGTGAGAGGAAGAACAGGTTAGGGAAGCAGAGACAGGCTGGGCTGGCCCCGGGACGCAGTTGGGGGAGGGGACGAGCCGGGCCGGCCCCGGGATGCAGTGGGGGGAGGGGAAGAACCGGGCCGGTCCCGGGACGCAGTGGGGGAAGGGGAGACCCCGAAGCTTGTGAAGTCCACATTGATACCATTGGGCTGCAGGGTTCCCAAGTGGAATATGAGTTGCTGTTCCTGCAACCTTCGGGTGGCATCATTATGGCACTGCAGGAGGCCCATGATGGACATGTTGTCTGAGGAATGGGAGGGGGAGTTAAAATGGTTAACGACTGGGAGGTGCAGTTGTTTATTGCGAACCAAGCGGAGGTGTTCTGCAAAGCGGTCCCCAAGCCTCCGCTTGGTTTCCCCAATGTAGAGGAAGCCACACCGGGTGCGATGGATACAATATACCACATTGGCGATGTGCAGGTGAACATCTGCTTGATATGGAAGGTCATCTTGGGGCCTGGGATGGGGGTGAAGGAGGAGGTGTGGGGGCAAGTGTGGCACTTCCTGCGGTTGCAGGGGAAGGTGCCGGGTGTGGTGGGGTTGGAGGGGAGTGTTGAGCGGACAAGGGAGTTGCGGAGAGAGTTGTCTCTCCGGAAGGCAGACAAAGGTGGAAATGGAAAAATGGCTTGGGTGGTGAGGTCGGATTGCAGATGGTGGAAGTGTCGGAGGATGATGCGTTGTATCCGGAGGTTGGTGGGGTGGTATGTGAGAATGAGGGGGATCCTCTGGGGGCGGTTGTGGCGGGGACGGGGTGTGAGGGATGTGTTGCGGGAAATGCGGGAGACGCGGTCAAGGGCGTTCTCGACCACTGCAGGGGGAAAGTTGCAGTCCTTGAAGAACGTGGGCATCTGTGATGTGCGGGAGTGGAATGCCTCATCCTGGGAGCAGATGCGGCGGAGGCGGAGGAATTGGGAATAGGGGATGGAATGTTTGCAGGAGGGTGGGTGGGAGGAGGTGTATTCTAGGTAACTGTGGGAGTCAGTGGGCTTGAAATGGATATCAGTTTCTAGCTGGTTACCTGACATGGAGACTGAGAGGCCCAGGAAGGTGAGGGATGTGTTGGAGATGGCCCAGGTGAACTTGACGTTGGGGTGGAAGGTGTTGGTAAAATGGATGAACTGTTCGAGCTACAAGCTTCAAAATCTCCCCTTGCCCCACTGCATCCCAAAACCAACCCAGCTCCTCCCCCCCACCCCCACACCAATTGACATAGTTGACCACTGAATTGACAGTCATAGTTTGTGGCAGGGGAAGCTTTGTATCTTCAATATTTCTAATTTTCTTTGAGGTACGTTGAGAGCGCTGACACCTGAATATTACCAACACAGCATGAAGCTGTTGAAATTGATTCCAGGATTGCAGGGCTGTGTTGAATGGGATATTGAAGTTTACAAGTAGCAGACTACCGCTTGTATAAAATTTTCAAGGCTTCCTTGCGCAGAGTCATACAGCTGTACATCACGAAAACAGACCATTTGGTCCAAATCACCCATGCCAACAGATATCCTAAATTAGTCTCGTCCCACTTGCCTGCCTTTGGCCCATATCCCTCTAAACCCTTCCTATTCACGTAGCCATCCAGATGCCTTTTAAATGTTATAATTGTACCAGCCTCTAACACTTGTTCTGGCAGCTCATTCCATATTTACACCACACTCTGTGCAAAACAATTTCCTCCTCAGTCTCTTTTCGCTCTTTCTCCTATCACCTCAAACCTATGCCCTCTTGTTTTGTCTTGTAGAAAAACTTTCAGCAATTAACAGCAACTTACATTTGTGTGGTGACTTTCATGTTGATCAAAGGTCCTCCATGAGAATGTAATAAACAAATATTGACACTGAAGACAATATCAAGGCAGATGATCAATAGCTCAGTTAAAGAGGTTTGAAAGAGTATCGGAAAGCATTGCAGAGAGGTAGAAAAGTTTGTAGACAGAATTCCAAAGTTTCAGAAAGTGCAAAAAAGATCTATAAGTCTGTTGCTGGGACTGAAAGGTTTCAGCTACAAGAAGAGGCTTAATAACTGGGTTTATTTTTCTCGAGGAGCTTTGGAGGCTGAAAGGTGACATTGAAGAGGTTTATAAATTCATGACGGTCATGGATAGAGTGAATAGTCAAAATCGTTTTCCTAGGGTAGGGGAGTTCAAAACTAGAGGGCATAGGTTTAAGGTGAGAGAGTAGAGATTTAAAAAGGACCTGAGGAGTAACGTTTTTACACAGAGGGAGGTGCTTGCATGGAATGAGCTGCCAAAGGAAGTGGTGGGGGCTGGTACAATTACAACATTTTAAAGGCATCCGAATTGGAATATGAATACAAAGGGTTTAGAGCTATATGGGCCCAATGCTGGCAAACAGCTAGATCAGACTGGGATGTAAGGCTGGTGCAAACTGGATCAAAGGATCTGTTTCCGTGCTGTACAAGTCCATGTCTCTGGAGCTGAAGAAACTGAAAGCATAACCATGAGCACTGACATTATTAAAATCAAGGATATCCAAGATTTCATAATCAGAGGAATGCAGGAATCTGTCAGAGGGATTGCAGTGAAAGGGAGGGTTAAAGCCATGCAGGGGTTTGAAGGTGCCAATGAGAATTTGAAGATCAAACCATTGCTTAATTAGGAGTCAAAGTAGATGAGTCGGCACAAGGTGTTCGGTGAATTAACCTTAGTGTGAATTAAGACAAGGGCAGCAGAGTTTTGGGTGATCTTAAATTGCCAGATAAATACCAGACAAAGGTCAACTGAAAGAATAATTTGCCTTGTGATATGGATTACCCATTCATTTTTGCCCAATCTGGGCTCTGATTAAGTCGATATAAACATCAGAAGAGGATGAAGACATCCCAAAACTACTTTTACACACAATTGACAACCCCAGTCATGGCCAGCCCTGCCTTCACCAGCTAACAAAGTCTTTTTACAGCATTTGCAGGAAGATTAAACAAATCAAGCAGATGCACCTAATAATATTCACAGAGGATCTTTATCACTGAATAGACAGCAGGCTCAATGATCACTAAATCTTATTCCAATGCAGTGCCTAATATTTCATCAGACAGGCACGGATGAGAGTCCAATTCAGAGCCAAATGTTTTATTTTTTTTAATTAGCCTGGCAAACAGGAAAGCAGTTCTGCAAGACTTGATGCTCAGCTTTCATTTCATTTCTTAATATTTTGGGAATGCTAGCAAAGCCTCTATTAAAACAAGTGTTCCTATCTACTAACAGCTCTGACTAAATTCCCTTCTCTCTGTGTAAATGTAGGAAGGATGACAGTTGAGAGAATATTTTTATCCATTCATGAGATATGGGCATCGCTGGCTTGGCCGGCATTTATTGCCCATCCCTAGATTTCCATGAAAAGGTGGTGGTGAGCTGCCTTTTGAACCACGGCAGCCTATTTGCTGTCAGTAGGCCCACAATACTGTTAGGGAGTAACTGCCAGGATTTTGACTCAGTGACAGTAAAGGAATGTTGATATATTTCCAAGTCAGGATGGGGAGGGGAACTTATGGTGTTCCCATCTATCTGCCTCTCTTATCCTTCTAGAGGGAAGTAAGTCCTTGTTAGTATTTGTAACAAGTGGAATTTAACAGCAAAGAAAACATGTTTTGAGTGTTGTTGCACAAGACATTGGTGAGATTACATCTCAAATATTATGTGCAGTTTTGTTCTTTTTTAAGTAAAGCATGTAAAGAATGATAAAAGCATTGAGGTGATTTAGAAGAGGTTTTGCTAGATTGATGCCTGGGATGTGTGAGCTGTCTTAAGAAGGTAGGTTGGACAGAGAGGGCTCGTTTTCATTATCATTTAGCAGAGTGAGGGATGAATTCATTGAAGTATAGAAGAATAGTCTTGACATGGCAGATGTGCAAAGGATGTTCCCGCTTGTCGGCCAGTCTAAAACTAGGGGGTATGTTCAGAAATCTTTCACAACAGAGAATGAGGAGAATTTTTTCACATTGCAACTTTGAAACTCTCTTTCTCAGAAGGAAATGGAGATGGGGTCATTAGATCTGAGGTGGACAGATTTGAGTTAGGTAGAAGGATCAAGGGTTATAGGGGTAGATGAAAATGTGAAATTCAAAGCACAAAGATCAGTCATGCTTTTATTGAATCTTGCAGTAGGTTGAAGGGCTACATGGTCTTCTTCTGTTCTAATTTCACGTTGTGTATGTTCATTTCTTTTGGTGTGATATGGCAGGCCAATGGCTTCCCTCTGTGTAGTAGCCATTCTACGATTCATTAACCCCTTAACATCACAATTATTTCCCCATGAGTAAAGATGCACTAGAATTTGATTAGCCCATATAGAAATATAGAAGCAGGTGTAGGTCACTTGATCCTTTGAACCTGCGACAACACATGATCATGGGTAATCCTCTATCTCAAAGCCATATTTCTGCTCTCTCTCCATACCCATTGATGCTTTAAATCTCTAAAAATTGTATAAATTTCTTTTCTGATTGTATTCAGTGGCTCCTATTGCCTCCTGTGGTACTGCAGGTTGACTACCCCCTGTTTTCTCACTGGCCTATCCCATGACCTGAGACTGTGACTCCCGGTTCTAGACCTCCCAACCAGAGGAAGCAACCACCAGCCTTGTTTGAATATTACACTTTTCAATCGGAGCCCCTCTCATTCTTTTAAGCTCAGGCCAAATTAAACCTGTCACATCTCACAGGGCAGTATGGTGGCTCAATGGTTAGCATTGTTGCCTCAAGGTGCTAGGGGCCTAGGTTCAAATCCACCCTTGAGTGACTGTCTGTGTGGAGTTTGCATGTTCCCCCACATCTGTATGGGTTTCCTCTGTGTGCTCTGGCTTCCTCCCACAGTCCAAAGAATTGCAGGTTAGGTGGATTTTCTATGGAAAAGTGTGCAGACCAGCCGTGCAAAATGCAGGATTACAAGGGATGCATTTTGAAGGGGCAGTGTAGACTCAATGGATCAAATGGCCTGCTTCCCTATTATAGGGACCCTTTGAAAAGAGAACAAGAGAGCATGGGTTGAAATTAAATAAAGAACTGAAGTTAAAAAGAATAGCTGGAGAAACTTAAGAAGTCTGGCAGCATCTGCAAAGAGAGAAACCAGAGTTAATATTTAGCATGATAAAATGTGAGGCTGGATGAACACAGCAGGCCAAGCAGCATCTCAGGAGCACAAAAGCTGACGTTTCGGGCCTAGACCCTTCATCAGAGAGCTGCAGTTCCCATTATCTCTTAATATTTAGCATGTCATCTTCCTTCAGCCTTCAGGACTCAATATCAAGTTCAAAAATGTTAAGGCCTGAGCACTTTCTTCAATGTTGTTTATCCAGGCCCTGTCATGACATGGACTGCTTTCCACCCAGCCGACCCATTCTCACCTATTCATTATCAGCCTTTCTCCTTCCCTCACTCGCTGTCAACCATCCATTTGTCCGCCTAAATTTCTTTCACTCCACTTGCGCTCCAAATTCACCTATCCACTTACTCCTTCTCCCCCTACTCCTGTCAACAGCATACATACCACCTTTTCCTAGCTAAAATTATGAGGGGCTTGGATCAGGTGAATAGCCATAGTCTTTTTCCCAGGCTCGGGGAGTACAAAACAAGAGGGCATAGGATTAAAATGAGAGGACAAGATTTAAATAGGCCATTGAAGAGCAATGTTTTCATGCAGAGAGAGGTTCATAAACAAAGCAAGCTGCCAGAGGTAGTGGTGAAGGCTGATATCATTACAACATATAAAAGGTGTCCGGGTGGGTACATGAATAAGAACGGTTTTGAGGGATATGGGCCAAATGCTGGCGAATTTCAGTAGGACAGATTAGGATAATTCACATGGTCAATTTAGACCGAAGGGTCTGTTCTCGTGTTGTATAACTCTATGACTCTCCGAGTCTACTATCAGATCTAAAGAAGGGTGACAGGACTCAAAACATTAATGAAGGTTTAAAGTGAAGAACAATGAAGCAAAGATCAGTGGATCAGTTGGATGATGATGGAATTGTGTAGGGGGATGGGCTTTGATTAGTTAACATGTCGGAGCAACATCGAGGGCCGAAGGGCTTGTTCTGTGCTGTATTGTTCTATGCTCTATGTTCTATGTAAATCCAAAGTCAGAACATGACTGGACACTGCCACAAGTGAATGATACTGCCTAGAGGAGAGGATCACTTAGCCTGTTACATGACAGGGCTTCCTATCGACTTTAACCGTTCTGTGTGCCTACATCACCTTAATACTTGCTGAAATAACCTTTTTAGAGGTATTTCAAATGATGAGGTCATCAGTTCAACTTTTCGCCGTGGTGTGAAACAAATGATATTGCATTGGTCGCATATTTTATTCCAATTCAATGATTCCAATTTTACCACCTTGCAAAAATTATAATTTCCTTCTAGCCATGCTGTCTACCTTCTTCATTTAAAGGGTTCAGCACTGTGGAGCACTAAGCAGATCAAATTTACCCAGGAGATCAAGGAACCAAGTGGGGCGGGGGTGGTGTGGGGTTTGAAAGGTTAGTGAATTTGATCATTAATATCACTCACGATTGCATTGTAGATCCTTTTATCAACCTTGTTTCATGTTCCAGGTGAGTCTACATTTTTTATTAGCTCATGAAACATGGGCCTCGCTGGCTGGGTCAGCATTTATTGTCTGCCCCTAGTTGCTTTTGAGAAGATGGTGGTGAGCTGTCTTCTTGAACCACTACAGTTCAGTCACCATGCTGCTAGAGAGGTAACCCTAGGATTTTGAGCTGGTGAAGGAATGACGATGTATTTCGAAGTGAGGATGATGAAAGACTTGGAGGTGAACATTTTATCTGCAGTCCTTGTCCTTCTAGATCACATGGGTTTCATGTTTGTAAGGAGCTGTCTAAAGATCTTTGTTGAATTTCTACTGTGCACCTTGTAGGTGCTTCACACTGCAGTTGCTGAGCATCGGTGGTGGAGGGAGTAGATCCTTGTGGATGCGATGCCAATCAAGTAGTCTCCCAAATGTTTTCCCATTATGAGCCTATTTTAACGGTTAAAAGTTGCTGTGACCCTAGAGTAAGAGCTACACTGAAGCTACAGCAGAGAGGATTGGGGGTAATGTGGGATGGAGCACCCGTGAAATATGTGAGAGTGAAAAGTGAAGAGATTTGCGGGGGTAAAATAGACTTTTGTTCAGAAAAATATTTCTATTTGAGTGGCATTTTTGAAGTATGAATCAGACCTCCATAATCAATCAGTTTGGTCATTCCCACTGTTAAAAGAAAGTGAGGATTTAAAGGGGCCTTGTAGTTGATAGCATTCAGTCAGATGTCCACAGAAATTACTGCTGCCACAGACCCCCTTGTAATAACTCTACAGAGGCTGCTAACCCATCACCAAGTCACCATTTATTTACACATAAACAGTCCTTGACTTTAGTATTGCCTTATACAGTCAGGTAGTAGAGTGTCCATTTCTCTGACACTCAAGCTTTTCATGTCAGCCATTTCCCTGGCAGCTGGGCAGGGCAGTGGAAAGGGTGTTTGCTGTGCTTGCCTTCTTTGTTCAGTGCATTGAGTGTAACAGTTGGGATGTCATCTCACAGCTGTACAGGATATTGGTTAGGCCACTTACGGAATACTGGACTCCCTGCAAGAGGGAAGATATTGTTACACTCGAAAGGATGCGGAAAAGATTTATTAGGATGCTGCCAGGGCAGGAGGGTTTGAACTGCAGGGAGAGGCTGAGCAGGCTTGTTTTCCTTGGAGCATCAGAGACTAAGAGGTTTATAAAAGCATGAGAGGCATGGATAAGGCAAAAAACAAAGGTGTTCTTCCTCGATTGGGGACTGCAAAAATAGAGAGCATAGGTTTAAGATGAGGAGAAAAAAATTTAACAGGGACACAAACGGCAACTTTTTCATGCAGAGGGTGGTGCGTGTGTGCAATGAGTTGCCAGAGGAAGTGGTGGAAACTGGTACAGTTCCAACATTAAAGGGCATCTGGATAGGGATATGAATAGGAAGGGTTTAGAAGGATATGGGCCAAATGCTGGCAAATGGGACTAGATTAACTTAGGATATCTGGTCAGCATGGATGAGTTGGACCAAAGGTTCTGTTTCTGTGCTTTACAGCTCCACAACTCTATGGCTCCCTGATTGGATCAGATTATAGCTCCAATTAGGAGCTTATTCTATGAGGTGCAGCTGGCTGATCTCATTACTATGGTTACACTCACAATTCCAAACTCTCATCTCTGAGCATGTGGGAGATCACAAGTCCAGTTTGGAAAGCCCCTTGTCTAACTGTACTGATTCTGCAAAGTTGATACACACATTGTGTTGAACTAATTAGGTTTAGCTAAAGACTGCTGGTGTTGTTATTTTACATTGACTGTACTAAGTGCTCACTGAACCAAATAACCAAATGCAACATGACAACTTTTAGATGAGACATGTAAGATGGGCTGGGAAATTGTGCTGCCTTGTGAACCAGCAAGTAGCAAGCACAATTAATTCCTTTCAGTCTGCCAACAGCAATACACTTCAGCCTGCAATACACACACTGGTTAGGCAGGGTGACCTTGGAAAGGTAAACCAGAGGGCTGCTCTCTTATTAGAGAGAGATAATTGGTGATGGTTTAACCTGACGGTCAATACAACTCAGACGAGGGGAGATGTTGAGCAGGAGAGCCTTCAAGGTAACCTCAGCCAGTGCGGGATTAAACTCACAGTGTTACCATCACTCTGCATGATGATCCAGCAAGAGTAGCACTTCCTGCGGTTGCAGGGGAAGGTTCAGGTGTGGTGGGGAGTTTGGAGCAGACAAGGGAGTCACAGAGAGAGTGGTCTCTCCGGAAGGCAGACAAGGGTGGGGATGGAAAAATGACTTGGGTGGGGGTACCTCTCTGTCTCCATCTCAGGCAACCAGTTAGAAATTGATGTCCACTTCAAGCCCACCGACTCCCACAGCTACCTAGAATACAGCTCCTCCCACCCACAACCCTGCAAAAATTCCATCCCCTATTCCCAATTCCTTCGCCTCCACCATATCTGCTCCCAGGATGAGGCATTACACTCCCGCACATCCCAGATGTCCACGTTCTTCAAGGACCACAACTTCAGCCCTGCATTGGTCGAGAACGCCCTTGACCGTGTCTCCCACATTTCCCGCAACACATACCTCACATCCTGCCCCTGCAATAGCCGCCAAAACAGGATCCCGCTTGTCCTCACATACCACCCCACCAACTTCCGGATACAACGCATCATCCTCCGACACTTCTGCCATCTACAATCCGACCCCACCAGCCAAGATATTTTTCCAACCCCACCCTTGTCTGCCTTCCGGAGAGACCACTCTCTCCGTGACTCCCTTGTTCGCTCCACACTCCCCTCCAACCCCACCACACCCGGCACCTTCCCCTGCAACCACAGGAAGTGCTACACTTGCCCCCACACCTCCTCCCTCATCCCCATCCCAGGCCCCAAGGTGACCTTCCATGTTAAGCAGATATTCACCTGCACAGCTGTCAATGTGGTATACTGTACCCACAGTACCCAGTGTGGCTTCCTCTACATTGGGGAAACCAAGCAGAGGCTTGGGGTCCGCTTTGCAGAACACCGCTGCTTGGTTCGCAATAAACAACTGTACCTCCCAGTCGCGAACCATTTTAACTCCCCCTCCCATTCCTCAGATGACATGTCCATCATGGCCCTCCTGCAGTGCCACAATGATGCCACCCGAAGGTTGCAGGAACAGCAACTCATATTCCGCTTGGGACCCCTGCAGCCCAATGGTATCAATGTGGACTTCACAAGCTTCAAAACCAGCCCAGCTCATCCCCTCCCCCAACTGCATCTCAAAATCAGCCCAGCTCGTCCCCATCTCCCTAACCTATTCTTCCTCTCACCTAACCCCTCCTCCCACCTCATCCGCACCTCCATTTCCCACCTACCAACCTCATCCCACCTCCTTGATCTGTCCGTCCTCCCCAGACTGACCTATCCCCTCCCTACCTCCCCACCTATACTCTCCTCTCCACCTATCTTCTCCTCCATCCATCTTTGGTCCGCGTCCCCCTCTCTCCCTATTTATTTCAGAACCCTCTCCCCATCCCCCTCTCTGATGAAGGGTCTAGGCCCAAAACATCAGCTTTTGTGCTCCTGAGATGTTGCTTGGCCTGCTGTATTCATCCAGCTTCATACTTTGTTATCTTAATCAGGGTTGCAGCCTGGCCTGCACCCTGCCGCTGGATGGCAAACAAGGTGGAGTCTCTATTATACTCAAAATCAAAATGATGCTCTTATAATTCATGCCACAAAAATAATTTATAGCATGAGTTAACAAATCACAAACACACTTGTTTGCCAAACCAAAACATGAAATGAACAGTATTATCTTAACTCCTGGAAAATAGGCAGCTCCATGCACTGATTGTAGAATCTTCGGAAGAAGCCATTTAGCCCATCAAGTTTGTTTCAGTTCTTTCAATAAGCAACCCAACTAGTCCCACTCCCTGGTGCTTTTTCAATATCCTTGCCATTTTGTTTTCTCCTTCTAAGTATATATTAAATTGTGTTACACATTTAAACACCATCCTGTCTGAGGTGCATTTCAAATCTTGACTGCTTGTTGCATAAAAAACGTTTCTTTTCACCTCATTCCTGGTTCCTTTACAAATTTGCTACCGATCCATGCCTTCTTCCTCTTTCTTTTTTATTGACTGTCTAAATCCTTCATGGTTCAAAACGCTTATATCAAATCTCGACTGAGCCCTCCCTGCCTTAAGGAAGACAAATTTGGCTTCTCTAGTCTATCCACTTAACTGTAACTCCTTGCCCCGGAAGCATTTTAATAAACCTCTCTGACTGTCTGCAAAGCACTCACATCATTCTCCAAGCACAATGCCTAGAACTGGGCGCAATACTCCAGCTGTGGCCCACCTAGTTCCATTTTTTAAAATTCATATCAGGGCATCACTGGCTAGGCCAGCATTAATGTCCATCTCTAATTGCCCAGAGGGCAGTTGAGAGTCAACCATATTGCTGTGAGCCTGGAGTCCCATGTAGGTCAGAGCAGTTAAGGTTCATAGTTTCCTTCCCTGAAGGACATTAGTCAAACAGATGGGTTTCTTTTCCCCCCAACAATCAAATGGTTTCCCAGTCATCATTAGGTTCTTAATTCCAGATTTTTATTGAATTCAAATTTCACTGTCTATCATGGTGGGATTTGAACCTGTGTCTCTGGATTAATAACCCAAAGGTAATATCATGAGGCGGTCACCTTCCCAATTTTTCAAGCAGGTTTGTGGCATCCTCCATTGTACACAAACCCCTGGGTCTCTGCTTGGCATCCCTTTAAACTTATACTTGAATTGGTTCTTAAATACAAATTTTATGAAATTCCTGAAAAGCACGACTTCAGAAATGGTAATGTGCAGTTCAGGCTTTCGATTGAGAAGAAAGTACGGCGTAACGTGTAAAGAGAGACAGAGGACAGAAATGGGGAGAACTTAGTAAAATTCTTCCATGCATATTTCTCTGTCAATGCCAGCACTTTTTGCCCATGCCTAAGTGCCCTTAAGACAGAAATGGTGGGTATGAATTTGACACCAGCATGGTGTTTCATCTAATGTAGTATTGCTTACTTTGTCTCCTGTAGTATAAGAAATTGGGAATGGATATCCTGGTATTGAACAAGCCAACCCATTATTATATACCGATATTAGATTTATCAGGCATATGAGTGTCTGTGCTAACCTTAATCTGAGGTTATAAGTGAAATGCATGCTTCCAGTAGCACACCATGCTTCAAAAGTTTTAAGCTAAGATGTCGAGAATCATGAGTCACATTACTGTCAAGAACTGATTATATCATGAGCATGTTTCTTAAAGATATACTGACTGAAACATAATGCAGCATTTGGTGAACTGCATCTGGAACTGCTGCAGTCCTTTTGCTGTTGATACACCCACAATAGTGTTATGGAGCAAGATCCAAGAATTTGACTTAGAGACGGTAAAAGGACATCGATATAGTTCTAAGTTATGATGCTGTGTATAACTTGGAGGGGAATTTGAAGATGGCATTCCTTTGTATCTGCAGCTTGTGTCCAACAGATATCAAGCTGCCAAGCCAACACAGTATGTCCAGTAGTATAAACTACGTAATATCACAAAACACCATTTGTACAATTCCAATTCTGCAAAGCATGAACAGCATTTATATCAACTGTTGTGATTCCAGTTGCTGGCACTACTGAGCAAGTCAAATTCCAGAATGAAATCTGGTGTGACAGATCATATGTTTACTTTTTTGTTTGTTTAGCTAACATGATAATTCATCTTTGAAACAGACTGAGGTGGCTACAGATTTTCTTCAAGAGGGAACAGAATTTGATCACACAAGAGAGGCAATAAATTTACAAAAGCTGTCTAAATGTAGAAGATTGAAAATACAGAGCAAAATAAATTATCAGTCTGCTTCCCATCTCTATCTGTTACAGATGCTGAAGTCCAGAGAAACTACAATGCAATCTCAACCCTTCACATTGATATTTAATCCATTCCTTAGAGTTTCTTTGCCATGGGCTGAAGTGATAATTCAGAGAGCCCTTTCCAAGTCTGCTGATCTGAAATTTTCATAAACTGCGAGCTTAAACTTTCTTAGTTCTACTTGGCACAGAGCTACATCAATTCTTTGAACAGATTGATTAGAAAATATTTCTTCAGCACCTGTTGTTTTATTAACTTTAACAGTTAAGTACTTACCATTACAAAATCGGACACAAACATTTCTCAGCAATGGAAACGGGGTAAAACCCCACTGACAAACTCCATAAATTGACACCAGGGTCTGCAGTTTGTCCCTTTGAGTTGAAAGACCATAAAGGCACCCAGCTGAGCACAGCAGAGTTGGGGGAGCGGAGGCATTGGGTCAAGTTTGTTGACTTGGGAGATGTCTGGAAAAACTCCTAACCTGACTCTTTTATCTTCAGCTTTGTGGGGCTTTGGAAATGAAGCATCCAGGATGGACAGGTCTACATTTTGAGGACATACACTACTTATGTTTTACAGCATCCATGCTCAAATCACAAACTGGTGTGGCTGGAGCTTATTCAGTTCCAAGCTCGGGCAAAGTGGGCATATTGGCATATGAACGGCCTGCTGCTGGTCAAGTGAGTTGTTCCAAGATTCATTCTGCCACTTCTCAGCTGGTTGGTGAAGGAGGCAGGGAGGTTTCCACTCCCTGAGGCTAAGGTTAGATGTGGACAAGACTCACATCAGCAGCTTCGGGCAGAAGAATGCATGGGGGTCAACAGACAGTTCGAAATTCAAGGTTGAGGTATTGAAGAAGGAGACGCTCAGCCTGGAGTCACTTTGCTATCAGCCTGAAAAAGACCTAGTCTAGTGGAGGGCATATGAAAAGAAGAATAGACCTGCAATATTTCACCCCAAGACAGACCAGAGGGGAAATAGGATTTTTCACCCAGGAAATGAATGAGCTAGCAGGCTTACCATCAATAATCCCTCTGTCTGCCTGTCCCTTTCTTCACTCTCTCTGTGCTCTGTCTCCACCAGCCCACTCACTCACTTACTCCCACCCCTCAGACACCATTATCAGCAAATTTCTAGTTTCTGAAGAAGGATCACTGGGCTCAAAACACTGTTTTCTCTCCACAGGTTCTGCCAAACCTGCTCAATTTCTCCATCAACTTCTACTTCAGATGTCCAGCATTGCCAGCTCTTTGTTTTATTTTGTTAAAGTTTAATGTTTCTCAACTGTCCTGCTGACCAATTTGTCATATATTTTATTTCTTGGGCTGGAGGAGAGATGTCACCAGTTTATATATATACAACAGGGTTACTTTACAGTGTTCAAAGTGTCTGTTTATATGCTTCAGGTCTGTCTTATCGCTCATTTCACCGTTTGTTTACCTGTGAGTCCACAGGCTGAATTAGCAAATCAAACACACTGAGGAAAAAAATCCTCCAAAGGCTGGTTCTGGCTGGATATAAAAATATGGAAAAAACACGGAAGCAGGAGCTGGCCATTCAGCCCATCGAGCCCACTATGGCATTCAATGTGATCTTAGTTGTTCCTCTATTTCAATTCAACATTCCTGCTTTCTCCCCATACACCAGGGGACCATTAGGTTCTAAACATCCACCTATTCCTTTCTTAAATAAATTCAGTGATAGCCTCCTGATGTAAAGAATTCCATAGGTTCACCAGCGTCTAAGTTCAGAAATTTCGAGTCATGTAGCACAGAAACAGACCCATCAGTCCAACCAGTCCATGCTGCCCATAATCCCAAACCAAACTAATTTCACCTGCCTGCTCTGGCCCATGTCCCTACAAACATGTTTTTTTTAATTTATGCACTTATCCAAATATCTTTTAGACATCGTAATTGTATCCCCATCCACCACGCATCCACCACTCTTTGTATAATAAATTTGCCCTTCATGTCCTTTTTAAATCTTTCTCTTCTTACCTTAAAAATATGCCCCCTTGTCATGAAATACCCTATCTTAGGGAAAAGGCACTTATCATTCACCTTATCTATATCCCCCTTGATTTTATAAATGCCTGTAAAGTTGCTCCTCAATCTCTTAGGCTCCACTCCTCCCCTCAGTCTGAAATAGCTGACTGTGCATTGTAGATCACGTGGAATTCCTCTAATGTTTTGTTCAGCTGGTGAATGACTGTTCTATTGCTGTCTGAAATACTCCTCACTCTTGACTGTATGCCTCCAAAGTCCAATAGCACTGGGCTTTGGACATAGTTGGTAATGGCCGGGTTACTTATTTGGGTGCCTAACCAGAGGTAGAAACTGCTAGGCCCACTCATCAAAATAATCCTTCCATTTTCAAAAACCCTTCTGCCCATTATTAATGATTCAGCACCAGACTTGAATTAGCATTAACAATGCTGAGTGACATTCTCCGTTAAGATTTTATGTGCAGTGCATTAAGGAAATTCAGTATGTCATATATTGTGAATAAACCCCATTGAATACCCTTGAAGATACTGAGAATACCTTGGAATATTATAGTTTAATCTTACTCGATCTGACAAGGGGCAACAAATGCCCTTGAAGGAGGGAAACGTTGGATTAATTCATTTTAATCTGCTGATGGTACTTTGCAGATTGTAACCTAACATTCTGCTGAAACTGTTATTTCTTCTTTCTACAAACAAAAACAGAAATTGCTGAAGAAACTCAATTTGCCTGTCGAGAGAGAGAGAAACAGTTAGCACGGTTCTGAAGGTGGGTCACTGGACGCAAAATGTTAAAACTGTTTTCTCTCCATGGATGCTACCAGACCAGCTGATTTTCTCCAGAAATTTCTGTTTTTGTTTCAACACCCACTGTATTTGATTTTACTTCTGCTGGCTGTGTGTACGGTGTCCAATTAATCTAAATTTAAAGGTTTGCCCGATTACTTTATAAAATTTGAAAATTGTAATGTTCAATCATTTTGTCTGCATTTATTGTCTGCTTAAAATTCATGCTCACTGTATTCAATCAGTTAATTCTAGCTGAGAACTCAGAAAAGTAAACAAACTGAAGAATGAGCTAAAGACAGAGCTAAAGCATCTATTCAGACACATTGAATATTGTAAATAAAACCCATTGTACGCATAGAAACTGATGGCATCTCAGCATCAGTACGCGAGGTGAAGTATACAGCAAACTGGCAACAAGGACTATTGAGATATATTAAATTTTACCAGCCCTGGCACCATTTCTACAATAATAAAATAAACCAAAGAACTGCCAATGCCATGGATTGGAAAGAAACAAAAACAGGAATTGATGGAGAAACTCAACATATCTGGCAGCATCTGTGGAGAGAAAACAGACCAAACGTTTTGAGCCCAGTGACCCTTCTTCAGAGCTAGTAGAATGTGGCACAAAAACAATGTTGCTGGAAAAGCTCAGCAGGTCTGGCAGCATCAGTGGAGGAAAATACAGAGTTAACATTTCGGGCCTGGTGACCCTTCCTCAGAACTGAGGGTGTATAATGGCAGGCTGAGTAAGTGTTCTGAGGAAGAAGCACCAGAGCTGAAATACTAACTCTGTTTTTTTCCCTCCACAGATGCTGCCAGACCTGTTGAGCTTTTCCAGCAATGTTGTTTTTGCTCCTGATTTACAGCTTCCACAGTTCTTTCTGTTTTTATTTAGCAAAAGGTGGTATTTATGTTGATGATGATGGTTGGTGGGGTGGAGACTGGAGGTGGGGACAGTGAGTGGGTAGGTGGAGACTGCGTCCAGAGAGAGAGAATAAAAGGGACAGACAACTGAAGGGATTGTTGACAGTAAGCCAGGGAAGACGAAAAGCTATAATGGTGATACTGGGGGTTATAAAGGAGTTGAAAATGGGTTGGCTATACTGAAAGCAACCCATTTTGTGACAGGATGTGGGATTGCGGGTGTGGGTGATAAAAATAGAAGGAGGTGTTCTGAAATTGTTAAACTTAATGTGGAGTCCTGAAGGCTGTAAGGTGGAAAATGAATGTTGTCCCTTCAGCTTGTCTTGAGTTTTGCTGGGCCATTGCAGCAGGTCTGAGACAGAAATGTTGGCATGGGAACACATTGCTTGCTTGAAGTGGCAGACAACTGGAAGCTCCTAGTCATGTTTACAGACAGAAATTAGATGTCCTGCAAAGCCGTCACACCATGCGCAGATTGTCTACCTAACTACAAATATCATAACGTCATCTTTTACCAACAACCAAGACAGCACATTCTGTTTAACATCTTTTCTAACAAAAAAGGCACCTGCTGGCAATGTAGCACCCTCTCCATATTGTATGTACCTCAGACACTGGAGTGGGGCTTGAGCTCTCAATCAACTAACATCAACAAAGGATGTTACCCAACGAACCATGGCTGACACTTTGTAATAACAATAAGGCGTCATTTCAGCTTTTCAGGCTTTTTTTTGTGTTGGATTCTGGATTCATTAAAGCGCCTGATTTTAATATTGAACACCACGTGACATAGCAACACATTTAAAACAACATTATTGGACATCATTAAAAGTGATAAGGTGCCTATCACTGCAGCCTCATAGCGCCATGGTTCGATTTCACCCTCGGGCGACTGCCTGTGCAGAGTTTGCACATTCTCCCCGTGTCTGCGTGGGTTTCCTCCGGGTGCTGCGGTTTTCTCCCACAGTCCAAGGATGTGCGGGTTAGGGTGGATTGGCCATGCTAAAATATTGCCGTTAGAGTCCAGGGAAAGGACAGATAGGATAGGAGGCTTGGTTTGGGTGGGATGTGGTCAGGAAGGTCAGGGTGAACTCGAAGGGCTGAATGGCCTGCTGCCACTGGAGAGATTCTATACTTTCACAACTCATTTAATATAAAACAAATATACAATGGTATCGATTGTCAATTATAAAGACCTCAAACAATGCTCTGTGGTGATGCCCCTCTTTTGGACTCCAGATTGTCACTGAATTAGGGAAAATCCCTCAGGCAGAAACAGGGACATCTACCTCAGCGCTGGGCAATGCTGTGGGGATGTAGGGACTCCCATAGTGAAAAGGCCACAGGTGAACGGATACGGGATCCATATGAACATCTATAAAATATTAAGAATCATAGCTCAGTTGATCTTAGAATCTTAGAATCTGTACAGTGGGGAAGCAGGCCATTTGGCCCAACAAGTTCACATCAACCCTCCAAAGCTCATCCCACCCAGACTCACCCACCTACCCTATCCCTTTAACCCTGCATTTCCCATGGCTAGCGCATCCCTGGGCCTATCATCAAGTCAGCATGGCCAATCCACCTAACCTGTACATCTTTTGACTGTGGGAAGAAGCCTGAACATCTGGAGAAAATCCACACAGACAGGGGGAGAATGTCCCCTCAACCTATCACTGTATTTCCAATGGCTAACACACCTTAAATACACATCACTGGACACTATGGGACAATTTGGCATGGCCAAACTACCTAACTTGCGCATTTTTGGACTGTGGGAGAAAACCACAGAAACCTGCACAAATATCAGTGTGACATGAGTACAAACTTCAAACAGACAATCACCCAAGTGTAGCCCCTGGTGCTGCAAGGCAGCAGTGCTAAACATTGAGTTATCATGCCGCTTAAACCTCAAAATGGGTTTTAAAATTAACATGCGTTATGTTAAATCCACTGTGCGATGCATTTCCAAGTCACCTTACCTGGCCAACATCAAATTGGAAGGAAGTTTATGGAGACATGCTAAAGTTCAGTTTGCAATCTTGCTTCCTTCCTTCAATCCCAAGGCTGGAACAGCCGGACTAGGCAGTAACTCCACTCGCTTGGTTAGAACAAAATGAAGATGGTGCATTCGTGAGATCTGTCGGCCCCTTAACTACGTCATGAGGCAGCTCATCTGTCTGTCTCACCTCTAATGGGATCTGTGCATCTGGGGCCCATCTCTTCTCCAAATAATCACACTTGGTGACCACTGAGACCTAGACAATTGGACACATTGTGGCCACAAATACAGAGTCGTGAATATTTTTAATCAACCAATTCATGGATGTTATTTATACCCCTCTGGAGCAGATCAAACTCAAACCTGGGCCTCCTGGTTCAGTGGTAGGGACACTATCATTGTCGTGATTGTAATGAGGTAAGTCTGCTGGCCTTCATAGAATATGAGTTCCCTGATTGGAGCTGTTAATCTAGTCCAGTCAGGGAGTCCTGGCTACCAGATAAAAAGGTCGAGTGTCCGAGGTTCTGACACTCTGGTATGTGAATCTGAATGAGGCAGTGCTGTAGACAAGGGCTGTCTGTGTGTAAATAAAGGGTTAGTTGGTGACCTGATACTCTATGGAGTCGTTTCAACCACAAGATCCGAAAACGTACAACACAATTCCTACAGGATTACATGTAACATTGTACGACAAGAGCCACACAACAACAACTGATGGAGTACCAACTTGGCCTCTGGAAGATGTCAAGCCACCTTTTGGTTAACAGTCGAATGCACTAGCTGACTACACCACAGAGACTGAACAATGAATTGTTTTTAATCAACCTGCCCCGATACCCTTAATATTTACCCCTAGGGCAGGCAGGACTTAGAATCCCTACAATGTGAAAGCCGGCCATTCAGACAGCACTGACCCTCCAAAGAACATCCCACCCAGACCCACTCCATTTCCGGTAACTGTGTATTTTCCATGGCTAATCCACCCAATCCGTACATTCTTTCTTTATTCATTCACGGGATGTGGGTCTATCTAATCAGGCAGTATTTATGGCCCATCCCTAATTGCCCAGAGGGCAGTTAAGAGTCAACCACATTGCTATGGGTCTGGAGCCACATATAGGCCAGATCAGGTAAGGATGGCAGTTTTCTTCCCTAAGGATATTAGTGAACCAGATGGGTTTTTCCTGACAATCAGCAATGAATTTATGTTCATCATTAGACTCTTAATTCCAGATACTTACTGAATTAAAATCCCATCATCTGCCATGGTGGGATTCAAACTATGGTCCCCAGAATGTTTTGTGGTCCCCAGAACATTATCTGGGTCTCTGGATTAACAGTCCGGTGATAATACCACTTGGCCATCACCTCCCATCTTTGAGCTGCGGGAAAAAACTAGAGAACCCACATGAAACACACAGGGAGAACATGCAGACTCCAAACAGATGGTCAACCAAGGCTGGAATTGAGCAAAACTCCCTAGGGCTATGAGGCATCAGTGCTAACCACTGAGCCATCATGCGACTTGGGCCTTCCAACTGAGACTCACTGTGCCACAAAATACTTATAAACATGCATTGCATCTGTTACAGGTTTGCAAGTGCAAACCAAAGAGAATGTATCAAGCATGCTTTGCGAGGTGTCACTCAAGCTTCTGAGTTAGAAGATTCTTGGATTCAGTAAGTTGAGTACAGACTCCTGTCTTCACTGCTGAAGCAGCTGCCTAGGCATTAAACTCAGACCATATCTTCCCCCTCAAGGTCTAGCAGCAGTTGTAAAGCTTGCTGTGTGGAAATGCTCGCTGCTTTGCCTGCAGCACAACAGCAGTAGCATCTCAAAAGTACATCATTGGCTGCAAAGAGCTTGGGGACATTTTTGAGGCTGCAAAGGGTGCTATATAAATGCAAGTCTTTCTTCAAAGTCACAGCAGTCACTAACCCTGTTATGTTTATGGCGCTGTGTAAAACATGTTTCCTTTTTCATCACCAAAAGGGGGAGGTCAGTTAACGCAGCTGGCTTGCAATGCAATGATGCCAACAACATGGGCTCAAATCCAACATCAGCTGAGGACTCACCAGCTGCCCAACACCCCCCCCCCACTGTGGTATGATAACCCTCAGGTTAAACTGCCACCGGGCATCTCTGACAAGAGAGTGAGACTATGATAGTTTTACCAATCACTCCCCTTTGAAATGAAACTGCATTCACAAGAGCCTTGGAAGCTCAGCCATGAGTACAGTGTTAAAGATACAGGCAGGAGCTCACTGGGGAGCAGACAAACATACAGGCATGACAGTGAGAATATGTTTCAATAAGCTGTGGATTTTCTTTTGCTGGGAGGGTACTAGGCATGGGCTTTTGGTACGCATGACATGATTCCTGTTTGGCTGCAATCTGATCCATTAAGATTTGAGAAATGGGCGAATAAATAAATGAAGGAACCATGATTTGCTATTCATGAAACATGCATTCGACACTCACTTGCACCCTTCTCTTTAAATTACTTCAATTTCCAAGCTTTCACTTATCAGCTTTGGTCTGGAAGTATGGCCAGTGCAGAATGGGATGATGGTTAGCCAGTGCCAGTTATATCGCTTGCTAAAGGTCTTTGCACACTTAATAGTGCCTCAGGATGAGTTACACTTCGCAACTTAACATAATCTTCCACCTCTGACACATCGAGTCATACAGCAAGGAAACAGTCCCTTCAGCCCATGCCAACCAGGTTTCCCAAACTAAACTATTCCCATTTGTCTGTATTTGGTCCATATCCCTCCAAATCAATGTATCTGACCAAATGCCTTTAAATATTGTAACTGTAGCAGCCTGTACCACTTTCTCTGGCAGTTTGTTGCATACACACAACACGCATTATGTGCAAATGTCCCTCCTCAAGTCTCTAACAGATCTTTTCCTTCTCACCTTAAACCTATATCCTTTAGTTTTGGATTCCTCTACCCTGGGGATAAGAACTTGACCATTCACCTTATCTACGTGAGCTGAGAGTGACAGCCTTTGACATCAAGACTGCATTCAACTGAGTGTGGCATCAAGGAGATCTAACAAATCTGGAACCAATGTGTATCGGGGGTAAACTCTCCACTGTTTGGAGTTAGAGCTGACACATAGGAAGATGGCCATGCTTTTTGGAGGTCAGTCATCTCAGGTCCAGGGCATCTCTGCAGGAGTTCTTCAGGGTAGTGTCCTAGGCCCAACCATCTTCAGATGTTTCAAAATGATCATCTCTCCATCATTAGGTCAACAATGGGGACGTTCATCGATGATTGCACAATGTTCAGCATAATTCGCAACTCCTCAGATACTGAAGCAGTCCGTGTTCAAATGCAACAAGATCTGGACAAGTCCAGGCTTGGGCTGACAAGTGGTAAGTGACATTAGTGCCACACAAATGCCAGGCTATGACCATCACCAATAAGACCCAATCTAACCACTGGTCCTCAACATTCAATGGTGTTACCATCACTGAATCTCATATTATCAATATCCTTGGGGTTACCTTTGAACAGAAACGCAACTGGATCGCCACATTAACACAGTGGCTACAGGAGCAAGTAAGAGACAAGGAATACTGTAGGGAGTGACTCATCTCCTGATTCCCCAAAGCTAGTCCACCTTCTACAAGACACAAGCCAGGAATGTGATGGAATACTCCCCACTTGCCTGGATGAGTGCAGCCCCAACAACACTTAAGAAGCTTGACATAATTCAGGATAAAGCAGCCTGCTTGAGTGGCACTACACCCACAAACAATGACTTCCTATACTACCAATGCTCAGAAGCAGCAGTGAGCACTATCTAAAGATGCATGGCAGAAGTTCACCAAAGATCCTAAGGCAGCACCTTTCAAACTGGCAACCACTTCCATTTAGAAGGACAAGGGCAGCAGATATATGGGAATGCCATCACCTCCAAGTTCCTTTCCATGCTACTCACCATCCTGACTTGGAAATGTATCACTGTTCCTTCACTGTCGCTGGTCAAAATCCTGGAATTCCCTCCCTCATAGCATTGCAGATCAACTCACAGCAGGTGGACTGCAGCGGTTCAAGAATTCAGCTCACCACCACCTTCTCAAGGGCACTTGAGAATAGGACATAAATGTTGGTCAGACAGCGAGGCCCACATCCCAGAAAAGACTTTTGGAAAAATGTCCCTCATAATTTTATAAACCTCTTTAAGGTTATCCCTCAGCCTCCAACACTCCAGGGAAAAAAAGCCACAGCCAATCCAGCCTCTTCTTATAACTGTCTTGGCAACGTCCTTCCAAATCTTTTTGCATTGTTTCTGGTTTAATAATGTCCTTCCTACAGCAGGGTGGCCAAAGTCGTATGCAATATTCCAAATGTGGCCTTACCAATGCCTCATGCAGCTGTAACAACATGTCCCAGCCTGACTATACTCAGTGCTCTGACCAACGAAGGCATGTGTGCCAAAAGCCTTCTACACCAACCTGTCTACCTGCGAATCCTCTTTCAAGGAACTAGGTATCTGCACTCCGTGGTCTTTCTGTTTGACACATGCACCAGGGCCTTACCATTAACTGTGTAAGTCCTACCCTGGTTTCTCTTACCATAATGCACCTCCTCGTGTTTATTTAAATTAAACTGCATTTGCCATTCCTCAGCCCACTAGCCCAATTGATCAAGGTCCCATTGTTCTGTTAAATAACCTTCTTCACTGTCCACTATACCACCAATTTTAGTGTCATCTGCAAACTTACGAGCATACCTGCTGTATTCTGACCGAAATCATTTACATAAATGATGAACAACAGTGGACCCAACATTGATCTGTGTGGCACACAGTTGGTCATAGGCCTCAAGTCTGAACAATAACTCTCTACCACCTCCACCATCTGTCTCCTACTGTCAAGCTAATTTTGTAACTAGTTGGCCAGCTATCCCTGGATCCCATGTGATCTAACCTTATCTGCCATGTGGACCCTTGTTGAAGGCCTTGCTAAAGTCTATTTAGACAACATCAGCTGCATTGCCTTCATCTAACTTCTTTGTCACATCTTCAAAAAACTCAATCAAAGTTATGAGACATGATTTCCCACACACAAAGCCATTTTGACCATCTCCAATCAATCTTTGCCTTCACAAATACATGTAGATCCAGTTTCTCAGAACCTTCTTCAGCAGCTTACCCACCGAGTTCAGGCCCAACAGTCCATATTTCCCTAGGTTTTCTTTGCAGCCTTTCTTAAATAATGGCACCACGTTCGCCATCCCCCTGTCTACCAGCACCTTACCTGTGGCTGTCAATGATACAAATATCTCTGAAAGCAGGCCCCACATTTTCTTCTCGTGCTTCTGACAAAGTCCTGGGAGACACTTGATCAGATCCCAGGGACTTATCTCCATTTATGTGTTTTAAGACCTCCAGTATCTCCTCTTCTGTAACGTGGACTCTCTTTAAGACATCACTAATTATTTTCCTAGTTGCCATGTCTTTCTCCAAGGTAAATACCGAGAAATATTCATTTAGGATCTCATCTATCATTTGTAGCTTCACACATGGATGACCTCATTGAAGTTTAAAGGCTCCTATTCTCTCCCCAGTTACTCTTTTGCCCTTAATGTACTTTTAGAATCTCTTTGGATTTTCCTTAACCTTATCAGCCAAAGTTATCTCATGTACACTTTTTTGCCCTCCTGATTTTTGTTTCTTAAATATACTCCTACATCCCCTCTGCTCCTCAAGAATTCACTTGATCCCATCTGCCTAACATATGCCTTCTTCTTTTTCTTGACCAGAGCCTCAATACGTCCAGTTATCCAGTGTTCCTATTCCTGCCAACCTTGTTTTTCATAGTAATATGTACATGTTGGCCCTGTACTCTCGTCATCTCACTTTTAAAGGCCTGCCAGTTGCCAGACCTGAAATGCACTCCCAAAATTGGTGACTCCCAATTGTATGATCATCTCCAGCCCCACTGACTAATAAAGTTAATGATTATTGATAAGTTTTTGTTAGTCCTTGTTTACTGCAATCCTCTCCTGGTTCATTTCCTCTTCACTGTGCTCTTTAGCTTATCCACAGTTATTTTTTTTACCATAACACCTCATAGTCCACTTCACTGATAATGGGAACTGCAGATGCTGGAGAATACAAGATAACAAAGTGTGGAGCTGGATGAACACAGCAGGCCAAGCAGCATCTCAGGAGCACAAAAGCTGATGTTTCGGGCCTAGACCCTTCATCAAAGAGGAATCTCTCTGATGAAGTTCTCAGATGAAGGGTCGAGGCCCAGAACGTCAGCTTTTGTGCTCTTGAGATGCTGCTTGGCCTGCTGTGTTCATCCAGCTCCACACTTCGTTATCTCATAGTCCACTTCACCTCTCCACCCACTCCCACCACCCTCCCCTCCAGCCGTGTCTTGTTTTTGTCTTGCTACTTTTGTATTTAATAAAAAGGATTAACTCTCACCTTTTCACACCCTCATTTATAGCACAGTGCAGAGCTGGAGGAGCACAGCAGGCCAGGCAGCAAGAGGGGAGCAGGAAAGTTGACATTTCATTTCAGGACCCTTCATTTTTGCCCTTTCTTCATCTCTTTTACTCTTTCATCACAATTTTCATCTCATTTGTCCATTACATTGAGCCTTCACACCATTCGCCCTCTCTCTCTTCTTTGGTATCTGTGAAAAATACCAGAACAAACTTATTTCCCAAAAAACAAAGAACTGCGGACACTGGAAATCAGAATCAAAAACAAGAATTGCTGATGAAAATCAGCAGGTCTGACAGCATCTGTGGAGAGAAATCAGTGTTAACCCTTCATCAGAATATATTTCCAGCACTGTTCAGTTCTGAAGAAGAGTCATACCAGACCCTAAGCATTCACTCTAACTGAATCCATAGATATGGCTAGACCTGCGGAGTTTTTCCAGTAAACTTGGTGTTTACTCCACTTCCTAGAATAGACAGGGCATTTCCCCTTGTGGGGCAATCTAGAAATGAGAAGTCATTGTTTTAGGATAAGGGATACAGCTTTAAAACAAAAACAAGGTGAAATTACTTGTTTCAAACGGCTATGAATCTGTGGAATTCACTAGATCAGTGCGACATTGGGTAGAGGAGGAGACAGATAGATTTTTAATTAGTACTGGGTTAAAGGGCCATGGTGAGTGAGCAGGAAAGTGGAGATGAAGCTGAGATGCGACTATCCATGATTATATTAAACGGGGGAGCAGGCTTGAGAAACTGAATGACCTACTCCTGCTCATAGATCTTACATTCTTTCTCTCCAACTCTATGTGCCATTTGAAGTCTCGGTTTTAAAATTCTTATTCTTGTGCTTGTGCTCTCCCACAATGTGATGTCTCTGTTCCTCTGACTCCAACCTCTAGTACATTCCCATTTTCATTTCTTCGCCATCGGTGGGCTACTTTCACCATCCTGTTATTGGCAAACCATTGATGTTCCTCGGTCCATAAGCATGGATCGACCTGATAAAGGCTCGTGGCTCAATCCAACCCCTAGGATAATCGGAGAAGAGTCTGAAACATTACCAAACTAAGTCCAGTGTGTGGCAACACTTGGAGCAGCAACAATCTAATGGCCCAAAATTAAACTGGAGTTGGCACATTGTGTTACAACTGTGCAAGACATTAGTAAGGTCACACTTGGAGTACTGAGTAAGATCCTGTGATCCCACTGGGAAGAAAGACATACTAACACCAGTGTCTTCAACCAGGCCAACATCCCCAGCATCAAGACACTGACAACCCTTGATCTGGTACGTTGGGCTGGGCACGTCATCTGCATGATCCACAAGGGACTCCCAGCTTTGAAACAACAGGCAGGGCCTGGTCGACAGAGGAAGAGCTTCAGTGATACTCTCAAGGACTCACCCTAAGGGTGGAACAGAGTTATTCTCACCTGCGAAGGACCATCAATGGCGAAGATGACTGCATACAATTCTGGACGTCCTCCTATCAGAAGGATATTATTAAACTTGGAAAGGGAGCAAAAAAGATTTACAAGGATATTGTTGAGACTGGAAGGTTTGAGTTACAAGGAGAGGCTGAATAGGCTGGGACCTTTCTCTCTGGAGCATAGGAGGCTAATGGGTGACCTTTTAGAGGTTTATAAAACCACCAGGGGCATAGGTGAGGTGAATAGCCAAAGCCCTTTCCTCAGGGTCAGGGAGTCCAAAAGTAGAGGGCATACATTTAAGGTGAGAGGAGAAAGATTTAAAAGAGACCTGAGGGGCAACTTTTTCACACAGAGGGTGGTGTGCATATGGAGCGAGCTGCCACAGGAAGTGGTAGAGGTGGGTACAATTACAACATATAAAGGACATTTGGACAGGTATATGGATAGGAAAGGTTTAGAGGGATACGGGCCAAATGCTGGCTACTGAGACTAGTTCAGTTCAGGAAAACTTTGTTGGCTTAAACGAATTGAGCCAAAGGGCCTGCCTCCATGTCGTATGACTCTATGACTCTCAATTGGAGTGTTACTTCACTCATTGGGCTACTTAGCCATGGTGCCAATACTGTGAAATTCTGTAGAAATGTGGCTAGGAACCCGTGAAATTGAGCAACCTTGCGAGAGGTGGTCCAAAAAGTCAGAGCGATTTGAGATGGAAACCAATGAGTTCATATTATTAATGGTGCTGAACAACCAGAGAGCCGGCAATGGGAGTGAACTCCTCATCCAAAATAATAGCTTTAGGGCACCCATCTTAACAAACATAACATCGGTACGGAGATGGTCCAGGTCAGCCATGATCTGCAGCTGATCATAATGCAGAGTGAATTGTTTATGCTATTAATAAGCACTGCTTTTAAGAATATTCAGTCAACAACTTTTCAAATCCCCAAAGCAGGTAATTGCTTTTAGCATTGATGCCACTCAAATGGGAGGCTTTGATGCATATCCTCTAGTATTCTTCATAATGACCGCAAGAGAAGAACCTTTTTTGTCACTCACACATCAGGAAATCTCCCGTTTTTTAATACCATAAGCATATTTAAATGTAGCGTCACACTCTGATCAATTTCTGCATTCACCCACTAAATGTGACAAGATTGAAATTTTCCAGTTCATTAAAAGAAAGCTTTGACCAGAAAATAAAGTGCTACTGTGTGTCAAGTTTCACATTCTAAGCTCCATCAGGGGTTCTTAGTGCTCAGAACAAAGTCTCTGGATTCAGCTATGCAGTTATGTCAAAAATCACAAAATCTAATTTAATGTAACTCTCAGTGAAACGTAACAAGAAGGAGAACTGGCAACAGTCAATTTGAAATTATCACCACTTATCTGGTTTCTTTAACTACCTCTGATTGGTCATACTGATGCTTCGACATCCAAGAAAATTGTTGAAGAAAGAGAAGTGTTACTGAAGCTTGTTGTCTCGTGTTCATCAGGACAAATGCAAGAATGCCAAATTTTAAACAATCACAACAATTTGTATAGCAGGAAATAAAAAGGCTCTGAATAATTGACAAGTTGATTTTAATCTACCATGGCATTGCCACAGAGACGGTAATAGGGAATTATAGGCTCCCCACCTCCAGGGTAATTCAAACAAAGGTGCGTGACACGAACATACGCTTTTTGTTTGCAGGGAATGGCTCCCTATGTGTGAATGTCAGAAGCCATAGCAATCATTTGCTAATGAATATGATTGTCCAAAAAGGAAATTTTGTGCATCCTTGTGTGGTCGATGAGCCTGATCCAAGAACTACATTGCTGCCCATATATTGGGCAAGTATTTTTGGGAGATTAAAGTGGTCCTTGGACTTGACATCAGAGGCATTTCATTTTCACGTTCCTGATAGAATCATAGAAGAGAATTGCACAACCCCTGCAATGCACAAAGAGGCCATTCAGCCTACTGAATCTGCATTGACCCTCCAAAGAGCGTCCTGCACAAATCCAGCCCCCTTCAATATCCCCACAATGCTGCATTTCCCATTGTGGACTCACATGTCTGTACATCGCTGGACACTGCAGAGAAATTTACAAGGCCTTAAATGGTTGAGGTTGCTGGATCAGAACTAGGTCCTGTGGAATCCTCCATGGGGAAGCAACATGATTCAGGATAGGGAAGACAAAGTAAAACTGATTTACTTTTTGGGCCATTGTAAGAGCAATGTCCCTCTCATAAACAGCTTGAACAGTCATTAAGAACGCAGGATGTCTCACTGATGTTGTTTAGATGCGAAAACATTCAAAAGTTATTTTTTCTGATATTTGATTTGTTTTATCATTGTCCATATGTGTTGAGATACAGTGAAAAGTATTGTTTTGTGCATTTTCCAGGCAACTCATGCCTTACCTTCATACATCAGAGAATTGCAACAGAATGCACAATATAGAGTTATAACTATAGAGAAGGTGCTGAGAAAGATCAACTTTAATATGTGAGCTGTCCAGTCAGAACTCTAACAACAGCAGGGAAGAAGCTATTCTTGAATCTGTTGGAACGTGTTTTCAAATTTTTGGGTCTTCTGCCTGGTGGAAGAGAGTATAACTGGGGTGGGGGTGGTTTTTGATTATGTTCGCTGCTTTCCCGAGGCAGTGGGAAGCATAGGTGGAGTCTACAGATAGAGGGCTGGTTTGTATGATGGACAGGGTTACATTCACAGTGCTCTGTAACTTCTTGCGGTCTTGGGCATTGCAGTTGTCATATCAAGCTGTGATGCATCCAGCTAGGAAGTTTCTACAGTGAATCTACAAAAATTGCGTTATTTTCCAAATTCATTCATGGGATGATGGCATTGCAGGTCAAGCAGCATTTATTGCCCATCTCTAATTATCCAGAGGGCAGTTCAGTGCAAACCACATTGCTGTGGGTCTGGAGTCACATGGAGGCCAGATCAGGTAAGGATGTCAGTTTCCTTGCCTAAAGGACATTAGTGAGCCAGATGGGTTTTTCCTGGCAATTGACAATGGATTCATGGATATCATTAGACTCTTAATTCCAGATATTTTATTGAATTCAAATTCCTCCATCTGCCATGGTGGGATTTGAACCCAGGTCCACAGAACATTATCTGGGTCTCTGGTTTAACAGTCTGTCAATAATATCACTAGGCCATCATCTTCCCACCAATGGCTAAGAATCGTTGTGGACATGCCAAATATCCTTAGCTTTCTGAGGATGTAGAGGTGCTGCCATGCTTTCTTCTCCATAGTGTTGACATGAATAGACCAGGAAAGATTACTGGTGGTATTTACTCCTGGGAATGTGAAGTTCTCAATGATCTCCATCTCAGCACCATCAATACAGACAGAGGCGAGTCCTCCACTCTGTTTCCTGAGGTCACTGACCAGCTCCTTCATTTTGTTGCCATTGAGAGAAAGCTTGTTGCCTTTACACCATGTCACTAAGCTCTCTATCTCTTTCCTATGCTATGTCTCATCATTGTATGAGATCCAACCCACTACGGTGGTGTCATCAGCAAATTTGTAAATGGCAAAAATACTAACAGTGATGGAAAATAGGCAGAAGCCTATAATGATAATGTAAATGATAAAAGGCTAGAAGATGACAACATAACATAATTTCATGTCACCTTCTATCACAGTGCAAAAATGATAGCATAGTGTGGTGGCACTGTGGCTTAGTGGTTAGCATTGCTGTCTCACAACGCCAGGGACCCAGGTTTAGATTCCACCCTTAGGCAACTGTCTGTGTGGAGTTTGCACATTCTCCCTGTATCTGTGTGGGTTTCCTCTCAGTGCTCCAGTTTCCTCCCACATTCCAAAGATGTGCAGGCTAGATGGGTTGGCCATGCTAAATTGCCCATAGTGTTCAGAAGATCAGGTGGGTTATGGGGTGTGGGTCTAGGTGGGATGCTCTGAAGATTGGTGTGGGCTTGTTGGGCCGGAGGGTCTGTTTCCACACTGTAGGGGTTCTATGATGATTCCATAAACATTAACATTGCTTGTTCAACTCGCTCTGTGCTTTCTAACTGTCATTCGAAGTTACCTAATCTTCAAAGTCCTTGCTTGCCTACCAACTGTCTACTCAATCTCATGCCTCATCTTGCAATCTTTCATTTTATTCAATTGCAGTTGCTTTCAGGTTTAAATGTGGCTGGAGGCTGGTTACTCCTGTAGTTGATATTTACCGGAGATTGGAGCACATGAAAACCATGGCTGAAGCTCCAGTGCAGAAAGCTGTGCGAGTGCTGAACTGTGGGAGGTGCTGTACTTGAGATAAGGCATTAAATGTTAAAGCCTTATCTTCTCACTCATTGGGAAGTTAAAAAGTTCTTTGGATTTAGTCAGAAGAGCAGGAAAAGATCGCCCATTCTGGCCATTATTTCTCCCTCATTAAACATCACTAAAGAAGACAAATTATCTGGTCATTATCACATTGCCGATCATGGGAGGTTTCGGTGAGGCAATTAGCTGCTGTGTTTCCTTGTCATGCAGGAAACCCAAGTCTGAAATTCCCCGCCTGCCTAACCTGTTCTTCATCTCACCTATCCCCTCCTCCCACCTCAAGCCGCACCTCCATTTCCTACCTAATAAACTCATCCTGCCTCCTTGACCTGTCCGTCCTCCCCAGATTGACCTATCCCCTCCCTACCTCCCCACCCATACTCTCCTCTGCACCTATCTTCTCCTCTATTCATCTTCAGTCTGCCTCCCCCTCTCTCTCTATTTACTTCAGAATCCTCTCCCCATCCCCCTCTCTGATGAAGGGTCTGGGCCTGAAATGTCAGCTTTTGTGCTCTTAAGATGCTACTTGGCCTGCTGTGTTCATCCATCCCCACACTTTGTTATCTTGGATTCTCCAGCATCTGCAGTTCCCATTATCTCTGAAATTCACTGATCTTTTAAGCCATACTTGGCCTTTGCGAAGAATGTGCATACCATTGGCATTTGGGCACATTGGTGGCTCAGAGGTTAGCACTGCTGCCTCACAGTTCCAGGGACCTGGGTTCAATTTCAGCCTTAGGTGAATGTCTGTGTGGAGTTTGCACATTCTCTTCATGGCTGTGCAGGTTTTCTCCCACAGTCTATGCAGATTAGACATGGAAAATACGGGGGTAGTGTAGGGCGATGAAGTCTGGATGGGATGCTCTTCAGAGGGCCAATGTGCACTTGATGCGGTGTAGGGGTTCTGTGATTGATTGAAAAAGTGGAAGAACCTCAAGGCCAAAGTATCAGAGATAATGGGAACTGAAGATGCTGGAGAATCCAAGATAACAAAGTGTGGTGCTGGCTGAACACAGCAGGCCAAGCAGCATCGTAGGAGCACAAAAGCTGACATCTGATGAAGAGTCTAGGCCCGAAACATCAGCTTTTGTGCTCCTACGATGCTGCTTGGCCTGCTGTGTTCAGCCAGATCCACACTTTGTAATCTCAAGGCCAAAGTATTTTGTCCAGACAGGCTGCGTTTACTTTTGCATTGTGAATATTGTTAACAGACATCTGAACACTCCAGTCTGACAACCAGAATGAACTAAAATATGGTTCACATAAAATCCGAGGCTTGTCAATAGCTTTAGCTTGTCAATCTCATGAAACTGCTTACTCCAACTGCAAAAGCTTTTCACTTGATGTGAGTCACACGTGTTGTCTTTTCTTGTTTTACGTCAGGAATTGACAAGACATGGATAGCAACCCGACCTGAAAATGAAGCAATATTTACCCGTTCTCTTGATATTCTGGGCCCCACATTGAAGAAAGGATACATCAGCCTTGAGAATAGTCCCACACAATTCACACAATTGTAATGCATTCTTTGAGTGCTGAGATATGAGGAGAGATTGCATAAATTAGCCTTGCATTCCCTGGTATACAAGCAGAGGATTAGATTGAAGGTTTTAGGATTTTGAAAGGAATTGATATTCATGTTATGCTGAGTGCAATATGAATGTTAAGGACAGAGAGGTGGAGAGTTTTAATGAATTACTACCCTGGTATAGATATAGATCTAGAATCTCTACAGAGTGGGAACAGGCCCTTAAGCCCAATATATCCACACCGAACTTGAGAGCATCCCACCCAGACCCATTCCCCCATAACCCACCTAATCTACACACCCCTGAACACTACAGGCAATTTAGCATGGCCAATCCACCCACCCTGCACATCTTTGGACTGTGGGAGGAAACTGGAGCACCTGGAGGAAACCCACACAGACACAGCGATAACGTGCAAACTCCACACAGTCGCCCGAGGCTGGAATCGAACCCGGGTCCCTGGTGCTGTGAGACAGCAGTGCTAATCACTATGCCATTGTGCCACCCTAGCCTATGTAAAAAGAGACTCACAGCCAGCAGGTGGTTAAGGGGGTCATTTTGCCCCACTGCCTCCCTGCTTAGACAGCTACATTCATGTCCAGGTGCCTTGGGAAAGGAAGCAAGCAATGTTCACTAGTACACTGAGGTTTTGGTTTCTCGTGGGTGTTTCAGGAGCTGTGGTCTATCAACAGCCTGTGTAGTCACTTTTCAATTGATAAGTTTCTGTTCAGATTTTGATTCTGTTACATGCCTGCTTCAAGGGCTGAGCATTAGTTAATTTGTCTAGGATTTCTTCTCGTTTATTGGCATGGTCACAAGAGTACAAAAGGTTCACTGGGACTCATGGCATTAGTAAAAGAAGGCTGGAATATGTAACCGCCTCCTTGACCTGTCCGTCTTCCCTAGACCCCTCCCTACCTCACCACCTATACTCTCCTCTGCACCTGTCTTCTTTTCTGTCCATCTTCGGTCCGCCTCCCCTTCTCTCCATATTTATTCCAGAACCCTCTCCCCATTCCCCTCTCTGATGAAGGGTCTAGGCCCAAAACGTCAGCTTTTGTACTCCTGAGATGCTGCTTGGCCTGCTGTGTTCATCCAGCCCCACACCTTGTTATCTTGGATTCTCCAGCATCTGCAGTTCCCATTATCACTGGAATATGTAATGTTGTGTTGAGTAAATGACCTAGTGACCAACAAAGGACTTGTGTCCAGTGTCATGCTTTACCAGCCAAATTGGAACCCATTTAACAATTGATAGGACTAATACAATACATTTGGAGAGGTCACATACCTTAAAACTGAGCTATTCATGAGAGAATGTGGGAAACATATCTTCATGGGGAGCCTAGAAAAGCTCTCACAGAGGCCTAGTGGTATTATCACTGGACAGTTAATTCAGAGGCCAAGGTAACATTCTGGGAACACTGGTTTGAAGCCCGCGCCATGGCAGATAGTGGAATTTGAATTCAATAAAATATCTGGAGCTATGAATCTAATGATGACCATGAATCTGTCATCAATTGTCAGGAAAAATCCGTCTGATTTCGTAATGTCCTTAAGCGAAGGAAACTGCCATCCTTACTTACATGTGACTCCAGACCCACAACAATGTGGTTGATTCTTAACTGCCCTCTGGGTAATTAGGTTGGGCAATAAATGCTCCCTAACCAATGACACACTCATCCCATGAATGAATAAAAAAAAAGACTCTTTGTTCAATTAGTAGTCATAGATCAGAGAGGGTTGGTTTTTTTAGCTCGAGCAAGGGATAAAAGGATAGGGAATCGAGGCAGGATGGATGGATGGAACTAAGGTGCAGATCAACCATGGCCAATGTTCCCTCTAGGCTGTGAGTATATGGCTGTTCCAAGATCCTGTGAATGGTGAATAGTGTCAGCACCCAGTCATGGCATTGATGTCCAGTTGGCCACGCATGTACCTCAGCAGCTCACTCAGCCTGAAAGAAAAGTAGAGGCGAAGTTGGCATTGAATGGTGGAGCTCAGTGGACCTACCCCTATCCCTAAGTCCAATAAATTACATAGATGCATATAATGTATGGATTTAATCTTCCTCACCATTCCATCTCCCACTAAACAACAAAAATATCAAAATGGTGTCGTATATGAAATTCCTTACCTTCACTGTAAACTCTTCTGAAATAGTGGAAATCAAAATTTAATGAGAATCTGTTGCATGATTGACATGGCCACATCTCATTCTTTCTGAATGTTTTGTGACCCAGTGGGTAAACATCCCTGCCTCTGGGTGTCAATATCAGTCCTGCCTCCAGGACTTGATGGCCAAAGAATGTGCATTCATGATGTGACTGTACAGGCTCAGAATCAACCTGCAAATCCGTCCAATGCACACTAATGACAGGTGGAAGGGATGTGAGAGGTTCCAGGTCAGTCATAGCATGAGAAGAAATCGGAGCCTCGGCCATAATTATCCAACGTTCTAAACATGCGTGCAAAAGAATATGTTGTCACAACAATTCAGGCTCCTTGGCATGCCCTGGCATGGAGTTGACATAATTGGCTGCGTAATAGATGTAGATTAATTTGATGCCATTAGCTCAGGTTTCGATTTTCCATCACAGACCTGTCCATTTGCCACACCATGTCAGATTTGTTTTTGGTCGATCTTAGTATAGTTACAACATTTAAAAGACATTTAGACAGGTACATGAATTTGAAAGGTTTGGAGGGACATGGGCCAAATGCAGACAAATGGGACTAGTTTAGTTTGGAAAACCTGGACAGCATGGACAGGTTGGGCCAAAGGATCTGTTTCCATGCTGTATGACTCCATGACTATAAGAAGCATACTTTGCTTTGCAGAATCTCTGCCTGCCATTCCTGAGACAAATTATAGTGGCATGGACTTTCCTCTGAATTTGCATAACCGACATGTTGTCATTTGTGGAGAATCGCTCAGGAGTTTTCATAGAAAGCATCTGACCGTTTTAGCACTGAAGTCTCGCAGTTGTAATTTAGAACCAAAGGTATGAAAATCTGGTTCAAAGAAAGTGGATAATCACAGAGACCATGCCCCTGAAGTTGGAACAAGGTAATTACTCTCTTTGCAGACAGAAAATAAATTGGCGAACAGCAAGTGAAACAAATGGTGTGTCGCTTCCACCATTTTTAAAGCCTTGTCAAATTACCTGAGTCAAATGCTGGCTGGGTGGAGATGCTAGCCAGGACCTTCATTGATCGAACTGAGTAAGATATCGACAGTGACTCTGTATTTCTCCTCCAAAGCTTCAATTAAGCTGCTCAATGAAAGCGCTCTGCCTAGCAAGAAAATAGTTCAGATAAAGATGTTGGGGGGACATTCTACTGAAATCAATAAAAATGATAATCAGGTTGCTTCTATAATGAGTGGCTCATCAATAACTCTAGTTTTGCCAAGGCAGCAAGCTGAAAATATATCCCAGTCTGTAAATCGCAAGTTAATAAAATGACGGCAGCTGATTTTCCTTTTCTAAACACAAATTCCACAATCACAAACAAAATCTGTTACCTTCTTCGGATCAAACTGCTTGAGAATAGGATGCTGATACAGTCATTCAACAAATTCCCAAAGTCTGCTTTCAGACTGAGCACAGTTTGTGTTCACTCAGCTTGCAACATATTCCAGCCTCGGACAAAACATGGCCAAAGGAACTGAATTTCAACGGTATAGTGAGACTGACTGCCTCTCACCAAGGTCACATTTGACCAAGTGTGGCACTAAGGAACTCCATGAGAATCAGAGGGAGTTTTGTTTTCCTACTTGTATCCATAATTGACATAAAGAAAGATGGTTATGATTGTTGGAAGTTAGTCATCTCAGCTCCAGGACATCTGAGCAGGGGTTCTTCATGGCAATGCCCTATGCTCAACTGTCTTCAGTTGCTTCATGAATTAACTTCCTTCCATTGAAAGGTCAGAAGTGGGATGTTCACTGATGATTTCACAAAGTTCAACACCGTTCAGAATTCCTCAAATATTGACGTAGTCACGTTCATAAAGCAGCAAAACCTAGGCAATATCCAGGATATGATTGGCAAGTGGCTAGCAATGTTGGAGCTACATAAGTGCCAAGCAATGACCATCTTCAGTAAGAGAGAGTCTAACCACTGCCCATTGATATTCAGTGACGGGGCTGATTGCCCCATAGCTACAGTCTGGGGAGTGGGGCTTACCATTAGCAAGGAAACCAAACTGGTCCAGGTATATAACCATTGAGGCTACAGCAGTATCTCAGAGGCTAAAACTTTGTATTGAGTAGCCCACCTCTTGTCTTTTGAAAGCCTGTCCACCATGCTCCTGGTTCCTATGTACTGCAAGGAGCACTCACATCCTGCGAATGAGATTAAACCAAAAGTCTCCCGAGTAGGAACTGCTTAAAAAGAAGCAACTATAAATCTCAAAGTCAGCGTTCTTTCTTTGAGTTTTCATGGCCCAAATTATAAATGCTTTTGGGGCCAATCTGTGTTCATAAAGGAACATTCCAACTGACAACAGACCACACTTCGTAAGTGAAATGAAACTATTGAATGTCATCAAGATTGAATAAGCTCTTTCTATTTTCATTAATTTTCATAAATGTTTTGACCCAGTGCCTCATACAGGTCATGGAAGAACAGGCTCCTTACAGTGTGAACGCACGCCATTCAGCCCTTCGAGTGCACACTGCCTGAAAAGCATCCCACTCCCCTACCCTAACCCTGAAATCCTGCACTTTTCCATGGCTAACCCACCTAACCTGCATATGTTTGGACTGTGGGAGGAAGGTTTAGCACTTGGAGGAAACTTACACAGATAGGGCGAGATTGTGTACAGAAAGTCACATGAGGATGAAATTGGACCTGGGTCCCTGGAACTGTGAGCCAGCAGCGCTGACCACTGATGCACCACACCATCCACAGCTGTTATGAATTACGTTGTAAATAATGGGAAGAAAATAGCTAGAAGCTCTGAGGAGTAAATGACAATCCATTTTGAGAGATGCAACATACAAACCTGCTCCATGTCTCCACTGACAATGTATTCAATGGGTTTTCTGATATGTTTCCAGAAGAATTACAAAGTGCTCTGTTGCATGATTTGGTCTGCCCAAGTCACTGGCAATCTCGACTGCTCTACTCACCATCTCTAACAATGGCATTATAGCTTTGCAGAGCTCAGAGCTGGAATTTGAAAGGATTGAAAAGAAAAGCCAAAATTTGAGGTGACTGTTCTAAATATTTATTTACATAGGAATCTCAGATCCATAATCGATGCAAATTTGAGAAGAGGACCATTCAGTAAGATCATGTTTTATGCTCTGAATTCCACATTCCTATCTACTTCTCAATGACCTTTGATTCCATTGCCGAGCAAGAATCTCTCCACCTCTACCTTAAAAATATTTAACAACCTCGCCTCCAGTGCCTTCTGAGGCAGAGAGTTCCAAATTCACATAATCTACTGAAAGAAAAATTTCCCTTCACCTCTACCCTTAAAGAGTAATCTGCTAATGTTATCCCCAGCCCCCACAACCCCCACCGCCCCAACACACACACACACACCTAAAGCACTTTGCATGGTATGATCTACTAGTATTGCATGCAAAACTAGACTTTTTACTCTACTTAGGTACACATGACAACAATAAATCAAATTTAAAAGAAAAGTTTCAGGATTTTATAAACCTCAATCACACTGTTCCTCACTCATGTAAACACCAGTGAGAATTAGATAACAAAGTGTGGAGCTATTGGAACACAGCAGGCCAGGTAGCATTACAAAAGCTGGAAAGTTGGTGTTTTGAGTCTATCCAATCTTTGCACCAAAGACACCCTCTTCATTCCAGCTATTTTCTGGTAAACCTCCTCTGAACCACCTCCAAAACATTTATATCCCTCTTAAATAAAGAGACCAAAAATGTACATCAATGTGGTCACACCAATGCCTGTATAACTGAAGTAAAACCTCCTCACTTTTACAAGGTCCAAGTACTGTGGATGCTGGAAATCATTAAACAGCCATAAAAAGTATTAGAGAAACCCTGTGGAGAGAGAATTGTAGTAAATGCTTCAAGTCTGGTATGGCTCGTCTTCAAAACTGAAATGTGTTGAAAATGGTCTTTCTTCATTGAAATCTAGTCTCTAGTTCAGCTTCAGCTAATGATCTATAAAGCATAAATAAAAACAATAATCCTTCCTTGTTTAGAACACGGTATGGTATGTATTAAATAACTGCTTCCCAGCAAATCTGGTTCTGATGCATGTCCTTAACAAGTAGAATATCAAGATAGTTGATCTATCAGAAGAATCCCTGCCCAGCTAACTGCAGACATTGGTCCAAAATCTGTCATGGAACGTGAAATTACTGAATGGTATTATCTCAAGGCCAGAAATCAGCATACAGTTCATAAAAAATCCTACAGTGTAGAAGCACGCCATTCAGCCCATACCGCCTCTCGGAAGAGCATCCCACCCAGACTCACTCCCTTACATCATCCCTGTATTTCCCATGGAAAATCTACTTAGCTTTAACAGTCCTGGATACTATAGCAATTTACGATAGCCAATCTACCCAACCTGCATGACTTTGGACTGCGGGAGGAAACTGGAGCACCTGGAACACAGACATGAGGAGAATGTGTCAACTCTACACAGTTGCCTGAAGGCAGAATTGGACCTGTGAGGCATCAGGGCCAACCACTGAGCCACCACAATCATAGAGGTCTGAAACAAAGAAAAAAGACCTTCAGCTCATTGCATCCAAGCTGGTCAAAATCCAGCACCCTACTATTGTGATCCTATTTTCCAGCACTTGGCCCATAACCTCGTATGCTTTGGTGTGCTCAGTGCACATCTAAACACTTCTGAAATGTTATGACAGTTATGTTATGGCAGGCAGGGAGTTCCAGATTCCCTCTGCGTGAAAAAGTGTTTCTTCACATCCCTCTAAACCTCGTTCCACTTCCCTTAAATCTATATCCTCTGAAATAACTGTGTAGAATCCCGTGACCAATCACACTTTGTTTATAAGTGCTCAAGACATGGACTGACCAGCTAGCTCGGAGCCAGTCCCTAGTGCCAGTCCCCAGAGCTCATGTATTGTGCACATGTAAATAAAGAGTGACTTGGTGACAAGATACCAGCCTCTGTGCAGTTATTCAATCCACCGTACTTAGAACAAGTACAAACCAGTCCTTTGCAGCTGCACATTACTGTCTGAACAAACTTCATTCAACAAGACCACAGTAGCTTGGTTTTACAGACTCTTAGGTATAGTTATAGGTTCATGCAAGCATTAACCAGCCAAGTGATGAGGAAGAGAATGAAACAAATGATAGGGCTTCAGAGCAATAATTTTGTAGGCTTTTTCTGATTGGACCTGACCTGTACTACAGTCATTACCTAGAGGGAAAAAAAATTCAAATAAGAACACATTGTTCAGTCTGGAGTTCCATTTTGAAGAGTATGAGATGAGTCAAAGTGCTACGTGTCATTCACAAATGTTACTGCTTTGTTCGTTCAGAGTTTTTATTGGACTAGGGTCAGCATTACATTTGTAAAACTTTAAATAATAGATCCAATACTGTTGACTAATGTTAGGGCACTCGGAATTATTTCCAGAAGTAGAATTTTGTGCCATTAAATATAATGCTCCATCGAGAAAATGGCTGCTCACTGGATATAACTGTTCAGACACGTGAGCTAATGGTCTGGGAATACAGGTTCAAATCCTATCATAGCAATTGATTGAATACGAATTTATTTAATAAAATCTGGAATTGAACTGTAATCTCAGTAACAATGACTTGTAACTATGACTGATTGTTGTTTAAAAAAAAGACTAACTGGTTCACTGATAATACAGTGTACAGCTGGAGGAATACAGCAGGCTAGGCAGCATCAGAGGAGCAGGAAAGATGGTGTTTCGGGTAGGGAGTCTTCAGAAGAAGAAGGGTCCCAAACCAAAACGTCAGCTTTCCTGCTCCTCTGATGCTGCCTGGTTTGCTGTGTTCCTCCAGCTCTACACTGTTATCTCTGACTCCAGCATCGGCAGTTCTTACTAACTCTAGCTGTCTTTTAGGGAAGCACATCTTCCCATCTTTACCCAGTCTGGCCTACATGTGGCTTCATACCCACAGCAATGTACTTAAGTCTTAACTGCCATCTGAAATCCATAGCAAGCCATTTAGAACATAGAACATAGAACATAGAACAGTACAGCACAGAACAGGCCCTTCAGCCCACAATGTTGTGCCGACCATTGATCCTCATGTATGCACCCTCAAATTTCTGTGACCATATACATGTCCAGCAGTCTCTTAAATGACCCCAATGACCTTGCTTCCACAACTGCTGCTGGCAACGCATTCCATGCTCTCACAACTCTCTGCGTAAAGAACCTGCCTCTGACATCCCCTCTCTACTTTCCACCAACCAGCTTAAAACTATGACCCCTCGTGCTAGCCATTTCTGCCCTGGGAAATAGTCTCTGGCTATCAACTCTATCTATGCCTCTCATTATCTTGTATGCCTCAATTAGGTCCCCTCTCCTCCTCCTTTTCTCCAATGAAAAGAGACCGAGCTCAGTCAACCTCTCTTCATAAGATAAGCCCTCCAGTCCAGGCAGCATCCTGGTAAACCTCCTCTGAACCCTCTCCAAAGCATCCACATCTTTCCTATAATAGGGCGCCCAGAACTGGACGCAGTATTCCAAGTGCGGTCTAACCAAAGTTTTATAGAGCTGCAACAAGATCTCACGACTCTTAAACTCAATCCCCCTGTTAATGAAAGCCAAAACACCATATGCTTTCTTAACAACCCTGTCCACTTGGGTGGCCATTTTAAGGGATCTATGTATCTGCACACCAAGATCCCTCTGTTCCTCCACGCTGCCAAGAATCCTATCCTTAATCCTGTACTCAGCTTTCAAATTCGACCTTCCAAAATGCATCACCTCGCATTTATCCAGGTTGAACTCCATCTGCCACCTCTCAGCCCATCTCTGCATCCTGTCAATGTCCCGCTGCAGCCTACAACAGCCCTCTACACTGTCAACGACACCTCCGACCTTTGTGTCGTCTGCAAACTTGCTGACCCATCCTTCAATTCCCTCGTCCAAGTCATTAATAAAAATTACAAACAGTAGAGGCCCAAGGACAGAGCCCTGTGGAACTCCACTCACCACTGACTTCCAGGCAGAATATTTTCCTTCTACTACCACTCGCTGCCTTCTGTTGGCCAGCCAATTCTGTATCCAAGCAGCTAAGTTCCCCTGTATCCCATTCCTCCTGACCTTCTGAATGAGCCTACCATGGGGAACCTTATCAAATGCCTTACTGAAGCCCATTTAGTTCAAAGGGAATTAGTATCGAGCAATAAATCCTGGGCTTGTCGATGATACCTACATCCCTTGAAAGAATCAAATTATAAAAATGCAAAATCTCCTCAATTCTTACATGTTATTACTTCCATCTCCCTTAACACAGAATAGTTCCAGCCTTTATATTGAGCAAGGCTATCCTTCATAAGATTTGAATACATGGATAATAAATGTTCTTCGTTCTCATTCCTGATTTACTATCCAGAGTTTCAGGAGAGCACTGTACAACTGAGGAGACTTGAGGGAATGGGGGAAGGAGCGGGAAGGCCATCGGGATCGGCATTTTGCTGCAAGGTCAAACCTGATCTTGAGCCACTGAATGAGCTTCGAAATCAGGCATTAAGCCAAACTTTCACAAACAAGGCTTCAGTAAATATGGATGTAGAATAATGAAAGGAAGAAACAATCCCACAGGAGCCTATTAAATCTGAAGAAATAATGTTCTTCCACAATTCCACTCAAGTGTGATTATGAAGTTTGCATCAAAAGAAGAACTCTCACAACCTTGAACTTTGTTTCGAATGGAAAATCATATGTGCGTGCTGCAAATTCCAATATGTATTTAGAACATTAAAAAAACTGAATTGCCTGCTAGTAGTTGGAATCAATGATGATTAATCTTAAACCTTGTTATAACAGGCTTTTACAGCAAGTGTGGCCAGCTTAAATCTGAAATGAGGCAGTTTCTGATGTTTTGACATAACATGCAAGGAACCAAGAGTCTCCTGTGAAACTGTTTACAGAAGTTGTCCAGTGTAAGCTTCCCACTAGCTAGCACTCTGCCCATAGTGACAAGCCCATAAAACATTTTAGAAAAACACTTTTCACTGTGCCTTGGTGCACGTGACAGTAAAAAAAAGCTCATTCTCAAATTCGTCAGTATGGGTTTCCTCCAGGTGCTCCAGTTTCCTCCCACAGTTCAAAAATATGCAGGTTAGGGTGGATTGGCCATGCTAAACTGCCCCATAGTACCTAAGGATGTGTGGACTAAGTGGATTGGCCGTACTAAATCACCCCATAGTGTCTGGTCATGTGCAGGCTAGATGGATTAGCCATGGGAAATGTTGCGATAGGGAGGAGAATAAGTCTGGTAGGGATGTTCTTCAGCGTGTAGGGCCAATAGGCTGAATGGCCTGCTTTCACACTGTAGGGATTCTATGATTCTATCAAATCAAGTCGAAAGCCTGAAGTTGTCTCATCCTTTAACCAAAGCCATTAAACTCGATTACAGTTTCTATCTTGCACTGTTTCCCAAGCTCTTCAAGAACCGGTAAATGAGTTTGGGACTAACAACTTGAATTACTGTCAGAAATCACAACATGGAACCACTGGTCATCGATTTTGATGGGCTAATCCATTCACTAAATTCACACAGACTGATTCAGGTCATTAACAATATCAATTACAAACGCAAAAATGTTAAGAATTTGAAATACAAACAGAAAGTGGTGGAAAATACCCAGGAGGCCAGGCAGCGTCTGGGAAAACAGTTAATGAGTTAGTTCGATGACCTTTCAGGATCTTGCAAAACTGAAGCCAGCTAAATGGAGACTGAGTAGACTGGGATTATAGTCATTGGAATTTAAAAGAATGAGGGGAAATCTGATAGAAACATGAGCTAATTGAAGAAAATGTTTCTCAACAATTATTTATGTAAGAGGTTCAAGGTGATGAAAAGACTTGCAGGAACAAAGTGTTTTTCATGATTTTAGCACATTCTGGTGCTCTTGCAGAAAATTATGACTAATGCATTGTCACTGATGTAAGGTAGGTAACACAGCAGCCATCTTGCACACATCAAGGCCCTACTCAGAGTGACCATCCAATGATATTGATTGGGGGGTTAAATATTGTTCAGGATGCCTGATAGTACTCATAGATTCAGACAGTGCCGAAGAGGGTCTTCGGTCCATTGAGTCTGTGCTGACAAAATAACTTAATCTAAATCCAGAGCAATCCCACTTTCTAGCACTTGGCCCATAGTTTTGAATGTTGTGACATTTCAATTCTGTCTGTTCTTCTTAAATATTGCAACATAAGATGATTTATACCCATCTGAAAGGGCATTGAGGGTCCATTTAACATCTCACCCAAAGGACAGTATCGCGGGCAGTGCAGCACCCCCTCAGCACTTCAGTTATTAGTTTCTTATACTCCAGTCCACAGTACAATGCCTGAACCCTCAAGCTTAGGATTCAGAACTGAGAGTCCCTACAGAGCCTCACAGCTGTAGTTCAGCTCATGATGCATATTAACAAGGTTGTGAGAGGAGATTCATCTTTGAAAGCATAACTGTTTAACAATGCAATAGATTTATCACATAGCTCATACAACTCAGTATCATACTGCCATAAAAGTTTGTATCATTACAAGTTTTTCCATGACTTGAATTAAGCAATAACTCGGGTGACTCGCTGTGGGAGTTTGCATGCTCTCCTCATGTCTGTGTGGGTTTCCTCCCACAGTCCAAAGATGTGCAGGTTAGGTGGATCAGCCATGAGAAGTGCAGGGTTACAGGGATAGGGTAGGGGGGCTGGGTCTAGGTGGGAGGCTCTTTGGAGGGGTGGTGGGACTCAGTGGAGTGAATGGCCTGCTTCCAACGATTCCATTCTACTCAATGATCTAGTTCAGGTTATGAATCTGAGCCTCCAATACCCACTGTTCCAAATTTTAACCTGAACAGGCAGCAAAGCTTTCTTAGGATAGGCAAAGAATGGTGTTATTGAAATCTAACAGCAATTTTAATGGATGGAACGAACATAGAATCAAGTAGCAGTGACTAATTTTCCCGAATGAAGATAATACTCGGATAAAAGATGTACTGGCACTAGAGGGGATGCGGAAGAGTTTCACTAGATTGATTCTGGAGTGAGAAGGCTGGTTTATGAGGTGAGACTGAGTAGACTGGGATTATAGTCATTGGAATTTAAAAGAATGAGGGGAAATCTGATAGAAACGTATAAAATTATGAAGAGAATAGATAAGAGGGATGTTGTTTCTACCTGTGGGTAAATCTAGAACAAGAAGCCATAGCCTCTAAATTGGGGGTAGGGGGCAGATTTAGAAATGAATTGGTGAGGAACATCTTCACCTAAAGGGTTGTGAATATGTGGAATTCCCTACTCAGTGAAGCAGCTGAGGCTTCTTCATTGAAAAGTAAAGGAATTAAGGGTTATGGTGAGAGAGCCGATAAGTGTAACCGAAGCCACGAAGAGATCAGCCATGATCTTATTAAATGGCAGAGTGGGCTCGAAGGGCCAGATGGTCTACTCCTGCTCATGGTACTAATGTTCTTATATTTTTATGTTATAAAACAGGATATGTTTTATTTCACATTCCAGACGGGTAGGAATTATTACAGACTCGAAGGGAAAGACAAAGCCTCCTTTACCATAGTTCTCCCTCCTTATTGATTTCAAGAAACTGTTCTGAGAGAAGTCCCACTGACTGCTCTCAATTACTGAATCACCTCCAGTCTCTGGAGTTTACGACTGAAGTTCTGAGCCTAATTTTATATGTGGGAGTTGAGAGTCAATCCCAGTGGCACTCATTAGTTCACCAGTCAGCAGCATCCATTCAATTTGCAGATGGAAATAAATGGATATATAGATAATGTATGGAGATGTTATGCTAATCGGGTATCTGATCCATGTACACCTCTTGATTAATCACTTGGGTGGAGTTGTAGAGTAAAGTGATTGACTGGGTCTGGATGCAATGCCTTTCAGAGGTTCGATGGGCCAAATTGTCTCTTTCAGCACTGTAGAAATTCTACGATTCCAGAAAGTCTGGGAGTTAGCAGATGTCAACCATATTAAGACTTCTGTAACTTCTGAGATGTTACTATATTTCTAGCAGTAAACTGTCAGAATTTAGAACTAGGGTTATTTCAACAATGCCCTGAGACGAATCAGATAAATAAGATACCAAGTCAATCAGCCAATATGTAACACATTACAGTTTGTCTGGCTAGGGAACAGTCTGCTCTGCAGAAAGCATGCAGCCAAACAGTTGGCACTGCCTGGATACAGAAAAACAGCTGGGAGCTTAATTATTAGCAACTTTTATGTCACTGCATTTGAGTGTCACACATCCTTCCATGTTTCATTCTGCCAGCTGAATAAACTGCTGAGTAAAGTGTGCCTATTCAAGGGCATCTTTTCTAATTATGCACCGCGAAAAGGCACCTTATTCTCAATGCATTGTGTAGATGGCGTAGGATGTGTAAATTAAAGAATGTGAACAGAGTGACTTGAAGTTCCCTTGTTGCGGTAGATCTGCATAATGTAATTAGGCTCGTTTTACCAAAGCTGAAAAATAGCCAGCCAGGCATCTTCCCCATTTTGATGTGATAGTGGAGACTCAACTGGTAGCTGCCTTTAAATCATAATGTCCTGGGATTAAGTTTCACTCCAGGGCTTGAACTCACAGCTGACTATCCAGGTCAGCCTTTTGGATGAAAATGAAATTAATGTCTCAGCTGTTTATTTGAGTGTATGACAGAGAACCCATCCCACTATCTGGACAACAACAGTTAGTGATCTGACTGATATTTCTCTCTCAGTCCACGCTGGACGGACAGATTATTTGGTCATGATCATATTGCTCTTTTACTATTTCCATCCTCCTGTTTGCTGTATTTATTTTTCGAATCATTCACAGTAAAAGGGTGTTGCTGGCTAGACCAAGAATCAACTACATTGCTGTGAGACCAGAGTCACAAATAGGTTAGACCAGGTAAGGATGGCAGTTTCCTTCCCTAAAGGACATTAGTGAACCAGATCAATTTTGTTTTCCTGACAATTGATAATGGTTTCATTTTCATCATTAGACTCTTAATTTTAGATTTGTATGTGGGTATCAAACCTGGGTCCCCAGAACATTACCTGGGTTTCTGGATTGATTGTCCAGCAATAATATTACCAGACCACCACCTCCCCATGTTATATGTATTTCATATAGCACACCGATGGCTAGATTTCAAAAGTACTTAATTCATTGTAAAATCTTTTGAGTCATTGAGCGTTATGAAAAGTGCATATTTAAATAAAGCACTTTTTACTCTCATTGAAGTACGTCTAAGCTCAGATTGGACATCATTTGCTTAAATCAGCCATTGGTTAGGACAGTTCTTTTTATTGGGTTATTGGATATGGGCATTGTTGGCTGCGCTGGCATGCATTCTAAATCCCTAACTGCTGTTGAACTGAGTGTTGTTTGTCAGGCCACTTCAGAGTTAATCATATTGCTCTGGGTTTCAAGCCATAGAAACCTTTACAGTGTGGAAGCAGGCCATTCAGCCCATTGAGACCACACTGAATTTCCAAACAACATCGCACCCAGACTCACCTTCCACCTTCCTGTAACCCGGCATTTCCCATGGGTAATCCACCTAGTTTGCATGTTGCTGGGCACTATGGGCATTTCAGCATGGCCAACCCACCTAACCTACACATTGTTGGACTGTGGGAGAGAACCCACACAGACACGGAGAGAACGTGCAAACTTCGCACAGACAGTCGCCCGAGGCTGCAGTTGAATCCGGGTCAGATCTAACTGTACTAACCACTGAGTTGCTGTGGAGGCCAGACCAGGTTAGGATGGCAGATTGCCCTCCCTGAAGTGCATTAGGTTCGAGATCTAGCTAGGTTCTTATGGGAAACAGCAATGGTTACATGGCAATCATTGCTAATTCCAGATTTTCATTGAATTCAAATCTCACTGTTGGTTATGGTGGGACTTTAACCCATACGCCTGGAATATTAACCTGACGTTCTTGATTATTCATCTAAGTACATTATCCCATTGCCTCCTCCTAATGTTTGAAAAATTACTAATTGAAGGTAACCATTAGAGCATAGTTAGGCCACTGGCACATTGATTCTGTTCCAGCATTCACAATTTGAACTCACTAACCTCAAAATATTAGTCTAGTGACATTAGCACAATGTCTCTGCTTGTGTCAGATGTATCAAAGATTTTAAGAAATTCTTAATTTTGAAATCTCTTGACATAACAGCATAATTAAATGGGAGAATGATAGTTGTATCACCCCAGAACATGGGTCTTTGATCACGGTGCCTGAATTTAAGTTCAGCCATGGTGGCTCAGTGGTCAGTGCTGCCACCTCACAACACCAGGGACCTGGGTTTAATTCCACCTTCGGGTGTCTGACTGTGTGGAGTTGGCACATTCTCCCCGTGTCTGTGCGGGTTTCCTCCGGGTGCTGCAGTTTACTCCAACAGTCTAAAGATATGCAGGTTAGGGTGGATTGGCCATGCTAAATTGCCCGTAGTGTGCAGGCTAGCTGGTCAGCCAGCGTAAATGCAGGATTGCAGGGATAGAGTCAGAGTGTATTTAAGGATGCTCTTCGGAAGATTGGTCTGGACTCGATGGGCGAAACGGCTCACTTCCACACTGCAAGGGATTCTATGAAAACATGTCTATTTAATTTGAATTTGAGGTCAGGCTAAAGCCTTATTCTAGCTTCATACTCAAAATTCTAATTTTGGGAAACCGTTTTGTCTATCAGGAGCATAGATCATGCAGTAAATACATGAGTGAGTTAACTGATTGACAGCTGAGTCAAGTTTAATTAACTGAGAGATTTCATGCAAAGGGAGAGGTTTTGACACAAAAGATTCAGAATGAACAGATCAAAGAGCAAGGGATAGGAACAGCAGTATCATTTTTGCTTTAATCTGTGGAACAAATAGGGGGAAACACCAGCAGAGGAAATGCTAGTTGAAGCTATATAAAGATGCAATGCAAGCAAAAATTTGTGCAGACAGAAAGAATTGAATCAAATGGCAATGTTTCATGTGCACATAAAATCTACAGAAAAAGCTTGAATAGCATTGTTAATGTTATTTAATGACAGATACATTTGTGCTGTGAAAGTAAGGCAAGGTAGGTGAACTTTATAAAAATAATAGAAAAGGGGTAATGTTGCCATAGCACCAGAGGACCAATAGGGTGGTTCTCTCATCAGGGGAGTTGCGGGGTGGTGAGAGAGACAACTGTTGATGGCTTAATCTGAGTGTCACCACACTTCAGCTGAGGGGAGAGGTTAAAAAGGAACGTAGAACATAGAACAGTGCAGCACAGTACAGGCCCTTTGTGCCAACCTATTATCCTACGAAGATCAATCTACCCTGCACACCCTACATTTTACTATCCTCCATATTCCTATCCTACCCAGGAGTCGCTTAAAAATCTCTAAAATATCTGACTCCACTACCACTGCTGGCAGCACATTCTGCCTGCCCACCACTCTAAAGAAGGAGTTAACTAACCTTCCACACACAAAGCTGTGAAAGCCCCTCATTGCTAGATGGATAGAGTTTAAAAACAGGGAGGTTGTGGTGCAGCTGTATAAGGTGCTCGTGAGGCCACACCTGGAGTACTGTGTGCAGTTTTGTTCTCCTTACTCTAGGAAGGATGTGCTGGTACTGGGGTGCAGGCGAGGTTCACTAGGTTGATCCTGGAGTTGAGAGAATTGGCTTATGATTGAGCTGACTGGACCTATATTCATTGGAATTTAGAAGAAGGGAAAGTTAACTTACAGAAACGTACAAAATAATGAAGGGAATAGATAAGATAGGAGCAGGGAGGTTGTTTCCACTGGCAGGAGAAACTAGAATTTGGGGGCATAGCCTCAAAATGAAGGGTAAGAGGAGCTGAGTCCGTGAAACTATCAGTCATGATCTTATTGAATGGCAGAACAGGCTCAAGGGCTTGTTTCTTATGTCCTTATGTTCTTACAAAATGCAAGTCTTCCTTAAATCTTATTTTTCAAATGCTTCTTACAAATAAAAAAAGAGTGTTTATTGATATATGTTAACCTATTCCCTCTTTCTTATTCATAATTCACATAACCCTCTATAGCTTTGAAGGTTCGTTAGCTCAATTAATTAGATGGTAGGTTAGTTATTGCCAATAGTATAGGTTCAATTCCCACACTGGTTCAGCTTACACCTTTTCAAACTCTCCCTTCACCTGCAGCATGATGACACTCAGGTTAAACCACCCCCAGTCATCTTTCTCTAATAAGACAGCGATCCTATGGTCTGATAGGATTATGGGAAGTCCCAGAGTTTTGAAAAGCACTGTAATATGGAAAATGAGGCAGCTAAATCTGCGCAGAGCAGGATGAAATAAATGAACTGATCGTTTTAGATTGAATCCAGCACAGCAGAAATAAAATCGCACCTTCAAAATAATGCTCTCATCCACCTGTGAGGCCATAAAAGACTTTAGTTTAAGACCTCAATTAAAAGGGAGCATCCTGTTACAATATAGCAGTCCCTCCATACTGCACTGTGACTATTGGCCTTAATGCACTCAAATCTCCAGGTTGGGATTTGAATTCACAACCTTCTGACCCACAGTTGACAGTTCCAGTAACTGATACTTAAAGAATCCTGATCTCTGTTCATGATTTCATCAGCATTCTGCCACTACATGTCCTCATCTCAGTCTCTCAACAATCATTTAAATCAATCACTTAGAAGTACAGAACTGTACTGTTTCTGCAAAGTTGGATTTGTTGATTAAGCCTTTTCTGTTGAACTCATAAGGACAAATGCAAGGGAGTCCCGATTTCAAAAAACCACAGCAATCGCACTGGAGAATAGATTGTTTGGCAAGTCACTTGTGATTGGCCGAGGTGTTCCCTGGGGAAAGCAACTGAGCTTGGAATTGGCTTCCTGAAGTTCAGGTATTTTGGAAATGGTACAAGGCTTGGATATATTTTGTTTTGTTTACAGGAAATAGGTCCCTGTGCATGTCAATTCCAGCAGTATAAATGAGCCATGTTGCAAACGCAACTGATTATCTTAAATTTGCACTTTCACAGTTTATTCAGAAATGTTCAGTAACGGCCACCCGATTGTGAAATCACATTTAATCTCAGACATTTTTTGATAGTTTTTGCAAGAGCAGACTGGTTGAGTATCGAGTGTATCCTGCCTATCACTGTTGAGTAAGGATAATGAGACTCAGAATTAATCTTGTTATCATGCCATGAAGCTGCACATCAGTGGGCATAAATACAAGAGTGGGTATGATTAGGACATGTTGGAAGAACACTATGCCAGAACCATCCATTCTCAGGAAGGCAGCCCACAAACATTTGAGCAGTTAAAAAAGTAGATTACTCAATATTTTTGCTCTATAAACCAGAGCCTGGTATCATAGAATCCCTACAATGTGGAAGCAGAACATTTGGCTCATCAAGCCCACACCAAAAAACATCCTACTTAGACCCAGCCCGCTGTCCTCTCCCTGTAACATTGCAGATCCCATGGTTAATCCACCTAGCCTGCACGTTCCTGGACACTGTGGGCAATTTAGCATGGTCATTCCACCCAATCTGCACACCTTTGCATTGTGGAAGGGAACCAGTGCACCCAGAGGAAATCCATGCATTCATAGGTAGTTCTGCAATAATGCAAATTTTGTTAACGTGAATTGGCTGAAATGCAATTGATGAATAGTGGATGCTATTTGGTTAACACAAACTTTCTGCTGTGCAGGCATAGCAATTTTCTACAGCAATTTCCCTATAACTTGATTTTCTACAGTGCAAGGTCACACAAGAATGCAATTATCGCTTTATAGGAGAACTAGCTGTATGGGAGAATGTACAAATCCACACAGACAGTCTCCCACGGTTGAAATTGAGCCAGGGTCCTTGAAGCTATGAGGTATCAGTGCTCATCAGTGAGTCACTGTGCCACCCAAATAGTATGTCTATGATTAACGTGTACATCAGTATATATTATTAATACTTAATGATAATCTTTATGACTATTTGTATGAGAGATTTTGAGAAGAAACATCTTTCATGGTAAGCTCAACCAGTGTGGGAATTGAACCTTTTTATGACTATTTTGACTTCACGTTCTCTTCAACCAGTTTAAGGAGCCTGAGTCATAGTATGGCATCAAATAATACAACAAATTAATAGTGGCAGCACAGTATTCACTGTCTAGAAAATTGTGATCATTGTGAAGATGAAGAAGAAAATCTGAGATAATGTGGGGAGGGGATGGATGATTTGTAAAAAAGAAACTTTGAAAACATGATGTGTACAGCTTAAAGACCAACCAACAGTCAGAAAGAAAGTAAGTGTCATTAGGCCAAACATCAGCTCTGAAGGAAGAATCACTGAAAAGAAATTTCTCTAGAAACTATAAGTTTCAAAAAAGCTTTCTACAGAAGTAACGTGGGAAACTAAAAGAAAAACGGTGAGAGCAATAAAAGCTCACTATTGGTTAAAGGAAGAAGCTTTCATTGAGTGCTTAAAGAAAGATGTTGACTGCTAGACGCCAAAGTAGATTGCCTTCCTGAGGAATGGAATACATAAAGTTCTGCCTGCACCTGAAAACTCAGTGGACGACCACAGTTAAGTCCTGTAATGGTGACTGAGCAAATTTCTTAATGAGTTCCTTGATAAAAAAAAGTTACCAACAGCAAATTAAAGATCATTCTTCAGGTACAGTCTCTGAGAAAGTTGAGTCCAAACAGTCAGATATTAAAATTGTTCTTACAATTCAAAATATCAAATCCTTAAGAGTGAAACTTAATGATATATTTATTATTTTGATGCCGTGAACGATAAATTTCATGGCAGTCAATCAAAAGATCATTGCATCTTATTGATTAAAGCCATTTTGAGAAAAATTCTACCCACAGATCTTTGGAAATTTTTCAACTATCTCAGAAGCGGAATATTTTTCTTCAGCACTATGAAGACACCATATGGGCGAAGGAAAACCCTAACTCTTCATTAACAAGAGCAGTCAAGACCGCAAATATGTTAATCACCTTCAATTTTAGTATGCCAACACCCATTTTTACAACAACAATGGCTCAATGGCAACTTTAATCAATAAAGAAAACAACTAAGCAACAAAATGAATGCAGTACCAGCAGACCAAAGTCCTAAAATAGCAATTGACATAGAATCTAGAAACATGTTCAAAACTCATTCTACAGCAAAGGTTCATACTATCTGAAAATTCTATGGAGCATGTTGGCTACTTAAAGCACAATAAACCTTTAAGTCAGAGGAGACAGATCTCTAAACTGAACAATATGCTACATGTGACTAAATCCTAAGCAAGCCAACATTGTGTTTTGTCACAGGTGTGGCCCTAAAATCCCGTATCAACAAAGACATTATTGTCAAGCATTACATCACAAATGTATTCAAAACAAAAGAGGTCTTTCTCGACAATGGTTTACAGTCTGAAAGATAGAACAATACACAATTCCATTCATTCTCAACACAATATATATGTCCATGCCTTGGAACAGAGTCTTGAAGGTTACGTCACTCCTGAAGAAGAACAAGCTTCATAAGGAGAACGACAATGCATGGACAGACTATTTCATTACTTCCTAGGATAACTAGCAATGGACGAACATCAGATGCTGATAATGAAGTAGAAGATATATGATAACCTTCTAATTCTCATACAATTCTGCAGCTAAAATCTTCCTTATTGATTTAGTCTCTGATAATGCAAGTCAACAGAGAAATATCAAAGAAATCAACATTACCTCAAGTGTTTCCATCTCTTGTGATAGACTCCCCTTACTCACTTTACTTTAAAACCTTGGGGAAGAGTGGTCAAGAAAAGGACAAAATGTACAGCAAATATTGTAAAACAAAGCAATCTGAATCACTTGTTTACATGTTGTATTTATATAGAAATCTATTATTTAATGTTTATGTTAAAGGGAAAATGCTTGGGAATGGGTTTTGCATAAAGGCAAAAAGACCCTGTATCAACCTTCCAAGGAGATCATAGAATAGCACATCACTGAGTATAAATATTACAGCATGGGCAGAGTTAACACATTCTGGAACCCTCTACTCTCAGGGAGAAAATTCTGAGAGTACATGAATTCGATAATGTGAAGAAGATAGATTAATTATTAACCACTCTAACCATAAGTCAGATCCTGGTATGTCTTAAATTAACATGTACATCAGTATTTAGTATAATTACTGGAAAGGATGTCAGTATGGTCTCAAGTATTAAACAATATGATAAAAGAATTGTTGACAACTGAAGGAATGTAATGTTTGATTTGATCAGTTCATTGTTGGGGACATAGAGTTGTATACTATAGGACCCCTATAATCTGAAAATGGTCCTCCAGATGAAATAAGAGAGCTATTTGAATACTTAACAGTAGGTCCCTTTAAAAGTAACAGCAATCACTACTGATATAGGAGCATCGGGTCTGCCTTCCCTCATTACAGTAACTTTATCAGCCCTTTAACTTCAATTCTGCTGAGTTAAAATTTGATCTTTGCAAAATGCAATTTTTTAAACCATGCAGCGTCAGCAAATTGCTTGATGTCTGCAATTGTGTCATACTGAATATTATATATTTTAAATAATTGCAGAATAATCAACAAGTCAGACTGATCTCACATCAATTGTTGGAAATCCTTTAATCCAACACTGATTGGCAAGTGCTGAATGCGCTAAAATGTGGAATGCCCTCCAGTGGGAGGATGGGATATTAAAACTCATTATTTGACATATTCTAGCTTTGTTTTTTCTTAAAATAATAAAGTCTAACTCACAAAGCAGATGACAAACAAATCTATTCAAACAGAGAGGAAAGGTCAGGAGATAAATGCACATGATCCCCTAGTCACTACAGAAAGTATCAGTGCGGATCAGTGTAGATTGGAAGTACAATCCAGGAAAGTTCAAAGCTGGGTGTGGACTGAGATGACATATCATTGGGGTGTGACAGGAGTAGGGGTTTGGGGAAGGGAAAGGTTTGCAGGGAACCCCATTGGGTTTGTGTATTTAGGCATGAGGTGATTAATGGTGTAGGAGGAGATTTCCCAAACCCTGACAGTTATTCGGTGGCTTCATATGAGGGTTGCTCTGGTCTTAGATACAATATCACTTGCAGCTGGAATGCCTGTTTCTGTATCTTTCTTTCTACACCTGGAAGACTGTGAACAGTTTTGTTCCCCTTAACTAAGGTAGGATACACTCGTATCAGAGGTAGTAGAGAAGGTTCATAAAGCTGATACCAGGTATGGAGGCACTGCCTTTTGAGAAATTGCACAAGTTGGGCTCTTATCCATTGAAATTTAGAAAATTGAGAGGTACCGTTATTGAAACACCCAAGATTCTTAGGTGGCTTGTCAGGATAGATGTGGAGAGGTTGTTTCCCCATGTGAGAGAATCTAGAATCAGAAGGTATAATTTCAGAATAAGAGGTTGCATATTTAAGACAGGGATGAGGAGGAATTTCTTCTCTCGTAATGCAGTGAATTTGTGGACTTCTTTACACCAGAGGGCTGTCGAGGCTGGGATTTTCGTAATGCTCAGCGCTGAGATAGATTTTTAATCAGTAAAGGAACAAAAATAATCAAGGCAGTGGAGTTGACAATTGTCAAATCAGCCATGAACTCACTGAATGGCAGATCAGACATGATGAGCTGAATGGTCTACTTCTGCTCCAAAGTCTATTACCCAATGTGAATTTAAGAATAATTTATTCTGCCAAATTTCTTTCAAAATGGAGTGTTGTAAACTTGGCTCAAAGCAGTCTGTTCCAAGCCAATAAACTAAACAGCTTGGGACGGTTAGGTTTATTTTAAGTCAGAACAATAGAAGCCATCCGAAGGGGTGGGGTCAAGCTCCCAAAGAGAGGATTTTAGCTTTCACTCGTTGCTAGATGTGAAGGCCTTTGTTCCTCTCTCTGTTACAACAAAAAGCTGGGATTTTCTTCCTGCTGACAGATTGCATATGAGACAATCTATCTTACTGAATTATGCCTTTTGCCAAGGCATATTGTATTTATGAGCTGTTACTATTTTGGAACAGTTGTATTTAGTATTAAATAATCTATTATTCTGTGAAGTTTTACCACAGAAATAAGATATTCCAGTTCTTCTTTCTTTTGTTATATTTCAACCACAGTGTAAGAATAAAGAGTGTTTTGTTTCAAGCCTCGTAATTTGACTCATCAAATTGCATTCAGAACACAACACCTTTACACCTGCTTTTAAAAATAAGAGAAGGTTAGGTTCTCGGCTGTCTTCATTTTGAGGGGGTTTCGTCTAGTCCAAAACACATCTTATCATCTTATGAAATCTCCCATCTACAGGAGCAAGAGCAGCAAATGAATGCCAGCACAGGCAAGTTTCCCACCATACCACTCACTATCCTGATTTAGAATTACCTCACAATTCCTTCAGTGTCACTAAGTCAAAATCCTAGAGTGTCCTCCTTAACGAGTTTTGAGAAGATTTGTAGCTCAGGTTGAGGTTCTGGATGTGAGTTTGCTCGCTGAGCTGGAAGGTTAGTTTTCAGATGTTTCATCACCTTACTTTTTATTTGAAAAAATGTACTTTATTCATAAGATGTACAAAAAATAGAACATATTTATACATCTACCCAGTCATGCAAGCTGCTCCGGGTTACCCAGGGGGTACATACACCAACTAAAGGAAAAAAACAAAACAAAGAAGAAAAAAAAACAAAGCAAAGAAAATACCCCGGCAGTCGTCTCCCCGCACAGTCTCTGTTGGCCCCCCTGACCAGTTGGGGAAGGCACCAGCTGGGCCCAGTTACCAGATAGGGCCCTTTTTTCCATTCTGGACGAGGGGTTTCATACCGTGGTCTTTCCCCACTGCGCCTTGGCAACGGCTGTCCCAAGCTTTAGCGCGTCCCTCAGCACGTAGTCCTGGACCTTGGAGTGCGCCAGTCTGCAACATTCGGTCAGGGTCAGTTCTTTCAGCTGACAGACCAGCAAGTTGCGGGCAGAGCAAAGAGCGTCTTTCACCGCATTGATGGTCCTCCAGGCGCAGTTGATGTTGGTCTTGGTGTGCGTCCCGGGAAACAGCCCGTAGAGCACGGAGTCCCGCGTCACAGAGCTGCTTGGGGCGAACCTCGACAAATACCACTGCATCCCCCTCCAGACCTCCTGCGCAAAGGCACACTCCAGAAGGAGGTGATCGACAGTCTCCTCCCCACCCCCCCCCCCCGTAGCTGCCTCGAGGGCAACGTGCGGTGGCGCAGAGATTCCAGGCATGCATAAAGGATCCCACTGGCAGAGCCCCTCTCACCGCCAGCCAAGCAATGTCCTTGTGCTTGTTTGAAAGTTCTGGCGATGAGGCATTCTGCCAAACGACTTTGGCAGTCTGCGTGGGGAACCACACAATGGGATCCGCCCTCTCCTTTTCCCGAAGGGTCTCGAGGATATTACGTGCTGACCACTGCCTGACGGCCTTGTGGTCAAAGGTGTTTCCCTTCAAAAATTTCTCCACGAAGGACAGGTGGTACGGGACGGTCCAACTACTCGGAGCGTTCCGCGGCAACGAGGCCAGGCCCATCCTTCGCAACACCGGGGACACGTAGAACCTCAGTAAGTAGTGACACTTGGTGTTTGAGTACTGAGGATCTACGCACAGCTTGATGCAGCCGCACACAAAGGTAGCCGTCAGGGCGAGGGTGGCGTTCGGTACGCCCTTTCCCCCATTTTCCAGGTCTTTGTACATGGTGTCCCTGCGGACCCAGTCTATCCTCGACCCCCAAATGAAGTGGAAGATGGCCCGGGTGACCGCAGCGGCACAGGTCCAGGGAATAGGCCACGCCTGCGCCACATACAACAGTACCGAAAGCCCCTCGCACCTGACAACCAGGTTCTTACCCATGATGGAGAGGGACCGGAGCGTCCACCTGCCCAGCTTCTGCTTCAGTTTGGTGATACGCTCCTCCCAAGTCCTAGTGCACGCCCCAGCTCCACCGAACCAAACACCCAGCACCTTCAGGTAGTCTGTCCTGACAGTGAAGGGGATGAAGGAGCGGTCATCCCAGTTCCCGAAGAACATGACCTCGCTCTTACCCCTATTGACTTTGGCACCCGAAGCCAGTTCAAACTGGCCACAGATGCCCAACAGTCTACTCACCGACCGACGATCGGTGCAGAAGACGACGATGTCGTCCATGTACAGGGAGGTCTTGACCTGAAGGCCTCCGCTGCCTGGGATATTCACACCCTTCAGGCTCACGTGCTTCCTGATGGATGCGGCGAAGGGCTCCACACAGCACACGAACAAGGCAGGAGAGAGCGGGCAGCCCTGCCTGACTCCAGATCTGACGGGAAAACTGTCTGATTCCAACCCGTTGATTGAGACTGCGCTAACAATGTTGGTGTAGAGCAGCCAGATCCAATTGCGGATGCCCTCTCCGAACCCCAATTTGGAGAGGACATCCCTCATGTAAGTATGAGACACCCTGTCGAAGGCCTTCTCCTGGTCCAGGCTGATGAGGCAGGTGGCCACCCGCCTGTCCTGCACGTAGGCGATCGTATCCCTGATGAGCGCGAGGCTCTCAGCGATCTTCCTGCCCGGCACAGCACAGGTTTGGTCAGGGTGAATCACCGACTCCAGGACAGACCTGGCCCGGTTGGCAATGACCTTGGCCGGGATTTTGTAGTCCACGTTCAATAGTGAAATGGGACGCCAATTCTTAATTTCTCTCCTCTCCCCCTTCCTCTTGTAAATGAGGGTGATGATGCCCTTCCTCATGGACTTGCACATTTCCCCTGCCCAAAGCGCACTATAGTACACCTCCAGCAGGTCCTGGCCGACCAGGCCCCACAGAGCGGAATACAGCTCGACCGGTAAGCCGACTTCAGGGAGTCTTATTCCTCTCCAAGGACTTGAGGACTTTGGTCAGTTCGTCCAGGGATATCAGCCGGTCCAGCCACTCCCTCGTGCCGTCGTCTAAGACCTCCATGATAGATGACAGGAACGACTTGGAGGCCGTGCTGTCCGTGGGCTTTCCGTCGTACAGTCCGGCATAGAAGGATCTGCTGATCCTCAAAATGTCAGGCCGAGACGATGTCACTGAGCTGTCGTCCTCCTTCAGCTGGCTAAGCACAGAGCTCTCTTTGTGCACCTCCTGAAAGAAGAAACGCGAGCACGTCTCGTCCTGCTCCACGGAGCGGACCCTGGACCGGAAGATTAACCTGGAGGCCTCCACAGCAAAGAGCGAGGCTTGCTGGCCCCTCACCTCGCTGCGGTCCTCCGTGACATCGACCCCCATCAACTGTAGAAGGAGCAAGTTCTGCGCCCTTCTCTGGAGCCACGACAGATTTCTCCGTCTCTCTCTCTCGCCTTCCGAACACCCTTGAGGACAAAGAACCTCTTGATGTTCTCCTTAACTGTCTCCCACCAGTCGCCCGGAGACTCAAAGAGGGGTTTCACGGTTCTCCAACCAGCGCATTCCCTCTTAAGCTCCTCGACATTCTCTGGGGTCAACAGAGTGGTGTTGAGCTTCCATGTCCCATTGCCGGCCGGCTGGTCATCCTGTAAGTGACAGTCGGCCAGCAGGAGGCATTGGTCAGAGAAGAACACCGGCTCGACGCCGGTGGACCTGACCGAGAACGCCTGTGACACAAACAGGAAGTCTATTCTTGAGCGAATAGACCCGTCTGGCTGCGACCAGGTGTATCTCTGCTGCGCTCCATCTGCAGGGGTGCTGAAGATGTCGAGCAGCTTGGCGTCCTTCACCGTGCCCATCAAGAATCTGGACGTGACGTCCAGTTGACCCCCCCCACCCGCTGTCCCCACGCCGGATCTTCCATCTGCTTCAATGATGCAGTTGAAGACTCCGCCTAGGATGACCGGCCTGGACGTAGCCAGCAGGGGTGGAAGCCGCTGCAGGACGGCCAACCGCTCACTCCGTACCGCTGGGGCGTACGCGTTGATCAGCCTCAGGGGAGCGTTCCTGTAGGTGACATCAGCCACTAGGAGGCGACCCCCCCACCACCTCCTGAACTTGAGAGATGGTGAAGTTGCGCCCCCGCAGCAGAATAGCCAGGCCCAAGGAGCGACAGTCGTTACCCCTCGACCAGATCGACGGCCCACAGGTCCAGGCGCCGGACCATTTCCCCACCTGCTGAGGCGCGGTATCCCGCACTCCTGCAGAAACAGGAGGTCTGCCTTGATGGTGGTCAGGTAGGCCAACGTGAACACACATCTTGCGGTGGACTTGACACTTTGCACATTAATGCTCGCAACTCGTACCCCCATTGTGGGCAATGACCACAGTACCCTCCCCAAGTCCAAGGTCCAGCCCCTCCATCTGTTCCTTCATGTCCATTGCCTGGGCTAACTGCTGGACACTCTCTGGGCTCAAGAAACCGTCTGTGCTGCCTTCCGGGTGGCATCCCCCCGTCGGGGGTACGGAGGCAGGAGAGTCCGGCTCTGGGTCAGGCTGGGGACGCGCTCTTTCCTCCTTCCCGCCTGAAAGTTCCAGGGGGCCCTCCAGGGCCCCAGGGGCACGTGGCTGGGTGTCGGAGGGAGCCTCAGGACACCTCCCATCACCTGGAAGCAGGGTGGTGCTTTCCTTCTCCCTTGAGATCTTTAGCTTCTGCTTTGGGCGGGCCTCCTCCGAATCTCCCTCGTCAGAGGCGCTCTTATATCCCCGCTGTAGCTGCCTCTTCCCAACTCATGACTGTGGTGCCTGGGCCCACCGCACGCCTTCCTCCTCGCTTTCAGGACCGTCGTCCACTCCCCTGGGTCACCTGTCGCCTCCTCCATTGACTCCGTGTTGTCGGGGGGGGAGCGGAGCCTGGAGGGGTGGTTTGCTGGCCTCGGGTCCATCCTGCAGGGCTGGGCCTCCTGTACGACCTGGTCCTCCTGCACATTAGGGGGGTCCTTACAGGAGCCTGGTGCCTTCTTCTCTTCCGGGTGGGCTTGCCCCGCATTGCCCCTGCCAGCAACCTGGGCGTAGGTGGTCCCCCACTGTGAGCATGCCCTATAGAGCTGGCCCGCTTCCCCACAAAGATTGCAGCTTTTCTCTTGTGGGCAATCCTTTGCAAGGTGTCCCTCCTCCCTGCTGTTCCTGCAGATGGTGGCTTTGCAGTCGGCCGCCACGTGACCTGACCTACCACAGGCATGGCAGACTTTAGGTTGCCCTGTGTAGGTCAGGTAGCCCTTGCTCCTGCCGATCGCAAAGCTGGATGGTGAGTGTACGATGTTCCCTTCCGAGCCCGTCCTCAGCGTCACCCTGACCTGCCTCTTAGTGGTCCAGATCCCAAAGGGGTCCATGATGATGGTTAGGTCCCCTTCCACCTTCACGTACCTTCCAAGGAAGGTCAGGACATCAACTGCTGGCACATGCGGGTTGTACATGTGTACAGTCACCATACGGCTCCTCTGCACCGGCATCACGAACCGCGGGACAGCGGTCAATACAGAGAGGGGGCCCTCACCTCCTTTCTCCTTGAAAATCTCCAGGAAGCGCTCGCAAAGCTTGGCACTCCTGAAGGTTACATCATAAAACCCTCCTCCGGGGAAATCCTGCAGGCAGTAAATGTCCGCAGCAGCGAACCCACAACAGTCCAACAGGACCCTCTTCATGAAGAAGGTGCGGTCCACAGGTGCACCTTCATCCACCTTCTTCCCGGAAACACGGATGGTGTTCCCGACCCCCTGACCTGGGGCACGAGCACTTGCCGCAGCCATCGTTGCAGGTTGGCTGCTCCACTGAACCAGCGTTAGGCCGAAGCCAGCATTAAGGTCCACCGGTTGCAAGGGTGCACAGCCAACCCGACGTCTTCCTTCTACCTCCAACACAGTCACGCTCTCCTCCTCTTGGTCCACAAGAGAGTGGGTCTTTATTTTGTTCCGGATGTAAGCTGGTTCACTGAGCTGAAAGGTTTGTTCCCAGATGTTTCGTCACCATTCTAGGTAACATCATCAGTGAGCCTCTGATGAAGCACTGGTGTTATGTCCTGCTTTCTATATATCTGTTTAGGTTTCCTTGGGTTGGTAATGTCATTTCCTGCGTTGGTGATGTCATTTCCTGTTCGTTTTCTCAGAGGATGGTAGATTGGCTCCAAATCAATGTGTTTGTTGATGGAGTTCGAGTTGGAATGCCATGCTTCTAGGAATTCTCATGCGTGTCTCTGTTTGGCTTGTCCTAGGATGGATGTGTTGTCCCAATCAAAGTGGTGTCCTTCCTCATCTGTATGTAAGGATACGAATGATAGCATGTCGTTTTGTGGCTAGTTGATGTGACAAACACTACACTGGGCAAACAGGCAGAAAGCTAGTCACCAGGATACATGAACATCAACTAGCCACAAAACGACATGACCCACTATCACTCGTATCCTTACATACAGATGAGGATGGACACCACTTTGATTGGCACAACACATCCATCCTAGGACAAGCCAAACAGAGACACGCACGAGAATTCCTGGAAGCATGGCATTCCAACCAGAACTCCATCAACAAACACATTGATTTGGAGCCAATCTACCATCCCATGAGAAAAAGAGCAGAAAATGACATCACCAACGCAGGAAATGACATCGCCAACTCAAGGAAACCTGAACAGATAAATAGAAGGTGGGACATAACACCAGTGCTTCGTCGGAGGCTCACTGATGATGTTACCTAGAATGGTGACAAAATGTCTGAAAACTAACCTTCCAGCTCAGCAAGCAAACTCACATCCTGCCCTCCTTAACAGACAGAAGCAGGAGAAGGCAATGTATTCAAAAAAACTCACTTTCAGTGGAGGAATTTGTCCTTAACTTAGTCCGAAATGATTAACCCCTTTTCCTGAAACTCTGCTTTTAATTTTAACAGAGCTAATATTTCAAGCCCAGGGCCCTTCCTCAGATTGGAAACTGAACTGTCAGTCATGTAGGAGCAGTCAGTTACCTTCCTATAGTGATTTTTTTTAGCAAAATCGTAGTTTGGAAAACAAGCTTTCGAGTACAGGATTTTGTTGCCAAGTAAAAAAAAAAGCAATTCCTAACATATGTGCTGCAACGTTTATTTAGCAGCTAATGGACCAGATTACAGGGATAAAGGTTGAAAGACTTATTAATCATCCGTAAAGTGCACAATATTTGCACAGAATAACTCAAATGGGATGCAATTTTTCAGATCAGGACCCAGATAGCGATAATGACGTCTGGAAATATTGGCACATTTGCTTTGATTCAATTGCTGGGGGTGCAGCCATGAAACAACATGTTTCATTGATTCAGCCACTTTTCATTAAACTGCATGCAATTCTGGTCTTCCTGCAATAGGACAGATGTTGTGAAATTAGAAAGGGTTCCAAAAAGATCTGTAGCACAATGTTACAAATATATAGAGAGAGCTATTTTTCCTGGAGCATTGGAGGCTGAGGGGTGACCTTATCGAAGTTTAAAAAATCATGAGGCCATGGATAGGGTGAGTAGTCGAGGTATTTTCCACACGGTAAGGGAGTCCAAAACTAGACAGTGCAGGTTTAAGGTGAGTCGGGCAACATTGAAAAGTGACTTGACGGACAACTTTTTCACACAGAGGGTGGCGCGTGTATGGAATGAACAGCCAGAAGAGTTGGTGGAGGCTGGTACAATTGCTACATTTAAAGGGCATCTGAATGGATATATGAATAGGAAGGGTTTAGAGGGATAAGGGCCAAATGCTGGCAATTGGGACTAGATTAATTTAGGGCATCTGATCAGCATGGACGTTGTTGGACCTAAAGCTGCTCTACTTCTTGGTGACTCAGGAAACGAAAATTAAGCTCTTCGCTACCAGTGAATTGGAATGGAATGTAGTCTTTTTTGTGAAGTAGAGTAGCCAAACTGCGCACATCAAGGTCCCACAAATGAATTGAACAGTCACTGAGCCTTTCTTGTGAAACTGTAATTTTTCCGAGGGATTAATGTTGGCTAGAAGACCGAGGAATTTTTTTTTTAACTTTATCATGGTACCTTGGTATTTTCTCAATGTTTCATTTGTTTTGGTGTCGTCTGTGGGATAGTTCATGAACCTCTTGCTGTTAACATACAGATTTCTGCAGTCAGGTCACAGTCCATGACGTGAGCTCAAATGTTTGAGGGCAGCTGCTAAGTCAACAGGTTAAAATATGCTGGAGATTTTCCTGTAGTATAATTCAATACTGTAAGGTAACGACCGTTACAAAACTGATACTTCAGTGTAGTACTGAAGTGATGCTGCACTATCAGAAACATACACACACACACACACACACACACACACACACACACACACACACACACACACACACAGACACACACACACACACACACACACACACAGACACACACACACACACACACACAGACACACACACAGACACACACACACACACACACACACACACACACACCCCACACACACACACCCACACACACACACACAGACACACACACAGACACACAGACACACACACACACACACACACACACACACACACACACACACACCCTCAATGCTCTAAAACTACAAACACCTGACACACACTAGTCATGCCTCTCAGAATTCTGTAAGTTTCAATTAGATCCCCTGTCATCCTTCTAAACTCCATTGATTACTGACCCAGAGTCCTCAACCAACCCTCATATGACAAGCTTTTCATCCCAGGATCACTCTTGTAAACCTCCTCTTGACGGTCTCCAAGGTCAGCACATCCTTCCATAAATATGAGGTCCAAAATTGCTCACAATATTTCAGATAGGTCTGACAAGAGCCTTATATAGCCTCAGCAGTACATTTCTGCTCTTATATTATAGCCCTCTTGAAATAAATGCTAACATTGCATTTACATTCCTCACTGCAAGTTGTACTTACATGTTAACATGAAGAGAATCCTGAACTAGGACTACCACATCCCTCTCTACTTCAAGTGTCCAAAGCCCTTCCCCATTTAGAAAATAGACCATACATCTATTCTTCCTACAAAGCTGTGTAGCATCACACTTTCCCACATGGCATTCCACCTGCCACTTCTTTGCCACTCTCCTAGCCTGTCCAAGCCCTTCTGCACCATCCCCACTTCCTCAACAGTACCTGGACCTCCACCTAATGTTGTGACATCTGCTCTCAGTTACCTCGTTCAGATTGTTAACATAAAGCATGAATGGTTGCGGTTTCAGCGTGGACCCCACTGTCATCGGCTGCTATCCTGAGGATGCCTCTTTTATCCCCATTCTCTGTTTTCTGCCAGACAGTCAATCTTCTATTCATGACAGTACCTGGCCTCCAACACCGTGGGCTCTATCTTATTTAGCAGTTTTCTCTGTGGCACCTTGTCAAAGGCCTTCTGGAAGTCCAGACAGATAACATCCATTGGCTCTCCTGCTCATTACCTTCTCAAAGAATTCCAACAGATTTATCAGGCATGACCTTCCCTTGATGGAGCTATGCTGACTTAGCCTTATTTGACCATACAGTTCCAACTACTCCGCAATCTTATCCTTTATAATACGTGCTAAAATCTTACCAATAATTGAGGTCAGGCTAACCGGCCTATAGTTTCCCAACTTCTGCCTCCTCCTTCCTTAAATGGTAGTGTTAGTTTAGCCATTTTCCAGCCCGTTGGCACTCTGTCTGACTTCAAAAGTCTGGGGCATAGACCATCTGGTCCAGCTAGTTGACCCACCTTTAGATCTTCCAGATTCCTCAGCATCTTCTTTTCTGTGATGGTCATTACCCTCATCTCTACCCCCAATTTTCTTACGTAATTCAACAGAATTTGACTTTGTACGTCTATATGTTCATAAGTAAGACGTTTTGAAAAATCCTGTGACCGTGAGTTTTTTTTATCATTTTAAGTTGTTCTTTTTTTTAAAAAAAACTACCCAGCTGGGCAGGCAGAGACATCTTTGGTTGAACGTCTGATGTGAGAGAATGACAACTCTGACAGTACAGCGGCCTTTCCGGTTTCCACCTCTGTGGGAGTCTTATGACATTAAGCTGCAAGATATGTCTACGTAACATCATACACTTTTACAATACTTTGTGTTGATGTAAGAACAATTGTAATTCCTTATCTAACCTGCTCACTTCTGGCACTGCCCTGCCGATACTTCTCCATTTTCCCAACTCCAGATCTTAACAGAGAGAGAAAATATAAATAAATCTGTGTTTACTTTGACTATTTGTTGACAAATGCTTCACAAGTTAATAATTAACAGAACTAAGGAGGCAGTAACAACCAATTAATACTGTCCATTGACCATCTCTGAGCAGCTTTACAGAGTTAAATCAAGATCAATAATCCTCTTGCTTGCTTTTTCTACAACATTGCAATCTGTCAGATTTAGGTGTTAAAAATCAGCAATATCAATTATCAAAGCAGGATTTTTTGCAAAAAAATCAGCACCTTCTTTCAATCCATTACATTGTTGCTCATTAATGAATTTTGGCCTCAATAGTGCTCTGTACAGTCCTAGAGATATACAGCATGGAAGCAGACCCTTCAGTCCAACTCATCCGTGTTGACCTGATATCCTAAATTAATCTGATCCCAATAGCCAGCATTTGGCCCATATCCCTCTGAAACCTTCCCTGTCATGTACACATCCAGACGCTTTTTAAATGCTGTAATTATACCAGTCTCCACTACCTTCTTCGGCAGCTCATTCCATACACATATTATGCTCTGCAGGAAAATGCTGCAATTTAGGTCACTTTTAAATCTCTCCCCTCTCACTTTAAACCTATGCCCTCTAGTTTTGTACCCTCCTACTCTGGGAAAAAGATCTTGACTATTCACCCTATCTATGCCCCTTATGATTTTATAAATCTCTATAAGGTCACCCCCTCAGCCTCTTGCATTCCAGGGAAAAAAGGCCTCAGTATATTCAGCTTCTCCCTGTAGCTCAAATCCATATCCCTCTAAACCCATCTACCCATCCAGATGCCTTTTAACTGTTGTAATTGTACCAGCCTCCACCACTTCCTCTAGCAGCTCATCCTGTGCCTGCACTACAAACATTAACTCCGTACGATACTTTTGCATCCAATTCCTCTCATGATAAACAATAGCTTTCTTAATTACTTGCTGTACCTTCATACTTACACAGGAGGACACCCAGATTCCTCTGCATGTGAGAGCTCTGCAATCTCTCATCATTTAGGCAATCTGCTTCTTTTTTAATTCTTTTAATTTTTTAATGGTCAAAATGGACCATTTTATATTTTCACTCATTAGATGTCAATTGCTACATCTTTGCTCACTCACTTCACCTATCTCTATCTCTTTGTTAGCTCCTTATGTAATATTTACAACTTTCACTTTTCTGCAGCAACACAAAAAGTGGTCATTTGTAAATAAAGCGATTTGGGAAATCCTCTTGTGTCAAAGGTGCTATAGAAATGGAGACTCTGTTTATCAGAAAGTGGAAATGGAGCTGAGGAAAATGACAGGTAAATCGTTGCTAATATCTTCATTTAACATTTCATCTTCAGTTCTTTTACTTTAACTCTTACACAAGTTTAACAAGTGCTTCAGTCTTAGCTTAATTAAAAGATCATTCCACTGCATCATTTTCAACTGATTTGCATCTTGGCATCAATCCACAATGTGCACTGTCTATTTTTAGACAATGTTATTAGTCTGGGAGGTGGGAGAGCAGCTAATATTCAAAGATTTATGAAAATGAAGGATGCCTTCCATTTGCTTGTACTCCCACAGCCTCGACCATACATTGTAGAAACAGATGATAAAACAAGAAGATTCCTTTGCACACTAAAGATGACTAGTGTCCTGCGAGATGGAAAATATTTGTCGATGTCTGCAAGTTTAAGCATATTTTTTCAGTTGAAAAACTGGGTGGGAGAATAATTTAAAACTAAGATCAAGGAGATGAGTACATGGAATTGATCTGATTTGATTTCTTATTGTCACATGTACCAACAAACAGTAAAAAAGTATTGCTTTTTGTGTTATCCAGACAAATCATACCCTACATAAGCGCATCAGGGTAATAGAGCAGAATACAGAGTATAGTGTTCCAGCTACAGAGAAAGTGCAGAGAAAGATCAACTCGAATATAGGAGGTGCCCATTCATATGAAGGCTTTGGAGGGGGTGCAGAAGAGGTTTACCAGGATGCTGCCATGTTTAAAGGATGTAAGTTATAATGAGAGGCTAGAAAAATTCAGGTTGTTTTCTCTGGAGCAACAAAAGCTGAAGGGCATCATTGATAGGCATCTGTAAGATTATGAAATGCATTATTAGGTTCGACAGCCGGAATCTTCTTCCAGAGTTGAAATGTCCAATACTAGAGGGTAAGCATTTAAGGCGAGAGGGGGAAAGCTCAAAAGATGTAAGGGGTAAGTTTTTTGCATAGAAAGTGGCAGGATTCCAGTACACTCTGCCTGGGGTGGTGGTGGAGGTAGAAATGATTCGGCCATTTAAGGGCCTTTTAGGTAAGCACATGAATATGCAAGAAATAGAGGGATATGGGCCATAGGCAGGCAGAATGGATTAGTTTAATTTGGCACCATGTTCGACACAAAATTGCGGGCCGAAGGGCCAGTCCCTGTGCTGTAGAGTTCTATGTTCTATCGACTTTCCAAGTCTAAGATAATAGCAGGGAAGAAGCTGTTCTTAAATCTGCTTCTACGCATTTTCCAATGTCTGCCTGATGGAAGAGGTTGAAGAGTATAACTGGGGTGATGGTGGTCTTTGATTATGTCGACTGCTTTCCTGAGGCAGTGGGAGGTATAGACAGAGTCAGTAGAAAGGGTCTAGGCCCGAAACGTCAGCCTTCCTGCTCCTCTGGTGCTGCTTGGCCTGCTGTGTTCATTCAGCTCATCACCTTGTTATCTCAGTGGAAAGAAGGTTGGTTTTCAACTTCGTGCAGTCTTGGACAGAACAGTTGCCAAACCAAGCTGTGATGCATCCAGATAGGGTACCTTCCACGATGCATCAATAAAAATTGGTAAAAGCCCTTGTGGAAATGCCGAAATTCCTCAGCCATCTGAGGAACTCGAGGTGTTGATGTGCTCTCTTGACTGTAGCATTGACATGGATGGGCCAGGTTAGTTTGTATGTCTGTCAACTTGTTGATTTGATTCCACACTCAAATCCAATAGCTGAACTCTGATTTACTCAGACTATTTCAGATGAAGATTTACAAGGCTTCCCTCCAAGTAATTTGGAACCTTAATCCAGGAGTACAGTACAGGGATCAACTTGATTGCTTTCTTAGTGTGACAAAGTTCTAAATGACACCCTTAAATTACTAGAAAAATTAACAACAACAGTACCACCATTGACCTATTCATCTCTCAGGCGAGGCCCAGGTGATTGCAACCTCATTAATTTTTTGTTCATACTCATTCATGAGGTGAGGGCATCACTGGCCAATATTTATTGCCCATTCATAATTGTCCAGAAGGCAGTTAAGATTAAACCACTTTGCTGTGGGTATGGAGTCACATGTAGGCCCGACCAGTTAAGGATGACAGCTTCCTTCCCGAAAGGACATTAAAGAATCAGATGTAGTAGAAACTGCTGATGCTGGAGAATCTGAGACAACAAGGTGTAGAGCTGGATGAACACAGCAGGCCAAGCAGCATCAGAGGAGCAGGAGATCTGACGTTTTGCACCTGGACCCATTTTTGAAGAAGGGCCCAGACCCAAAACGTCAGCTTTCCTGCTCCTCTGATGCTTCTTGGCCTGCTGTGTTCATTCAGCTCTGCACCTTGTTATCAATGAGCCAAATGGGTTTTTCTGACAGTGCGTTTATAGACAGCATTAGACTCTTAATTCCAGATTTTCATTGAGTTCAAATTTTACCATCTGCCATGAAACAATTCAAACCCAGGTTCCCCAGGGAATTCCCCAGGACACTGCCTGGTTCTCTGGATTAACAGCCCAGTGATCATACTGCTAAGCCTTTGCCTTTCCATGATATAAATGCAGTGTCTCTGGCCAGCCAGATAGCGCAGCTGTTGTTCAAGTTGCTGTATGATGTGTCATACAGCTGAAGGAAGACAAACTGATCAACAGGGAATTAAGAAGAAGAAGATAGTGCTAAATAGAATTGGCCACGTTTCTCATCAGGCTCATTTCAGATTGGGTTCAATTGGAGCTGTCATGGACTCGGGACATGCCATTTATCTGTTTGGTGAAAGATTGGACAAAGATTAGCTCTTCCCTCGCCCCCACACATAGATAAGTAGAATGAAGCTTCAGGCTATCTACCTTATTTGATTTAGCTTTCGACAAATTCCTTCCCTCCCTGAGACCTCTGTGCTGCAAGTAGCTGAGTAATGAACAGTATTCAGTCATCTTTATCCTTGATTCTGATTCCCAAGTAGGAATGCCTCTGCACTCTGTTTTTTTTAAAATTTTATTTAATTTTCTCATGATTTGTGAGCTTCACTGTCAAGGCTGCTTTTGTTGTTGGTCCTTAATTTCCCTCGAAAGGTTGAGCCGTTTTCTTCAGCCGCGGCAGTTCGCTTGGTGCAAGTATACCCATGGTGTTGTCAGGAAGTGAGTTCCAGGATTTTACAAGGATACAAATTAGATGCCAGGGTAGAGCCCCCAAGCCTGATTCACCATTCAATAAGGCCATGGCTGATCGGATTACTCCATATTTTTGCATGCTCCCTCGATAACCTTTGATGTCCTTTTTAGTCAGGAACCTGCCCAAGTCTGCCTTTGAAACATTCAATGCCTTTGTAATGCAGTGGGGAAGAGGGTTTGAAAGACTCATGATCCTCTCAGGTAGTTCATGCAGTGTTAATTGCAATCAATTGGCAAATAATGGGCATTAACATAAGACCATCACCAATTGGACGGAGGATGTAGAGTCAATCTTATCCATGGTGGCAATCATAGAGCTTAGTGTAAAGGCTCTTATGGTGCAGTGGTAATGTCTCTGCCTCCAAGCCTGGGGGCCCACCTGCCCTTGAGGCTTCTAATACCATCACTGAACAGGTTGATAGAAAACATCTAGGTCTCCTTGCAATGAGTTATTTTGTGGCATATCAGTAGTGCCGTCACCTCTAGGCCAGATGTTCAAATCCCACATGCCACAAGTCCCAATTTTCACAGTAACTGAAGAATCATTGGAGGCCATCTGAATCGTACAGTACAGAAAAGTCCCTTTGGCCCATTAAGTCTGTGCTGTCAAAACTACACTAAACCTCCACTAATCCCACTTGCCAGCACTAGGCCTGTTGCCTTAAATATTCTGACATTACAAAGCTCGTCCAAGCACTTTTAAAGATTGTGAGGTTACCCACCTCAACTACTCTCCCAGGCAGTGTTTTACAGACCCGCTCTATCTTGTAGATGAAAGCATTTTCCTCAATATTCCTCTTAATCACCTACCCTTCACCATAATATTATCCCCCCTCAGTACAGATCTTAAAACTAATGAGAACATCTACTTTCCATTCATCCTGTCCTTGCCCTTCATAAGCTTGTACACCTCTTTCAGGCCTTCCCTCAAACTTCTCTGCTCCAACAACCATCTGGTATTCTATCTAGCAACAAGCATAGGCATTTTCCCACTGACTTTGTTAGTGTCATCCCAGGACTAGTCAGATAAGTCAGATGTGGCCAACTCTTCTCAAATCCAACTGACTCACTTCAATGGGCTGACACATGTCCAACTGATCAGTAACTTTGGAAATCTTGGAATCCCCACAATGTGAAAGCAGGCCACTTGGCCCATCGAGTTCACACTGATTCTCCAATTTCCAAGAGGGGCTGGACAGACTGAATTGCGGGGAAGTTGTTTCCCTGGTTGTGTATTCTAGAACAAAGGACACAGCCTATGGGATAGGCCAATCAGGAGAGAGATAACAAAATATTTCTTCACTCAGAGAATGGGATTTGTGACTGTAGAAGGCTGTGGAGGTTGGGTAACTGAGTATATTTAAGAAAGAGATTGATAAATTGTTAGTGATTAAAGGCACTAGGGGAGAATAAAGAGAAAGCAAGAATATAGCATCGAGATAAAGGATCCGCCATGATCACATTAAATGGTAGAGCAGACTCGAAGAACTAAATAGTTGCTGGAGCTTCTAGTTTCTAGGTTTCTAATTTCCTATCCACTGAACAACTGAAAAGGAGGAGGGATAGAAACAAAATCATTTTCTCTCATGGTTTGCAACAATGGATCTCATTTTCATGCCTCATGTAAAGTCTATTTGAATCTAATCGAATAGGGTTTAATGTGATTGTCGCAACACACATTAAATAAAACAAAAGAACTGATGCCACATAAGATTTGTTTCCTGAGGGTCGAAGAGAGGATTGCAGTGCAAAACACACTTTTGCAAAAATGGGATGCGCTATTGCAATTTGATTGGAGGTGTCCACCAAAAAAATCATCTAGTATTTGTTCAGCGCCAACCTTTTACAATTGTCTCCTTTGGAAAAAGCTAAACAATCACCTGGATAGTCTTCAGAAAAGTTGGAACAACAATGCTTGCATGTCCAATTTACATTTGCTGCAATCAAGTTAGGAAAACTGTACAATATTTCTCGAGTCCCACTACACCACGGGATTCCACATAAATTTGATTGTTTTACTCAGTTCCCAGTGTTTGCTGTGTTATAATTAAAATAAAATAAAACCTCAACAAAGTTTCTTTAATAAGCATAACATTATTGTTTTATTTTCAAACAATAAAAATGCCGAACTGGCTAGCATATAGTTTGTCAAATGAGCATTTAAATGTTTTCCCTCTAAGTAACTCAAAACAGACATTCAAACGTTGACATACACAATGGGTAAAGGGGAAAAAAACATTTCTCTCTGCAGAATGTCACTTTGGGAAAAAAGACAATTTTACCCAATTTAGTTGTTGAAGGAATAAAATATGGTGCTTGAGATGCTTAGCTGACTGTCTCTGATGTGCTCAATGACAAATTTCTTCAATCACAGGCAGGTATCTCTGGGATCTTTGTCAATGCAACTTGCTCAGGAAATACTGTCTCTGGAACTCTGTCTACAAGTCTGGTAGAGGCTGAAACTCTCATAACACTTAAGGAGCAATTAGACATACACTTGTGATACCAAGACATGCTAGACTTTGGGCCAAGTACTGAAAAATAGATTTAGGATAATTAGGTGGTTGGGTTTGACTGGCAACAATGGGCTGAAGAGGTTTTTTGCTGTTTTGTAGATCTCTTTGACCCTGTCATGTACTTCAGAGGAACAATCACTGTTCAGACTGGAGTAGGTCTCCAAATACCATGTTAGATCCACAAGAAGAGGCTTTTCAGAAACATGAGAGATGAGCTAGGAAGCTTTTATTTGCTTTACCCAGGTTGACCACCAGCTGTAAACCCTCAGCCATTTCCAAAGCAGGAGATAAAACTGATAGTCTCCATTTCTGGCAGGGGATTGCACTAAACATATAGCTATCTCAAGGCCTGCGACTTTCAGAATATGCCTAATTTTAAACAAAAAGGCCCTTTCACTGGCTTGAGTAGAACATAGAACAGCACAGTACGGTACAGGGCCTTCAGCCCACAATGTAATGCCAACCTATTATCCTTCTCTAAGATCAAACTAACCTGCATAACGTTCATTTTACTTTCATCAGTGTGCCTCTCCAAGTGTCACTTAAACGACCCCAATGTATCTGACATTTTTTAAGAGATAAGAGTATCTCCGCAATCTTTCAAACTCGAGTCCACAAAAATAAATAAATATGAAGCATTTTAATGAGACCTTCCACTTCTAGTTTAGTATTTATTTGTCTCCATGAAGCTCTTGTTTGGAGTCAGACAAATGTAGCTTCACTTCCCATGATTGGTGCACTTGCTAAAATTAACCCATCAGTTCCATGCATTACTGAGGGAGCACTGTGCTCTTTGAGTTGGTTTTTTTGGATTTTTTTTGGATGATACGTGAAACTGAGGCTCTGTCCGTCTGCAGGGGCGATGGATGGAATCAATTCCACAGGGCCTTACTTGGAAGAGGAGCAGGAGAATTTGTTTCCTCCTTTTCTAGGATCCTAGCTGATATTTATCCCTCAAGCAACTTCACTAAATTAAGTTATCTGGTTGCAGTCTTGTCACTGTTACGGGATCTCACCGTGCACAAATTAGGACCTCACAGTGCCTTGTATAACTGTGTGCATAACCTCTTGACAATAATTTTGTATTCAATTGTTCTCACAACAAATGATAACATCCTATGATAATGGGAACTGCAGATGCAAGGGTCTAGGCCCAAAACGTCAGCTTTTGTGCTCCCCAGATGCTGCTTGGCCTGCTGTGTTCATCCAGCTTCACACTTTATTATCTTAAATGATAACATTCTATTTACTTTCTTAATTACTTTCTGTAGCTGCATGCTTTCTTTTTAGTTAGTGGCACACATAGACCCGTCTGCATCTTGAGCTGTGCAACTTCTCAGCGCTTAGATAATATGATCTAGTATGTTTATTGTCTAAGAGGTCCCTACCCCACTAGTCTATGTGTGATTGAATTCTTGGGCTGCCCAAAATTCAGCCATTTCAAGCTCAGTTCATTGTATTCTATACTCCTAGTCCTTTCTTAATCTATACCTCATTCCATCAAGCTACCAATGTAAATCTATCTAGACTACTTCCCTAAAATATTTCCACCTCACTTCTTCAGCAGCAACTTGACACAAATGCTACTCACCAAATACCAGCCATAACAATGTTCACAATGCTCGCCATTAATAGTTACATTGACACAAGTAATCTAAATCTCTATGGAACAAAGTCATACTTAGAAAACTTTGTAAATGATCATATGTAATTCGCAATTGCATAAGACAATGAAAGTTACATATTGTTTTATTACTTAAATGGTCTAGTCACATGATCCATAAAATTGTACAGTTTAATTGTTTGGTTGTACACAGCATGCATTTTTTGCTGAAAATTATTCATTTTGTTGAAGCTTTTAATTTTGCACTCATCATAAATAGCAAAGTAAAGAAAAGCCTCACATAAACGACATAAAAGAAGAGTGCTGCTTAGTTGGTCTCTGACTGCCAATCAATCAGCATTCTCCTTGCTTACAATGTGAATGTTAGTCTTCTTGAATTGGTATTCTTGCAAATGATTCTCATAAATGCAAAATAGAAAGTTTGACAAAATGCATAGCTTTGTGCAACTGCAATGGTATGACAAAAGCAAAGTAACCTTGCAATTAGATGGCTATGGAATATACATAGTTTCTGAGAATTGGATCGCTCATCTAAATGTTTATTTTAAATTGTGACTTCCATTTAATTCAGCATTAAGATTCTATCCATTGCTGAAGTGACTTATTGGCATTCCAAGTTTCAACTGTGTCTGAGGACTGTTCAGCCCTGCAGCCATGGGTTTAAACAGTCTTAATTGCATTTTATTTTAAAGCAGTTAGTAAATTGTATTTGCAGATCAGAGGACAAACCCAGTGTCATAAGTGGGTAACAGGTTTGGAGAAGTGACAGATTTACAAATCACTGAATTGGCAAATCTTCAGAGGTCCACAGGAACTCTTGACTGATTGCTCATAATTCTATTAGACACTGAGATAAAAGAAGGCTTTGATTTCCTTATAAGTCTTATTAAATCTCCTATATGATTCACAACTTTCTTCAATTTTTAAACCTATCAATCATACTGAACAACTTTAAAAAATCCAATAAATGAATGAGCATAATTACATCTTTTTCACAAGAATAAGATTTCAAAAAAGCAGCCCATATTTATATCTAAACATCACTCAACACTCCAAGTTCTTTCACAATCAATGGGACTACCATTAACTTAATACGATTGTCAACTTGCGCATATACATTCTCATTAACAAGCTAAATGATGCATACTTCTGTTTTTGTGTTGGTGATATTAAGTGAAAGGTGGCAAGGATTTATGAGGAACACACATTCCCTTGGAAAGGTACTTGTCAATCACAATTGGCACTTTTCTCCTGTCAGTGCTCCACACGGCTTATGTTGGGTATTCAAGTATTTGAACTAGACTTAAATGCAGGGTCAGATGTCTCTCAATTTGAAGTCAGCATTCAATCATGATCACAAATTTCCACCATGTGTCTCCACATGACTAAGCAGGCTGATTCTTGACACTTTGATCAACAGGATTGTCCTGTGAGGTAGTTGGATCTGCAGTATTGCTCTGTTCATTAGTTTAATATCTTGTGATTTGAAACAGCTTGTCCCAATTCAAGAAGAGCTCCAGAGCATCTTTGAAATGTTTTCGTTTTGTCGCCCTCTGAAATGCTGGCCACTTGAGAGTTGAGAAGACAAGACCTAGAGGAGGCAATGCTTTTTGGACAGCAGGACACAGTGTGTAGTACATTTGAAGTTGATTTTATTGGAAGGTTTGCATGAGTGACTGAACCTTCATTGCCTACAAATCCCAGAAAATGCCAAAAGAAAAACTCTTAATTTCATTCATTAACCTGACCAAAGCATTTGGGTAAGTAAGTCACTAGGCTGTGTAGATTGTTCTCCAGAGATTTATATTGAAAATTCTTCACAATCCATCATGATGATATGACCACAACTGTCTTGATCTGAAAAGAGAGCAGAGTATTATCGACGAATACAATATATACTTCCTCCCTTTGTCGATGACTAATTACCACACTAGATTTCCATTAATGGCTGGTGTAGACCTGCAGGTTAATCTTAATACCTTATGTTCTCTCCATTGTGACGTTAATGTTCAAATGCAGAAGGCGGAATTCTCTTAACACCACTGAAGCAGAGGAGATTCAGATGTTGTTTGGTATTAGCTTTTTGTGTATGTTCAGTATAATGTTGAGAGATGTCAGTCGCATGAATGAATTAAGGATCAGTGAGGCTTCCAGTCCCTTATTAATACTAATTTAGCAATTTCTAACTACAGAAAATCTGCTAATCTAATCGGAAGATAATTATATTTTCTACATGATTGCTGGTCTGTGAAAGATCTTTTGTTCTATTTGATGTCACGTCTATGGCCAGTCCTGGATGAGTGGCTTTCAGAAGTTTTGTTGATAAACAAACTCTCAAAAACACATGCGTTCATAAGCATTTTCATTTTAAAAGCTAGTGCAGCACCTTGACCATAGAACTGGTGAAAGTTTGCTTTTGTTAATTAGGCATAATGCTCAGCACGCCAGCTTTAATTATAGATTGAAAGCTGAGGGATAGCAAGGTAAATGTAATAAGGTGTTTTGCTTTATATCCTCATTTCTAACTAGCTTCTAATACAGACACAAAAACATTCATTTGAATGTGTGCAGAGCTAGCAAGTTGCTGTGGTTAACTCAAGCCCACAACTGTCTTGAAGGAAGATTCCAGATACGTTTGCATCAGTTCCTGATTCCTCATATTTCAGGCAAACCACTTCCAATGATATGCAATACAGAAGGAGGCCACTTGGCCCATCACACATGAGCTAGTCTTCAGAATTAGTCTCAAGCACCTGCTACTCCCACACAGCCTGCAGAGTTTCTCACCTTCAAATTTTCTTCTCCTCTTCAAGCATGCTTTTGAAAATACAATAGCTATTTCTCCGGCCTTGTCAGATCAGAGTTTCATGCTAGGTAAAACTTTTTCTCATCTTCTTCCCTCACTACACCGTCTCACACAAAGCAATTGGTAATATCACTGAAAGGAATCCCCATGACTTCGGTAATTGAATTGATGCTTGTGATAACTTTTACTTGCTGATATATATTTACTCATACTTGGAAGTTTGACTTTGGTAAACAGTCACATTTTAAAAAGTTTCATAGAATCGCAGATGCCTAAAAGTATGGAATCAGGCCGTTCAGCCCATCGAGACTTTCTGAAGAGCATCTCACTCAGACTCAGATGCCTGTTGTAGGCATTGCTGACAGGATAACAATGGTTACATATCCCTAATGCCCTGGAACAGAGTTGGCTTACTAGGTCATTTCAAGGGTACATGAGAATCACCCACATCACTGTGAGTTTGGTGTCAGATATAGGTCAGGATGGTAGATTCCCTAACTTAAAAAACATCAGAAAACCAGATGAGATTTTTAATTGTAGAGTCTCTGCAATACAGAAAGAGGCCATACAGCCCATCAACTCTATACCAATCCTTCAAAGAGCAACCCATTCACACCCAGTCTCTACCATATCCTTGTAACCCCACATTTACCATGGCTAGCTGAACTAGCTAGCACATCCCCGGACAATAGGTGTAATTTAGCATGAACAATCCACCTAACCTACACATCTTTGGACTGTGGAAGGAAACCAGCACAGACATTGGACAATCTACAGACTCAACAGACAGCCACCCGAGGCTGGAATCAAACCTAGGTCCTTAGTGCTATCAGGCAGTAGTGCTAACCACTGAGCCACTGTGCTGTCCAAATCAATGATAACTTTATGTGTGTCATTGTTGAGACTCAATTGAATTTAAAGTTCCCCCAGCTGCTAAGGTAGGGTTTTAACCTCTATCATTAGTTCATTAGCCTGGGCCTTTCAATTATTAATCCAGTGACATTTCCCACTCCAATACCACGTCTCCAGCCAGACCCATTTTTCAAAGAAGACATCAGAACAGCGCCTTGCACTTGGATCTAAACCATCCTCAGTCACTATTTTGAAGAGGAAATTGAAAGTTCTCTCAAAGTTCAGCTCAAAATTCCTTCCTCAATCAACATTACTTTAACAGTGTAATTGGTTATGTATGTATCACTTTCCTTAGGAGCTTGAATAGATTGCCACATTTGTTGACATTAGAGTAGTGACTAAACTACAAAAGTAGGCAATACTGCAGTGTTGTATAAGCTAACCGTTCTGAACAAGTTACTGTTCATGTTCATTTTATAATGACTCCCACCCAGCCTAATAGTGCCACACGTCTTTAGAGAGTTGAGTTCTGTAAGAATACCTGATGGGTTCTGCATATACCAAAAGAGTCTTAAGAATGACATCTCACTAATAATGTAAACTGAATGTATTACAATCATGAAATAAACTACCTTGCTACATATGACAAGTGACTCTTCAGTTTGGATGCACCAGCATCGACAAGTTTCTGCAGTGCACTTATTGTTATTACATTCGGTTAACATGCTAAAGATCTCCCATTTGGAACTGGGCAAACTCACCAGATTTCTCTCCTCTATCTCAGATAATTCAACAGGCCCTAGAGTAGGCACAGACATAGGAGGATTTGTGGCAGCAATGTATCAAAACACATGGTTTTCTTTTTATTCATTTGTGGGATGTGGGTATTGCTGGCTGGGCCAGCATTTATTGCCTGTCCCTAGTTGCCCTTGAGAAGGTGGTGGTGAGCTGCCTTCTTGAACTGCTACAGTCCTCTTGCTGTGGGTTAACCCCACAATGTCATTAGGGAGATAATTCCAGGATTTTGACCGAGCATTGGCGAAAGAATGGTGATTTCCAGAATGGTGAGTGGCTTGGAGGGAAATTTACAGTGGGTGGCGTTCCCAAGTATCTGCTGTTCTTATCCTTCTAGGTGGAAGTGGTTGTGGGTTAGGAAGGTGCTGTCTGAGGACCTTTGGTGGCACCCAAACCAGAATATTACACGGTGGCAGCCGCAGTAAGTGGAAATATAACATTCAGGAGAGAAAGTAGCCACATTATTGCAATATTTATTCATTTTTGAAGCCATTTCTCTCAGATAAAAGCTGCTGTGACATTACCTGAAGAAGAGTAGTAATGTTCCTTCACTATGAGCTAACATTCCCCCCTTTACCTGCGTCACTAGATAAACAGAATCATTGTGGGGCCATCATGTAGGTAATATGTCTGCTTTGCTGAATGGCAAAACAACATCTGAGTCATTTTAAAGTCCTTATGTGTCTGGAAATCATCAAGAATGCTATAGAATTTGTAGGTAGAGGAAGGCTTTTGTTAAACTTGAAAATGTTCAGAAAGGTTGAACAAAGTTGTTGCCAAAATTGAAGGGCTTGAGCTATAAGGAGATGCTGATAGGCTGGGGCCATTTTCCTTGGAGTGTCTGTGGCTGAGGTGTGGCCCTATAAAGGTTTATAAAATCATGAAGGATATGGATAGGGTGAATAGTCAATGTCTTTTCCCCAGGGTAGGGAAGTCCAAAACTGAAGGGGCATTGGCTTAAGGTGAGAGGGGAAAGATTTAAAAGGCACCTAAGGAGCAACTTTTTCAAACAGTGCGTGGTGCATAAACTGCCAGATGAAGTGGTGGAGGCTGTTGCAATTATAATATTTAAAAGGCCTCTGGATGGCTATGTGAATGAGATGGGTTTGGAGGAATATGGGCCAAATGCTGGAAAATGGAACTAAATTAATTTAGGATATCTGGTTGGTATAGACAAGTTGGACCGAAGGGTCTGTTTCTACGCTGTGCAACTCTGTGACTCTGTGACATTGAAAGGCTCGGTGATTAGCACTGCTGCCTCATAGCACCAGGGACAGGGCTTCGATTCCAGCCTTGGGTGACTGTCTGTACGGAGCTTACAGTTCTCTCCTTGTCTGCATATGTTTCTTCCGGGTGCTCCGGTTTCCTCCCGCAGTCCAGTACAGGTTAGATCAATTGGCCATGCTAAATTCCTCATAGTGTCTACCGATGTGTGGCTTAGGTGGGTTAGACATGGGAAATGCAAGGTGATAAACAGAGGGGTTGGGTCTGGGTGGGATACTGTTTGGAGGGTTGCTGTGGACTTTCACACTGTAGAGATTCTAAGAAACGAGAGAAAATATGAAGTTCTTAGGGTCTTAGAAACATACAGCACAGAAACAGAGGCTTCAGCCCAACTCTTCAATGTTGATCTTGTGGATAAAATGTTTTAATTATTGTATAATTTTGGTCTGGTAGCAGTCCCTTTAACTCCATTCTCAATACAGAGAGAAGATAACTGCAGTAAAAATCCAAACAAATGTCCCAGCCTAATTTAAGAAGAGAGTTGAAAGAAGGTCTTTAGAGCTATAAACTAGAGGGGGGGGTGCGAATGTGTGATTTGCTCAAGTAAGTGTATGAAAACCAATTAGTCTTTTATCTGTTTTTCAGATAGTTTATTTAAAAAAACAAGCAAACCATGGCAACTGCTGAGAGGATTGTGAAGCAGCTGGATCTGTTCATTAAGTGATGCTTGTCGAAAGTACTGGAAAATTCAACAGCAAAGATAAGGTAGATAAGCTGACTCCTGCAGTCAAGGAACAATTAGAATAGGGTGGTGCATCTAAAACAGTTATCCGTCAAAAATTATTGCTTCACCTTCGGTTGTGGCTTATTGTTTTCCCACTTGAGATAATAGGCTTCCCACTGTAAATGTATAATTATATAAGTCACTGTTCCATTGCTTGCTCTCTATTGTTTATTTAATAACAGTGTCTAATATTTCAAATTGAGGCTGATGTCTATTTTGGTGATCTAATCCTCTTAGAGGCTGGGGAGACTGGAAATTGTTTCTTATGCCTTAAAAATGTTTTTTTTAATTTATTCACAGGATGAGGGTGTTGCTGGCTAGGCAGCTTTTATTGCCCATCCCTAATTGCCCAGAAGACAATTAAGAGTCAACCACATTGTGGTGGGTTTGGAGTCACATATAGGCCAGACCAGGTAAGGATGGCAGTTTCCTTCCAAAAAGAACAATAGTGAAGCAAATGGATTTATCTCAACAATCAACAAAGGATTCACGCTTATCATTAGACTCTTAATTCCAGCTATTTATTGAGTTCAAATTTTACCATCTGCCACGGCAGGATTCAAACTGGGGACCCCAGGACATTTTCTGGATCTCTGGATTAACAGCCCATGATAATACCTCCCATCACCTCCCCCTGGCCAATGGCCAATAGTGATATGAAATGAAGTCCTGTTTTACAGTGGGTAGCAAAGTTGACTTTGCACCAGAAGTTGCACTAAACCAACTTGGTTTGAGTTCCGCTCATTAATGGTCAATGTGAGTGTTTCCATAGTGCAACCTGACGGGCTGATTATCAAACTGTAAGTCCCTCCAATAGGTTTACGTTAGGCAGAAGCGAATTAGCAATACCCGGTCATCAGGGCTTAGCGTGGTCAGATGAGCCTCAAGCTGTTGTACCCTCTGCCCCCCGTTTCAGAAAATTTCAGGTACAGAAACAGATTCTAGTTTTAATAGAGCCATAGAGTCATACAACATGGAAACAAACCCTTCGGCCCAACAAGTCCCTGCTGACCATAATCCTAAACTAAACTGCCTGCAATTGGTCCATATCCCTCCAAACATTTCTTTTTCATATACTAATCCAAATGTTTTTTAAGTGTTGTAACTGTACCCGATCCACCATTTCATCTGGAACTTCATTCCATGCACAAACCAATTTCTGGGTAAAAGAAATTGCCCCTCAGGTCTTTAAATCTGACTCCTCTCACCTTAAAAATATGGCCTGAGTCTTGAAGTCCCCCACACTAGGGAAAAAACACCTGACATTCAGCTTACATATATCCCTCATTATTTTGGAAACCTTTATAAGGTCACCTCTCAGCCATGTATGCTCCTGTGAAAAACATCCCAGCCTATCTAGCCTCTCATAATTCAAACCCTCCATTTCCGGCAACACCCTGGTAAATCTCTTGTGAATCCTCTCCAGCTTGATAATATTCTTCTTATAACAGGGAGACCAGAACTGGACACAGGACTCCAAAAGAGGCCTCACCAGCGTCCTGTACAAATTCAACATAACGTTTCAACTCCTACATTCAAAGGTCTGAGCAATGAAGGCAAGCATGCTAAATACTTTCTTGATCACTTTGCCTGTGAAGAAATAACATGTGGATTGTGATTCTTGGTACAGTAATCGAACTTGGATCTCACTGCCAAGATTCAATTTTCACTTTCAAATGGGAATCAAAGAAGCTTTGAAATGGAAGAATAATTCCAGGGATCTTGAATAAGTTGGACTCGATAAATTGCTCTTGCAGGGGCTAGATGGGGTGAATGACCTCCTTCTATTCCATTCAATACAGAACACTCTAGAGTGGTTATTTTGGACAATGGAAAGCTGGCAAAGACTGTAGCATAGATTTTTGATCACAAATCAGGAGAACAGTTGGATCAGTTCCTAGCTCTGGAAAACTGACCCAGGGAAAAGTGCCCAGGGACTTGTGGACTTTCATTGGAGTGGGTGAAGGACCCTAGAATGAGGGCAGATGCTGTTGCATACAGAAATGGGGCAGGTTGATGTGGCACTCTGGCATTTTATCCAAACAATGAATGAGAAAGCAAACTCTGCTGATTCATCCCTCATCCTTCACATGTCCCTCAGCACCCTATACATTCCTCTAGCCCCATCTATGCCTTCTCATATTGCTTCATGACCTCCAGCCCTAATAGTCTCGAATACCCTCCATGTGAATCAATTCCCACTCATTATCTCTCTCCCTCTCATGGCCTCCATGCCAACTTTATACCATCCTATTAGGTTACGGCCCTTTTTACCCCAAGTCAAATTAACGCCAACTGATGCAAATCCCCATAACCCTCACCCACTACCCTTTGCTCTTAACTTACCATACCAGGGCACCCAGTACCACCATGGGCAGATCTCAAGGCCTATGCTGAGACTAAATACAGGTTTTGTGTCCATTAATGAATTTACCATTTCAAAGAGACATCCTCATTGCTGAAAGAAGTATTAAATTTTAACCTCTTGTGATCCCTAATAAACACAAATATTGGAATTCAGAGTACTTCAAAGAGTGGAAAAGTACTTGGAGCTATCAAAGTAACTGCGAACAGACAGGTACCCCACCAGGATAAGAAGTGGTTGTGAAATATATCAGGTAGCACTAATCCTCTGAAAACAATCCTCAGCTTCTGTTGGCATGAAGAATGGAAAATCAAGCATTGATTTTGCTTTCAAAAAAACAAAATAAAGCAGCTTTTTTTCCCAAATATTTAAACAAGATTTAATTACCGTGATAGCTAAACAACTTCTTCAGGTAGCATAGTGCTCCAGACAGTTTTATTAATGCCCGTTCATATCTATTTCAACAAGTATAAATGCATCTTTCCACACTGAAAGGGTAGTTGATCCCTCCAGAGATCATATTCAAAATGGTACCCCGCCTCTCCTGGGGATTTTAACAGGTTTAGAACATCCCATACCAGATCTAAAGGGTAAAAATGCTATTTTGGCCATCCATCTCTGGAAATCAGAATAGTCTAAGGCTGTTGTTATTTAACACGGGCAGTTAGCTCCAGGAACCACAAGAGAGCAAATTAAAACTCACGCCCATTCAGACACATCCCCACCACCACTATGGAATTAGCAGGTACCACGCTGGGGGCAGGATTTCTGGAGTTGGGCAATAGGGACCTTCTTGGGACCTTTTTATACGATCCCTGGTGTACGGTTAACACTGCGACCTCTTGCCTCACATAGTGACTCAGCAAGAGTTGGCAGCATTTACCACCAACATAGCAATGATGCAATTGCAATCTTTATTATGTGCTCAAGTCTCTAGAGTGTGGCCATATGGTATACTAACATGGGAGATTCACAAAAATAGAGCTTTAATACTGGAGCAGAAACAGTTGGGATGACTTACAGACTGTCAAAATTACGAAAGGTAAGAGAGGGGAAATGATAACAGACAGTTTCTACTGACTTTCTGATTTGTAAAATGCGAGCTTAATTCACATTTAAAGGTAGCTAGGAGAAAAGGTCTCCATTGAAGACAGAGTGCAATGTGATTCAAATGCCAACATATGGCGACTCTCTGTGAAATCTCTGCAATAGACCTTTCTCTTAAATATCTTTCAATTGTTCTGCTCTTTTAAACCTTGATTCTAAGTACACTATATTTCTTGCCCTGTCCTATTACCCTAATGCATTTTATCTGTTATGATTTGCCTGCACTGCACACAAAAGAAAACATTTCACTGTACATAGGTACATGGAAACAAAACAATCTCATCACCTCAGGTGACCTCCCACCCACAGTCTCCAACCTCAATGTTCACCAACCCCGCAACACCCGCTTCGATCTCCTTCCCAAAGCCTACAAACCTGACTGCTCTCGTCAATCGACTGTCTCTGCCTGCTCCTGCCCCACCAAACTCATCTCAATGTATCTGGACTCCATTTTCTCCCTCTTGGTCCAGGAACTCCCCACCTACGTCTGTGACACCACCCACGCCCTCCACCTCCTCCAGAACTTCCAATTCCTCGGTCCCCAACACCTCATTTTTCCAATGGACGTCCAGTCCCTATACACTTGCATTCCCCAGGTAGATGGCCTTAAGGCTCTCCGCTTCTTCCTATCACACAGGTCTGACCAGGCCCTCTCCACTGACAGCCTCATCTGCCAAGCCGAACTCACCCCCACTCTCAATAACTTCTCTTTTGATACCTCCCACTTCCGACAGACAAAGGGACTGGCCATGGGTACCCGCATGGGCCCAAGCTATGCCTGCCTCTTTGTAGGTTACGTGAAACAGTCCGTCTTCCGTACCTACACTGGTCCTAAACCCCACCTCTTCATCCGTTACATTGATGGCTGTATCCGCGCCGCCTCATGCTCCCACGAGGAGCTCGAACAGTTCATCCACTTCACCAACACCTTCCACCCCAACCGCAAGTTCACCTGAACCATCTCTAACACATCTCTCACCTTCCTGGACCTCTCTATCTCAATCTCAGGCAGCCACCTAGAAATCAATATCTATTTCAAGCCCACCGACTCCCACAGCTACCTGGAAAAAACCTCCTCCCACCCGACTTCCTGCAAAAATTCCATCCCCTATTCCCAATTCCTTTGCCTCCGCCACATCTGCTCCCAGATTGAGGCATTCCACTCCCACACATCCCATTTGTCTGCGTTCTTCAAGGACCGCAAAATCCCCCCTGCAGTGATCAAGAATGCCCGCAACCGTATCTCCCGCATTTCCCGCAACTCATCCCTCACACCCTGTCCCTGCAATAACCACCAAAAGAGAATTCCCCTCATCCTCACGTACCACCCCACCAACCTCTGGATACACTGCATCATCCTCCGACACTTCCGCCATCTGCAATCCGACCTCACCACCCAAGATATTTTTCCATTCCCACCCTTGTTTGCTTTCCAGAGGGACCACTCTATCCGTGAGTCCCCTGTCTGCTCCACACTCCCCTCCAACCCCACCACGCCCGGCACTTTCCCCTGCAATCACAAGAAGTGCTACACTTGCCCCCACACCTCCTCCCTCATCCCCATCCTAGGCCCCAAGAAGACTTTCCACATCAAGCAAATGTTCACCTGCACATCTGCCAATGTGGTATACTGCCTCCGCTGTACCCATTGTGGCTTCCTCTACATTGGGGAAACCAAGCGGAGGCTTGGGGACCGCTTTGCAGAACACCTACGCTCGTTGTACAAGAGACAACTGCACCTCCCAGTCGAGAACCATTTCAACTCCCGATCCAATTCCTTAGACGACGTCCATCCTGGGCTCCAGCAGTGCCAAATTGATGCCACCCAAAGGTTGTAGGAACAGCAACTCATATTCCGCTTGGGAACCCTGCAGCCCAATGGAATCAATGTGGATTTCACAAGCTTCAAACTTTCCCCTCCCCCTACTGCATCCCAAAACCAGCCCAGCTTGTCCCCGTCTCCCTAACCTGCTCTTCCTCTCACCTATCCCCTCCTCCCACCTCAAGCCGCACCCCCATTTCCTACCTAATAACCTCATCCCGTCCCCTTGACCTGTCCATCCACCCCGGACTGACCTATCCCCTCCCTACCTCCCCACCTACACTCACCTCTACAGGCTCCATCCCCGCCTCTTTAACTTGACTGTCTCCTCTACCTATCTTCTCCTCCATTCATCTTCTATCCGCCTCGCCCTCTCTCCCTATTTATTTCAGAACTATCTCCCCATCCCCCTTTTCTGATGAAGGGGCTAGGCCTGAAACGTCAGCTTTTGTGCTTCTAATATGCTGCTTGGCCTGCTGTATTCATCCAGTTCCATACTTTGTTATCTTTGGAGAGAAAGTCTGGCCACATGGACTGAACAAAAACTGAAAAAACTGCAGATGCTGGAAATCAGAGATAAAAACAGAAATTGCTGGAACATCTCAGCACCACTGGCAGTATCTGTGGAGAGAAATCACTGTTAAAATTTTGAGTCCAAAGGCCCTTCTTCAGGATTCTGATTTCTGTTTCTGCCTCTGATTTCATGGGCTGCTTTTTTAGGTTGCAGCCAAGGCTTGAACACAGGCAGGGTTAGCACTACAAATAGAATACATCCCAGGGAGCCAATTCGACCAGTTGAGTACAAAATAAGGCTTTTTAACAGGGAAGGGATGGGATTTTCCAGCTAGTCACCAGACTCTCCCAGATGAATTACATTTCCCTGCCAGGAGGTGGCTATCTGGAGGCAAAACTGAAGCCATTCTACACATACCAAAATGGCCCCGCTATCTGCCTGGATGCAGTGGCAGTGGCAGGAATTGGTTGTGCTGGAGAGGGGCAACCCCTTACCATAAATAGCTCCCACTCCACTTCATTCTCCAGTCTTTTAACAGTTACAAGCTAGACGGTCAGATACGATCAAAGAGTCTTGGCTTTTCTTTGTTGGTGAGAGTTTACTGACTTGCTCAATCTCGCAGCTCCCATTACACACCCAGTGTCCCAGCTGAGCCATATATATATGTATTGAAAAGCAATACTGCTCACCAAGATAACAAAGTGTGGAGCTGGATGAACACAGCAGGCCAAACAGCATGTCAGGAGCACAAAAGCTGATGTTTTGGGCCTAGGCCCTTCATCAGAGAGGGGGATGGGGAGAGGGAACTGGAATAAATAGAGACAGAGGGGGAGGTGGACCGAAGATGGAGAGAAAAGAAGATAGGTGGAGAGAGTGTAGGTGGGGAGGTAGGGAGGGGATAGGTCAGTCCAGGAAGACGGGCAGGTCAAGGAGGCAGGATGAGGTGGTAGGTAGGAAATGGAGGTGCGGCTTGAGGTGGGAGGAAGGGATGGGTGAAAGGAAGAACAGGTTGGGGAAACGGAGGCAGGTTGGGCTGGTTTTGGTATGCAATGGGGGGAGGGGTTGAGCTAGGCTGGTTTTGTGATGCAGTGGGGGGAGGGGAAGAACTGGGCTGGTTCATCCAGCTTCACACTTTGTTATCTTGGATTCTCCAACATCTGCAGTTCCCATTATCACTGGCAATAGAATATGGTCTCCTAGTCTGATGCATCAAACTCAAATACTCCCAGCTCCCTCCATCAATGGTGTCCTGACTGTAAAAGGCATTTTTTAAAAAGGTTAAGGAGTGGTTATTCACTGTCTCTTTTCAATTTGAAAATGCCTCTGATTGGTCCTCCAACTTCCAGACTGTTGATGGAACCATTCATCCTTTGGCACTTTGTGACCATTCCCCACACAATGCACACTTGACATTGAAGCAGCTTTGGGGGCAGAATCCATTCCCATGCTTCCAAATGGCACTTGCTCAGGACCATCGTGGTAAAAAAAAAGTTGCTGGAAAAGCTCAGCATGTCTGGTAGCATCTGTGAAGGAAAAAACAGAATTGACTGCTGCCAGACCTGCTGAGCTTTTCCAGCACATCTGTTTTTCTTCCTGATTTACAGCATTCACAGTTCTTTTGGCTTCTACCCTGGTAAAAGGCTGGGGGTTGGATAGCTCAATAGGCTTTTTTTGTTTTGCAATGCTGAGTAGAGCCAACAGTGTGGGTTTAATTCCTGCTCTGGCTGAAGTTACCATGGTGGACTCTCCCTGACAACCTATCCTCACCCCTGAGATGTGGTAAGTCCTAGTTAAACTACCACGCATCATCTCTCTCTGAGAAAGCATCTCTGCAATCGGGTAAAATATGGCTACTCTACCTTTAGCTGGTAAAAGGAATGCCCTGCCAAACTGACTGAGTATTTCTAGCTTCTTCTGTTCTCATGGCTAACTTGGCCGGGTTAAATGGCCGACAAAACTAAAGATGCAAGTTAAAGATACCTGATATTCTCCTTTCACATTTCCATATGATTCCAGAACTGAGAGGTTAGAACTATCAAGAGAGACTGAACAAACTGAGACTCTTTCATCTCGTAAGTTTCAGGGATAATCAAATTATAGTACGCTTTGATAGGGTAGATGGATGAAAGATGTCCCTCTGTTTGTGTGTAGTCTGAAACAAGGACCATTAAGACAATTAAGAATAAATTCAATAAGAGATTCAGGAGAAGCATCTTTAACCAGATAGAAACCATAATATGGAGCTTGCTAACACAGTAGTTTTGGACGTGAATTGTACATATGTGAGAATGAGTTTAATGAAGGAAATAAGTATTTTCAGATGGCACTAAATAATGTAGGATCAATGGAGGTTCACATGGAGCATTAACAATAGGCCAAATGACCCATTTCTGCATTGCTCCTTCTATATAGTTTGCAGGCCTTAAATGGTGTTCCTTCAATGTTTAACTCATCAACATTCCCTAGAAATTGAGCAACTTCTTTACCAGTGAGAGAGAACCTGAAATGCTGCAGTGCTGAACTAAACTGTGCACAGTTTCCTTTTTTTAATATTCTGAACCACTTCTAGCGTTTAATAAGATCTAACCTTAGGTGTGAAATGAATCACAACTAGGTTCATTAAGTTTTAAAGCAATTTAGAGCAGCATTTTAACAGTCCTTCCCAGTTTACCAAAGGCCACCTTGCAGGCCATTAGCTTCTGAACTTTCAAACTCAGTATTTGTCTATTCAATGCATTCCTTGCTTCAGGTTATTAATTCGTAGATATTCTTATGAAAGAGAACACTCACTGAAGAAAAGTTTTATGATTTGAAAATTTGACTGTTATTGATTTCAAACTTACAAACAGCTAGACTAAGGCCTGGGAATGATAAAATTCTATTGCTCATAACTCTTGGGCTCAACCTTACCTTCAATAGTAGACATATCTCAGGATCTGGAAAGTAGGCACTTGGAATGATCCTTTTGGAAAGTTTGGCAAAGGCAGTCCATGATATTATATCCTAAAAAGTCTATTTGCACCAAAATGTGAAGCAGAAACAAATATCCGTGCTTCCATTTCCAACTATTGTACCTACATCGCTAGGATAATAGTTTTGGATGCATACACAAGAGACAAATTTCCTTTACTATTGAAGAACATGCCAAATCAGAGAATGGGGTGTTTATCCTTACTGTTCCCACCACAAAAACAACCCCCAATGCACTCATACCATTGCAGAGATAGTAGGAACTGCCGATGCTGGAGAATCTGAGATAACACGGTGTGAATCTGGATGAACACAGCAGGCCAAGCAGCATCAGAGGAGCAGGAAAGTTTGACGTTTCGGGTCGAGACCCTTAACTTCATACTTTCCTGCTCGGCTTGCTGTGTTCATCCAGCTTCACACCGTGTTCACTCATACCATTAGCTCGGACTTCCTACCAAAAGTGACCTGGAAGCCAAGAACTGTGGAGTGGTCCTAATTGGAATAACTTTGGGAATCTGGCCAATGCCTTGTGCTGAGAAATGTTTTCAATGGGTTTGCCTCCAGCACTATTTTATGCCTTTAAGTCTAAGTTCTTTAACTTAAGTAAGTGCGATATTTTCCTATAATGGGTCAAGTACGATCTGAAACTACATACACAGATTTTGTAGTGATTTCATTTGGACTTTATCGGATGTGGGCTATGCTAAAAACCCAAGAGACTAAAAAGGAATTACAGTTGCTAAGATGAAAGGAGCATGCGTTGATTGTATCGATTTGTCGCTGGCTGAGCATGGTTTTCTTGTTGCAGTTCGCAGAGTACAGGTTGCTTTGACAACATGTGCTTTTTTCATACACACATGTTGTGGTGTATAAGATTAAAGGCTTTATTGTGCTTTGCATGACATAGCTCGCCATGAATTGCTCTTGGTCTCCACTAATTTCAGGTTTCCAGCATCCTCTGTTTTTTGTGCCTTCAGCCTATTTGTTACAACAAATATCTTAAACTGTAAAATCTTGCTCTGCACTTACCTTGAAGTTTGATTTGCTGTTTTAAACATTATTAGTCAACAAAGGGATCATATCACTGCAGTACCTCAACAGAATGTAGAAAGAACTTCAGGCTGGCATCAGTTTGTTTGGTTGCATTAATAATTCCTTGAACATCATCACACCTGAGTGGAGCTTAAACACATGGTATTACTCACTGCATCATAAGATCTCTCATTAATTTCTACACTCAACTAAAAAAATACGTTATACACTTCTGCCACTCTAGCATTTGGTAAACGCCATTAGCAATAACGCAAGCATCAGCAATATGTCATGAACTGGACCAGAACCCCTCAAACTAACTTAAGAAGGTCGCCTGGACCCTAACTTCTTCCTATTTTAAAGGCAAGTATAAAGTGATGTGTTCCCATTGCAATTTGTTTGGTCAAACAACTCAACATTAAGCAAAACACAGTTTATTCAAACTCTATAGTTAAAAGACATCAAAAAAAAAAATAAGGAGTATTTTAACTCTATTGGAAAACTTAGTGGAATAATAGATACAGTAATTATTAATAATTAACTGTTTGAATATCGTTACATCTCATAAACACAACCCTTACTGAAACGGCAAACTCAGAAATCAGATCCTGTCTCATGTGCTACCTAGCTGCTCAGGAAGAGAACACCAGCTTTTGGCTCTAATCAAGAGAGAAAAATAGCTTCCATTTTTTCAATCCCACAACAGCAACTGCTGAAAGATAAACTTAAAAATCCAGAAACTGTGCAAGCTTGACTACACCCTTTCAGGCTGATTCTATTGTTATAGCTTTAAGGGGAAAAAAAACCCAAAGCCTCACAAGTTGTTTATCTTTTCATAGAATGCTGGCATCTGTTCTTCCGATCTCTCTCTCTCTCAGAAACCAGAACAAAACACCCCTCTTAAAGTCTCAGAATCATCACAAAGGGGAAAAACTCATTGCTGCTTTGAGTTGTGCTATCCCATTCCTCATGTCCCTCTGATTGTTAACTATTTTTTATTCGCAACACTGTAAGTACTAGACAATTTTGCACAATGATTGATAGTCAGACAGGCAGTTACAGTGGTAGCCGTTCCATGCCCCAGCTAGCAATATACTGATTAGACCAATAAGATTTTAGTCTGAAAATGCAGGGCGGTCTTACAGGGTCCTTTAGTATATTCTGTAGAGGCAAAACAGTGACACATGACTAACAATGTTTAGAACAGAAGCTCAAACTTCGAGATAAGTGCTTCACATTTTAAGCATTTATTGTAACAAATAGGCTGAAAGCACAAAGGGCCGCTGATGCTGGAAATCGGAAACTGTTGGAGATACTCAGGTCTGACATCATCTGTAAAGTGAAAAACAGAGTTAATGATTCAAGGCTGAAGGGTCACCAGATGCAAAATGTAAATTTTATTTCTCTTTCTGCAGATGTGGCCAAATATGTTGAGTTTCTCCAGTAATTTCTGTTTTCATTTCAGACTAAAAGCAGTGTTGATGAAACATGTTTGTTTATTGCCAAGCTATACTTTAAACGACAAAACTGGATTTTTTACAAGACTGAGAAAACTCTTTTAAACAGAAATGCAATTCTCCTACAACTCGTCCAAAATGATTTTTAGCTCCCATTGTTAACCTCTGCCATTGCTGAAAGTTGTGCTGTTGCTAATGATATTGGTCAAATGTATTTCCTTTCTATGCGTGGTGTCTTTTAACCCCAGAAATGTCTTGTGAGGAGATTTCTCTCTCTGACCAAAGTTAGGCAAATCCTCCAATCTCAGTTTAATCTCACATTAATTTAATCTTTCTGAACACAATGCAAGATATTATCCCCATTACTGTGAGGTGAACGATGAAAGCATTTGCCTTGTATATGTTTTATCCACACTCCTGTACCTTGATGCCTGAGAGTTTAGATGCCTTTATGAAGGCCTATTTTCATGGAAATGTGAATAAGACAAGCTATGGTTCCAGGTACAGATGCTGATTAGCTATCTTTGAGACTCCAGCCTTTTTTTTGTTGGAAGTAAGTGTGGCACGGTCGTTCACTGCTTAGCACTACTGCCTCACAGCATCAGAGACCCAGATTCAATTCTACCCTCAGGCGACTGTCTGTGTGGAGTTTGCACATTCTCCCTGTGTCTCCATGAATTTCCAATGGGCACTCTGGTTTCATCCCACAATCCAAAGATGTGCCAGTTAGGTGGGTTGGCCATACTAAATTCCCATAGTGTCTAGGGATGTGCAGGTTAAGTGGATTAGCCATGGGAAATACAGGGTGATAAGATAGGAGGGGTGAATCTGGGTGGGATGCTCTTCAGAGGACTATTGTGGACTCAATAGGCCAAATGGCCTGCTTCCTCACTGTAGGGATTCTGTGAAATGAACAGATTATGCACAAATGTTCATAACCCAACATTCTCAACTGTTTTGATCACCTCTGGAGGCTGTTCGCCCTGTTTTATTTGTAATGTTCATGTTCACAGGAGACTAAATAGGTTTGGGAAGCAGGGTCAGTATGGAGAGAGGAAATTGTCAATCATTCAGTCACCGTAAGTATGGAATAACAAGGTGTGGAGCTGGATGAACACAGCAGGCCAAGCAGCATCAGAGGAGGAGGAAAGCCGACGTTTCGGGCCTAGGCCCTTTTTCAGAAAGGGTCCATTTCTCCATTTCTGAAGAGGGGCCTAGGCCCGAAACATCAGCTTTCCTGTTCCTCTGATGCTGCTTGGCCTGCTGTGTTCATCCAGCTCTACACCTTGTTATATGAAATTCTCTAGCATCAACAGTTCCTACTATCGCTGAAACTGTAGGTATGGGACTGTTTTGATGGATCAATAGGCCTCTCCCTGCCTGCTCATGCTAAATAGTGATTAGTTGCCCAAGACTGTCGAGAGTGAAGTGGACAGAATGAGGAGAAATTCTGCTTCATACAAATATAGCACACAACACAGGTTGAGAAAGATCTCCATGATGGTTGTTGAGAACAAAACTGAAAGAAATTTATGAATTAGGCAAACAATGTGTATATGTGCTGTTCAAACATGCAACTGTTAAATTTTGTTGGGGAAAGATGGTAGTTTTGGTCCCTCCAGTTCCCATCCCTTGACTGATCAGAGACAGATATTTTGAAAAGCAAAATATTTCTTACCACAGAGAGTGTAACTGCTTAAGAACCAAACAGATGACAGGTTTTATCCTGGGTTTTAAAAAGGGAGATGAAGGCTTACTGTTTAACATCCAGATACGTTCACATCCAAAACCACCCAAACACTCATATGAACATTTAAGAGTGATTACAAAAGTTGGCACATGCAAATCACAAAAGTCCCAAAAATCATTGTCGCTTGATTCTGCTGCAATGAAGTTTTGAAACATTGCAAGGTCACAAGACCATAAAAATACAAACAACAGTGGGCACTTTGGCCCCTCCTGCCCCATTATTCAATAGGATCCTGGCTGATCCAAAACTCCTCATGCCCATCTTTATGACCTTTCCCTGTGACCCTTGATTCCCTCCAGCCTTTGCATTGAAGGGATCAGTCTCCGCCATTTCAAACTACTCTAGCCCAATGCAACCACCAAACACATCTTCCCCTCAATCCCCCGACTGCATTTCATAGATATCATTCCCTCCGGGATGCCTTAGTCCATTCCTCGATCACCAACAGCACTCCACCCTGTTTCCGCGGCACCTTCCCATGTAACCGCAGAATGTGCAACACCTGCCCCTTCAGCTCCTCCCTGCTCCCCATCCAAGGGCCTAAACAGCCTTTCCACATGAAGTAGCATTTAACCTGTACCTCTTCTGATTTTAAGTATTGTATTCACCGCGCCCAATGTGGACGACTGTACTTGGAGAAACATAGACTGGGTGACTGCTTTGCAAAACACCTCCAGCTGTGCATAAGCATCCTGTAGCAGATCATTTTAACACAGCGTCCTGCTCACATGCCCACGTATCTGTCCTCAGCATGTTGCAGTGCTCCAGTGAATCACAATGCAAACTGGAGGAACAACTGGAGCTTATTCAAGGAAAAGCTCCTGTGTGTCCTAGACAAGTATGTACCTGTCAGGCAGGGAGGAAGCTGTAGAGCGCGGGAGCCGTGGTTTACGAAGGAGGTGGAATCTCTGGTCAAGAGGAAGAAGAAGGCTTATGTTAGGATGAGATGTGAAGGCTCAGTTAGGGCACTTGAGGGCTATGAGTTAGCCAGGAAAGACCTAAAGAGAGAGCTCAGAAGAGCCAGGAGGAGACATGAGAAGTTGTTGGCGGATAGGATCAGGGTAAACCCTAAGGCTTTCTATAGGTATTTAAGGAATAAAAGAATGACAAAAGTAAGATTAGGCCCAATCAAGGATAGTAGTGGTAAGTTGTGTGTGGAGTCAGATGAATAGGGGAAGCGCTAAATGAATATTTTTCAACAGTATTCACTCTCAAAAATGACAATGTTGTTGAGGAGAATACTGAGATACAGGCTACTAGACTGGGTGGGATTGAGGTTCACAAGGAAGAGGTATTAGAAATCCTACAGAGGGTGAAGATAGATAAGTCCCCTGGGCCGGATGGGATTTATCCTCGGATCCTCTGGGAAGACAGGGAGGAGATTGCCGAGCCTTTGGCATTGATCTTTAACTCGTCATTGTCTACAGGAATAGTGCCAGATGACTGGAGGATAGCAAATGTGGTTCCCCTGTTCAAGAAGGGGAGTAGAGACAACCCTGGTAATTATAGACCAGTGAGCCTTACCTCAGTTGTTGGTAAAGTGTTGGAAAACGTTATAAGGGATAGGATTTATAATCATCTAGAAAAGAATAAATTGATTATGGATAGTCAGCATGGTGTTGTGAAGGGAAGGTCGTGCCTCACAAACCTTATTGAGTTCTTTGAGAAGGTGACCAAACAGGTAGATGAGAGTAAACCTGTCTCTGCCTCCCTAACCGGTTCTTCCTCTCACCCATCCCTTCCTCCCACCCCAAGCCGCACCCCCAGCTACCTACTAACCTCATCCCACCTCCTTGACCTGTCCGTCTTCCCTGGACTGACCTATCCCCTCCCTACCTCCCCACCTACACCCTCTCCACCTATCTTCTTTACTCTCCATCTTCGGTCCGCCTCCCCCTCTCTCCCTATTTATTCCAGTTCCCTCCCCCCATACCCCTCTCTGATGAAGGGTCTAGGCCCGAAACGTCAGCTTTTGTGCTCCTGAGATGCTGCTTGGCCTGCTGTGTTCATCCAGCCTCACATTTTATTATCTTGGAATCTCCAGCATCTGCAGTTCCCATTATCTCAGATGAGAGTAAACCAGTTGATGTGGTGTATATGGATTTCAGCAAGGCATTCGATAAGGTTCCCCACAATAGGCTATTGTTCAAAATGCGGAGGAATGGAATTGTGGGAGATATAGCAGTTTGGATCGGAAATTGGCTTGCTGAAAGAAGACAGAGGGTGGTAGTTGATGGGAAATGTCCATCCTGGAGACCAGTGGTGTACCGCAAGGGTCGGTGTTGGGTCCACTGCTGTTTGTCATTTTTATAAATGACCTGGATGAGGGCGTAGAAGGATGGGTTAGTAAATTTGCAGACGACACTAAGGTCGGTGGAGTTGTGGATAGTGACGAAGGATGCTGTAGGTTGCAGAGAAACATAGATAAGCTGCAGAGCTGTGCTGAGAGGTGGCAAATTGAGTTTAATGCAGACAAGTATGAGGTGATGCACTTTGGTAGAAGTAACAAGAAGGCAAAGTACAGGGCTAATGGTAAGATTCTTAGCAATGTAGATCAGCAGAGAGATCTCGGTTGTCATGTACACAGATCCTTGAAAGTTGCCACCCAGGTTGACAGGGCTGTTAAGAAGGCATACAGTGTTTTAGCTTTTATTAATAGAGGGATCGAGTTCCGGAACCAAGAGGTTATGGTGAAGCTGTACAAAACTCTGGTGTGGCCGCACTTGAAGTATCGTGTACAGTTCTGGTCACCGCATTATAAGAAGGATGCGGAAGCTTTGGAAAGGGTGCAGAGGAGATTTAGTAGGATGTTGCATGGTATGGAGGGAAGGTCTTACGAGGAAAGGCTGAGGGACTTGAGGCTGTTTTCATTAGAGAGAAGAAGGCTGAGAGGTGACTTAATTGAAACATATAAGATAATCAGAGGGTTAGATAGGGTGGATAGGGTGGTGACAGCGAGCACGAGGGGGCACAGCTTTAAATTGAGGGGTGAAAAATATAGGACAAATGTCAGAGGTAGTTTCTTTACTCAGAGAGTAGTAAGGGAATGGAGCGCTTTGCCTGCAACGGTAGTAGATTAGCCAACTTTAGGTACATTTAAGTCATCATTGGACAAGCATATGGACGTACATGGAATAGTGTAGGTTAGATGGGCTTGAGATCGGTATGACAGGTCAGCACAACATCGAGGGCCAAAGGGCCTGTACTGTGCTGTAATGTTCTATGTTCTACAACATCTCACCTTCAGACAAGCACTTTACAGCCTTCAGGTCTCAACATTGAGTTCAATATTTTCAGATTGTGAACACACCCCCAATCTTTCCCTTTCTAGATTTAGATTTATTGCATGTATTAAGTATTGGAATACATAAATACAAAGAAAAGTGCACAAAGCCACTATTCACTGGTGCCCACTTGTATACAAAAACCAGAATTAAAAGATATTAACAGATTTATGAGGTAAGCAAGAGAGAAAGAAAAGTCCAGCTCTCAGAGTCCCAATCCCAACTCCACAATGGTGCAGGTACTGTTCCAATCGCTAGGACACCAGGAAGTCACTGCCAAGTTAAAGGCCTGCTGTCACTGCCAACTGCTGCCCCCTCACCGGCCCAGCTCCTACCGCCCGCTGCCCCCTCGCCGACCTGACTCCTACCACCCGCTGCCCCTTCGCCGACCTGACTCCTACCGCCCGCTGCCCCCTCGCCGGCCCGACTCCTACCGCCCGCTGCCCCTTCGCCGGCCCGGCTCCTACTGCCCGCTGCCCTCTTGCTGGCCCGACTCCTACCGCCTGCTGCCCCTTCGCCGGCCCGGCTCCTACTGCCCGGTGCTCCCTTGCTGGCCCGACTCCTACCGCCCACTGCCCCCTAACTGGCCCTGCTCCTACCACCCGCTGCCCCCTCGCCAGCCCGACTCCTACTGCCAGCTGCCCCCTAACCGGCCCAGCTCCTACTGCCCACTGCCCCCTCACTGGCCCGACTCCTACCGCCCGCTGCCCCCTCGCTGGCCCAGCTCCTACCGCCCGCTGCCCCCTCCCCGGCCCGGCTCCTACCGCCCACTGAACCCTAACCGGCCCAACTCCTACTGCCCGTTGCCCACTCACCAGTCAGGCTCCTACCACCCGCTGACCCCTCGACGGCCCAGCTCCTATCGCCCGCTGCCCCTTCCCCAGCCCGGCTCCTACCGCCCGCTGCCCCCTCGCCGGCCCAGCTCCTACCGCCCGCTGCTCCCTTCGCCAGCCCGGCTCCTACTGCCCGCTGCCCCCTTGCTGGCCCGACTCCTACCGCCCGCTGCCCCTAATTGGCCCAGCTCCTACCGCCCGCTGCCCCTACCGGCCAGGCTCCTACCGCCCGCTGCCCCTTCACTGGCCTGGCTCCTACCTCCTGTTACCCCCTCACCAACCCCACTCTCCCTGCTGACTGTACCCTCTCACTGCCCCCACTCTCCCTGCTGACTGTACCCTCTCACTGCCCCCACTCTCCCTGCTGACTGTATTCCCTCACCGACTCACTCTTGCTGCCCACGCTCGATTCAGTGTCACTATGGGGCACAACCCCGCACGTTCATCTCCCGTACTCACGACCGAACTCCTTCCCAACTCCTCAGGTAGGCTGTGCAGAGGGACCTGGGTGTCCTTGTGCATGAATTGCAGAACGTTGGTTTGCAGGTGTAGCAGGTGATTAAGAAGGCAAATGGAATTTTGTCCTTCATTGCGAGGGGCGTGGAGTTTAAAAACAGGGAGGTTATGCTACAGCTGTATAGGATCTTGGTGAGGCACACCAACTGCGTACACTTTTGGTCTCCTTACTTGAGAAAGGATCTCCCGGCACTGGAGAGGGTGCAGAGCTGATTCATTCAGTTGAGTCTGGAGTTGGAAAGGTTGGCTTATATGGAGAGATTGAGTCAATTGAGACTATACTCTTTGGAATTTAGAAGGATAGGAGCGTGGGGTTCTCATAGAAACATATAAAACTATGAAGGGAATAGATAAGATAGAAACAGGGAGGTTGTTTCCATTGGCATATGAATCTAGAACTTTGGGGCATGGTCTCAAAATAAGGGGGAGCAGATTTAGGACTGAGCTGAGGAGTAACTTCTTCACCCAAAGGGTTGTGAACCTGTGGAATTCCCTGCTCAGTGAAGTAGTTGAGGCTACCTCGTTGAATGTTTTTAAGACAAGGCTAGATAGATTTTTAAAAAGTAAAGCAATTGAGGGTTATGGTGTTAAAATTGTTTCAGAGACAGTAGGAACTGCAGATGCTGGAGACTCTGAGATAACAAGGTGTAGAGCTGGTTGAACACAGCAGGCCAAGCAGCATCAGAGGAGCAGGAAAGCTGACATTTCTGGAAGGGTCTAGGCCCGAAATGTCAGTCTTCCTGTTCCTCTGATGCTGCTTGGCCTGCTGTGTTCATCCAGCCCTACACCTTGTTATCTCGAGGGTTATAGTGAGCAGTTGGACCCGGCTCGAGGGGCCAGACAGCCTAGTCCTGCTCCTATTCCTTTTGTTCTTATGTTCCATTCAAAACTGGGACAACTAAGTTCAGGCAGCTTCAAAAAATCGCAGGATCCCACAAAATCAGATTACTGTGTTGGAGTATCCATTACCATTTAACAGGAGTAAGTGAACTATGTGCTGCTTGCAACCTGAGAACAGAGATTGATAGGGTTTTAGATACTGAGGAATTCAGGGATATGGGGATAATGTGAGAAGGCGCATTGTGGGAAATCACCTGAATAGAGACCAGGCTCAAGGGACCAACTGCTAACCTCCAGCTCCCACTTCTTTCACCCAAACATTTTGATATATCTCTTGGTAAATTTATCTTTCAAGGTAATATTCTTTCAAGCGAATGATGGCAGAGGAATAATTTCATCAAGTGGTGCCTTGACATTGGAAGGCGTCTAATTGGCTGATTAAATGGGAGCTTCATGATTTGAGCGTTGTATCAGTTGAAAAGTGTCTCTGAGATGAATCCCTGCAGGATGCTCTCAATCCACCAACATTTCAAACCGAATGGAAGGATGACTACACTTTGAAGAATTGAGAGGAAGATGGATTAGCTGGCTGAATTTTCAACTGGAGACAGGACATCCTGTGACAGTAAGGGCACAAAGTTGGATGATTGTCCATGATCATGCAGAATGGCAGAGTAAACTGAATGGTCCACCCCATTCCTATTTTCTACGATTCTATGAGATAAGAGCCTGGACAGTTTGTGTCCCAAATCTATTCCCACAATGGAAGATGTCCTGATTTGGAATTTCATCCCTTGGGTTGGCATGGAGACTGGTTCCATGTCCCATGAAGGGCAGCTGGTAGGGTCCCCAATTTGAAGGGCCAATGGTTTCGGGGCAGGGTTTGAGTGAAAGGAGAATAACTTGGCAAAGAAAGTTCAATTTACTAAATACTAAACAATAGAAGCTGATGGCACATTGTTGTGGTAAGGGAGCTCTCGATAGGCTGATCTTCAGCTGCATCCCCACTCAGGAAGGCAGAAGGACCTACCTGGACCAATGACATCCATTGTCTGGTACTGGTGCCAGGCTTTAAGTATTAAGCCCAGAGGGTGTCAACCTCTTTTGAGTGGAGGGAGGGTCAAATTCCTACTTGAATTTAGGAGGCACAAGTGAAAAAATTATCAATACAGGCTGAGGGGAGTCAGAGTCAATAAAGATGAAGGCAAATTAACCAGCAAATGGGACGGTAGAGCAAACTGGACAGTGAAGAAGATAATAAAATGTGAGGCTGGATGAACACAGCAGGCCAAGCAGCATCTCAGGAGCACAAAAGCTGACATTTCGGGCCTAGACCCTTCATCAGAGAGGGGGATGGGGTGAGGGTTCTGGAATAAATAGGGAGAGAGGGGGAGGCGGACCGAAGATGGAGAGAAAAGAAGATAGGTGGAGAGGAGAGTATAGGTGGGGAGGTAGGGAGGGGATAGGTCAGTCCAGGGAAGACGGACAGGTCAAGGAGGTGGGATGAGGTTAGTAGGTAGGAGATGGAGGTGCGGCTTGGGGTGGGAGGAAGGGATGGGTGAGAGGAAGAACAGGTTACGGAGGAAGAGACAGGTTGGACTGGTTTTGGGATGCAGTGGGTGGAGGGGAAGAGCTGGGCTGGTTGTGTGGTGCAGTGGGGGGAGGGGATGAACTGGGCTGGTTTTGGGATGCGGTGGGGGAAGGGGAGATTTTGAAGCTGGTGAAGTCCACATTGATACCATTGAGCTGCAGGGTTCCCAAGCGGAATATGAGTTGCTGTTCCTGCATCCTTCGGGTGGCATCATTGTGGCACTGCAGGAGGCCCATGATGGACATGTCATCTAAAGAATGGGAGCGGGAGTGGAAATGGTTTGCGACTGGGAGATGCAGTTGTTTGTTGCGAACCGAGCGGAGGTGTTCGAATTAAGGGTTGGAAAGAAGGGTGTCCATTCAGAGATTTTGCTATAAAATTCACAGAAAGCTAAAGAATGTACAACCATATGAATAATGTAGCTAGAATAATCAACAAGGTACAAGACGATAGTGTTGGCAGACTTGCCCAGACACACACACACACGCAAACACGCGCACACGCACATTCAAACACGCACACAAACGTATACACAAACATACACACATGCACACACACATTCAAACACGCGCACAAACGTATACACTAACATACACACATGCACACACACGCGCACAAACGTATACGCAAACGTACACATGCGCGCACACACACACACACACACACGCACACACACATTCAAACACACGCACAAACATATACACAAACATACACATGCGCACACACACACACACACACACACACACACAAGCGCACACACACACGCACACACACATTCAAACACGTGCACAAACGTATACGCAAGCATACACATACGCACGCGCACGCGCACACACACACACACACATTCAAACCCGCACACAAACGTATACACAAACATACACACACATGCATGCGCGCGCACACACTCGCGCACAAACGCGCACACACATTCAAACACACGCACAAACGTATACACAAACATACACACATGCACACACATACATTCAAACCCGCACACAAACATATACACAAACATACACACATGCACACACATGCATGCGCACACACGCGCACACACACATTCAAACACGCACACAAACGTATACAGAAACATACACACATGCACACACACACATTCAAACACGCACACAAACGTATACACAAACACACACACGCGCGCACACACACATTCAAACATGCACACAAACGTATACACACACATACACACACGCGCGCATACACACATGCACACACATTCAAACACACGCACAAACATATACACAAACATACACACATGCACACACATGCATGTGCGCACAAACACACACACACGCACACACACACACGCACACACACACATTCAAACTCGCACACAAATGTATACACAAACATACACACACGCACACACATACACACACACACACACACACACACACACACACACACACACACACACACATTCAAACCCGCAAACAAACGTATACACAAACATACACATATGCACACACATGCATGCGCACACACACACACACGCACACACGCACACATACACACACACATTCAAACACGCACACAAATGTATACAGAAACATACACACATGCACACACACACATTCAAACACGCACACAAACGTATACACAAACATACACACACGCGCGCACACACACATGCACACACATTCAAACACACGCACAAACATATACACAAACATGCACGCACACACACGTTCAAACACGCACACAAACGTATACATAAACATACACACACGCGCGCACACACATGCACACACATTCAAAGACGCGCGCACACACACACACAAACACGCGCACAAACGTACACACAAACATACACACACGAACACACACACATGCACACACATTCAAACACGCGCACAAACATATACACAAACATATACACGCACACACATGCATGCGCGCACACACACACACATGCACAAACATATACACAAACATACACACATGCACACACATGCATGCGTGCGCGCGCACACACACACACACACACACACCCACACACACACACACACACACACACACACACACAGAGACAACACATGCACACAACTTAGATAACACAGTATAGAGTTGGAGGAACACAGCAGGCCAGGCAGCATCAGAGGATGCCATAGATTTTACCCACAGAATTTGATAATCACCTCGTTTGGCCATTTTAATGACACCCGCTCCCTGGCCGTCAAGTTCTGTAGTAGGATTTGAACACAGAGCTCCTGATGTAGAAACAGGGGCACAAGAGCAGCCTTAACACTCAACTGCATCAAAAGACAAAGCTGCCCAATTGCTTGGCACCCTAGATACCACCGTAAACATGCATTTCCACTTAACCTGATTTGCTGTAGCACTTTCTGGGTTGTCTTGCATGGAGGGGACGAAAGAGAAAGTAGGCATTTTCATAATACCTTTCACAACATTGGGACTTTGAAAAATGCTTTACAGCGAAGGAGGTCTATTGTAGTGGAGGAACCACGGCAACAATTTACAGACAGCAATCTCCTACAAACTGCAATTGTGATAATTACCAGATGATATGTTTTCGTGATGTTGGCTGAGGAAGAGATATTGACCAGGACACTGGGAGAAAATGTGCACTTGCAAAATTTACATGCAATCAGACACATGCTCTCACTCTCTCTCTCTCTCTCACTTACACACACACACACACACACACACACACACACACACACACACACACATACACAGACACGAGTTTGCACACATACACATGCTTTCACACAATCGTACACATTCTTTCTCTCACACACAAATACAGACATGTTTATATACACAGATGCTCTCATGCAGTCTCACACACACATGCTCTCTTTCACACATACATACACAGATACATATTCACACACATATACGTGTTCTCACAAATGCACACAGACATGTTCTCACACACAAACACAATCTCACATTCACTGTCACACATGCTGTCACACACATATATTCTCACACTATCTCACATCCACTAGAACACACCCTCACACACATGTATCTCTCCAACATATTTTCATAACACGCTCTCTCACACACACATATACTCTCTCACATACATGCTCTTGCATGTATACACAAATGCCCTCACACGTGCTCACATAACACACATGTGCACAGATACAGGGATGCGCATACATGCGAATATTATGGTTTCAGAGATATAGGAATATAGAAATTTAACGCAAAAATGATGGCATTTGATCCATCATACCTGTGACAAGAAACAGATCCTGGTTTCCAGCTTTGAAAACAAAATCAGAAATTGCCAGACAAGCTCAACAGATCTGACACTGCTGTGGAAAGGACTCAGAGTTCCAAGGAAGGATCACTGGACCCGGAACATTTATTATGATTTCTCTCCACAGACACTGCCAGACATGCTAAGTTTTTCCAGCAGCTTCTGTTTCTTGTTTCTGATTTACAGCATCTGCTGTTCTTTCAGTTTTTATTTGTTTCTAGTCTTGTAGTTTGAAACACTTACGAATCAAGAGTGGTAATTGCAACATTTGGCAATATCTGGGAATATTTATAGGATACTGTCCGTTGCATTTAATGATGGTTTTTTTTATCCAGCTGAGGTTGAGTACCGAGAGCATTCATACAATCAGCAATTTAATGACAGTGTAAAAGTTGTTAGACTTATTCTTTGTATAATGGATTATGTACATTATTTTTAATGCACCTTGAACATACTTTGACTGGAAATAACTGAAAGACTTAAAAAGATTGAGAAAATAAGTTTGATTTACTCTGTCATGTTTAGATTTCACTGACTTGACTCTTCCATAATGAATTTACATCCCAAGATTCTTGAGCCGATTGGAAATGTTTGCAAATGGTTAGTTTACTGAGAAAAATATGAGGAATAAAAATTCAGTGTATCTAGGATGCAATCAGAAAGCTGACCACATAAGAACACTGAAATTCAATGGGAACTACATTTTCCAACAGGTTTAACCAAGTCTCAGTGGTAACATCTGGCACTTAATGTTAAAAAGACAGAAATGGTGAAGGCCATTCAGCCACCCCAATTCATCGATCTCAACATCTATTGTAGTTTTGCGACATTTTAATGAAAATTACAAGAAGGATATAGCACAGAAAGAGGCCATCAGTCCCAATTTTCACACTCCCCATTAGCCTCCTCTGACTTTGAGACATCTCATTCCATCAGGATCATGTTGTTTATCTTTCTCCCTTGTGTGTGCATCAAGGCTCCACTTAAATGCAACTTTGTAATTTGCCCCAACTATTCTTCAGGGTAGCAAGTTGCACATTTTCTGAGGGGCGATGTTTCTCTAGAAGTCCCTACTGGATTTAAAACATCGGTAGCCTCTAGATCTGGGCACACCCGTTGGGTTTTACTTCTCGGACAATTCAACAGGAGTTGTTCTTCTACTTACCTCACTTTGTGCGGAAGAACTGTCAGACGTTGATCTCACATTAATTGCTTCGCAACTTGTTGACTTCTGCCATCCATGGCAATCACAGGGAGCTGGACATTAGTGCAATTTTTGCATATGGATACCTTTATTGTGGAGAAACCATGACAAAGGATGTGACTGTCTTCCTTAAGGTCATAAATATATTTCCTAAAATGGTAAAATACAAGCAGAGTTCAATGAATGCACCAACCTTTCCAAAGGACTTTCTGACTGGTCTCAATTCCCCGTTCTTTTTTCACAGATCTAAAAATAATAATTTTCACATAGCCATCCAATTCCCTTCTGAAGTTACTTTTGTATCTGCTATAATTTTCATTTCAGGATCTGCATTACACTAGAATGCACATACAAATTTCAGCTCATCATCTATCAACTTCCCTTAACATTTAATATGTGTCATCTGCTGACCTTCCTCTGACTGAAGAAAACAGCTGGGCTGGAGTTTCTGTGTGATAGCAGAAATCAGGCAGCAAGACTTGGCAATGCATTTTGCAGGGGACAATGTGATGATGGCACATTGATAGCTTAGTGATATTATCAATAGACTGTTAATCCAGAGACTCAGCTAATGTTCTAGGGACCCGAGTACAAATCCCAACGTGGCACATATTTGAATTCAAAAATACATTTGGACTTAAGTGTTTAATGCTGACCATGAGATTGTTGCCAAATATTTTAGAGGAAACCCCATCTGGTTCATTATAGCCCTATGGGGAGGAAACTGCCATTTGTACCCGGTCTGGTCTATATGCGACTCCAGACACACAGCAATGTCACCGACCCTTAACATGCCTCTGGGCGAATAGACTCATACAGCATAGAAACAGACCTTCAGCCCAACTTGCTCATGCTAGTGAGGTTTCCTAAACTGAATTAGCCCCATTTGCCTGTATTTAGCCACATCCCTCTAAACATTTCCTACTCATGTACCTGTACAAAAATGTCAAGTAAATATTATAACTGTACTTGCATCTACCACTTCCTCTGGCAGCTTGTGTCATATACGCACCACTCTCTGTGTAAAAATGTGCCCCTCAGGTCCCATTCAAATCTTTTCCCTCTCACCCTAAATCTACGGCCTTTTGTTTTGGACCCCCAATTCTGGGAAAAAGATTTTTTTGCTTTATTTATATCCTTCGTGATTCTTCTAAAAGGTCTGTCCATGGCGCCCTATGCACTAGGGAACAAAGTCTCAGCCTATCCAGGCTCTCCTTGAAAATCAAAACCTCCGGTCTCAGAAACATCCTTGTAAATCTTTATTGCACCCTTTCACATTTAGTAACACCCTTCCAATAGCGGGGCGACCAGAATTGTACACATCACTTTAAATGTAGCCTTACCAATGTCTCGTACAGTCATAACAAGATGTCCCAACTCCTGTACCCAATGCTCTGGCCAGGGAAGAAGGTGTGCATGTCAAATGCCTTCTTCACCAACTCATCTTCCAGTGACACCACTTTCAAGGAACTAGGTGCCTGTACCCCTTAACCTCTCTGTTTGACAACACTTCACAGGACCTGACCATTAACTGGATAAGTCCTGACCTGTTTTCTCTTACCAAAATGTAACACCTCACATTTGTCTAAAGTGCATCTGCCATTCCTCGGCCCATTAGCCCAATTGATCAAGGTCCCATTGAACTCTTAGATAACCTTCTTAACTGTCTAATATATCACCAATTTTGGAGTCATCTGCAAACTTATTAATAAATGCTAGCCATGTTCCATGGAAGAATGAAAAGTAATAATCCTTCAAGAGAGGTAAGTTGGATTAAGGCTAACACAAATGGCAGTGCTGTTACGTTGGCAATAATTGACCCTAGTGTGCTCCTCCCTGGACCAGGTAGTCATCCACAAAGAGCTTACCTGCTGGAAGTTTAGCGGTTTCGCACATGATATCCAATTTATCCCTTCCCACCCCCAACGGATGCATGCAAAATGCCCACGGTGCTGATTATTCTTTAGCTAGCAAAGTATTCACCTTTGAACATAAGATTCAGACCACATTCAATTCCGGAATAGTTGGATGGAACATTCAATCCTGCCTTAAAATTGAGGTGGGGCTCATTACAAGGTTTTTAATACATCACCCAGGGGCTGTTTCAGCTTTGTGAAGCTAGCTATCAGTAAGAAGCTGGAGCGTTGTTGGTGAATAAGTACTGGAGTATAATTTTTGGAGTGTGGGTATGTGTAAACCCCGGCCAGGAGTCCGATTAAGCAGAATAGGATCAGTGAGGCAGTCTATTATGGAATATCTCTTACATAGAACATAGAACATTACAGCACAGTACAGGCCCTTCGGCCCTCGATGTTGTGCCGACCTGTCATACTGATCT